>NW_027185791.1:921016-927576 GCF_028583685.1 Petaurus breviceps papuanus
AAAAAAATCTAAAAATATGGGCAATGTACCATACCCATGGTCCTCCCACCTCTGTAAAAGGTTAAGGTGGAGGTGCCTTCTCATAACTCTTCTTATGCTGATTTTTTCCCCTTGTTTTTTCTTTTTCCTGCACTCTCCTGCACACTTGATTTGGAGGTGGTGGTGGGAATGAGTTCATTTTGTTTACATTGTGGTAGTCATTGTGTTTATTGTTTTCTTGGTTCCATTTACTTTACTCTTCATTAATTACATGATTCTCTGTATTTTCCACATTTATCATTTTTTACAGCACAGTAATATTCCATTACATTTATGTACCGCAGTTTACTTAGTTTTTCCCCAGTTGATAGGCGTTTTCTTTGTTTACAATTCTTTGCTGTTTCAAAAAGTACTGCCAAAAATATTTTTATCTACATAGGAGCTTTCTTCTTATCTATGGCCTCTGTGAAGCATAGCCTGGTAATAGAATCTCTAAATCAAAGCATATGGACATTTTAGTCATCTTATTTGCATAATTCAATTTGCCCTTAAAATGGTTATTCACAGCTCTACCAGCAATGCACTCATATGCCTATCTTCCCACAACCAACCTCTCCAAAATTAACTATTCCCATCTTTTGTCATCGTGGCAATTTTCAGGGGTAAGATAAAACCCCAGTATTGTTTTGATTTGCATTACTCTTATTGTTAGTGATTTGAAGCAGTCTTTCAAATAGTTTTCTGTTCTTTTCTATAGTTTACTTTTCTAAAAAAATTCTATTCTTTCAAGTAGGTTTTTAATAGTTTACAATTCTTCCTTTGAGAACTGTTTATTCATATTCTTTTACCACATCTTGAAGAATGCATTTTGGACTTATATATTATATATCTTGGAAATAGATATGTGTGTATATATATATATCTTATGAAAAAATTGGATACAAAGATGTTTTCCTCATTCAACCACTTCTCTTATTAACTTGTGTGCATTCATTTTGTTTGTGCAGAAGCCTTTCAATTTTGTGTAATCAAAATTACCTATTTTATCTTCTGTAATTGCCTCTCTACCTCATTTGCTTGGGAATACATCACCTACACATAGCTATGAGGGGTATATGATTTGCTCCGGGTCTTCCACTCCCAGTTTGAATTTTTTTTTAATTAAAAGGGCCAGCCCTTGACTCACATCTTAAAGAGGCGTATTCACTGAATGGGCATTACATCACTCAAAGTGAGAGCTTGAAAAGACCTTAGCTTAAAAGGGCCGGGGTCTCCCATTGCATCCTGGGCCATCTCTAGTCATCCTGATGGATATCTGTTCACTGGACCCAGATGGCTCTGGAGGAGAAAGTGAGGCCAGTGACCTTGCACAGCCCTCCCTCTCTCCCATCAAAGTCAGCTACAAGTCATGTCATTATCTTCCTGATATCACAGTCCTCTTTGAGAACAAAGCACAAACCACATACACACACACACACACACACACACACCTTTAGTAATTTAATTGGTGTAGCATTAGACCTGCCGATTAACTTTGGTAGTATTGTAATTTTTATTGTATCACCATTGCTCAGCTACAATTACCTACTATTCCCCCAGCTGTATGTTATTCTTTATTTAAGGAACATTTTGTAATTGAATCTCTACAAGTCTTTTGTGTTTTCCACTAGATTGAGCCCCAGATACTTTACATATTTTGTAATTATTTGGAATGGGATTTCCCTTTGTATTATTACCTGCCCCCTTGGATTTTGTTATTGCTATATAGAAATGCTGTTGATTTTTTGATGGCTTAACCTGTTTTGGAGGCAATCACGGTTAAGTGACTTGTCTAGGGTCACACAGCTGCTGAGTGTCTAAGACTAGATTTGAAACCAGGTCCTTTTGACTCCAAGGCCACTACTATATACACTGTGCCACCTACCTTCCCAGATGATTTAGTTTGTAGGTTGCAACTCTGCGAAAAAACCATTGTCTCCATTTCTTTATTGATTTGCTAGAATTTTCTTAGCCAATCTTCACTATCATCAGCAAATAAGGAGGGCTTTCTCTCTGTCTCTCCTATCTTAGTGCTTTTCTTTTATTTCATTTGTTTTATTGATATTTCTAGCATTTCAGCAGCTATTATAAACAATAATGGGGAGAATGGGCATACTTGCTTTATTCCTGTATTTATTAGTAAAGCTTAAGTATCAGTTATTGAGATGTCTGGGGAGTGGAGTGAAACATGACTGCAACTAGCATGGCCTGATATGGTCCATAGGAAGGATTTTTTTAATTAAATTTTTTGTTTATTTTTAGTTTACATTATTTATTTCCACAAGGTTTTGAGTTACAAATTTTCTCCCCATCTTTTCCCTACCCACCACCCCAAAACAGCGATCCCACTGAATAACCCCTCCACCAATCTGCTCTCTCCCATATCCTCCATTCCCCCTCCAACTTTCCAGTAGAGCAAGATGGATCTCTGTGCCCCAGTGCCTGTGTATCTTATTTCCCAGCTGCATGGAAAAAAAATTATATATATGTATATATGTATACATATACATATATATTAAACATTTTATTTTAAAACTTTGAATTACAAATCCCTCCTCTGCCCTCCCCTCCATCATCCCCCCTCTCATCCCCTTCCCCCCTATTATCCTGTAGGGTGAATACCCTATTTAGTGTGTATGTCATTCCCTCCCTAAGCCAAATTCAGTGAGAGTAAGGTTGACTCATTCCCTTTTGCCTTCCTGTTCTTCCCCTCCATTTTGACCATTTTCCCTTACCTCTTCTATATGAGATAGTTTATCCCATTCTGTCTCTCCCCATCTCCTCTCATTATATTCCTCTCTCACCTCTCAATTTCACCTTTTAAGTATCATCCCTTCCTATTAGATGGGTCCTGTGCCCTCTGGCTATGTACACCTATACACATATATACACATACTCACATATGTAGTCATACACCCATAAACCCTCCTATATAGACACATATATGTATATATACATATAAATATACATACATATACACACATATACAAACATACACATACATACATACATATATATACACACACACACACACATTTCTATTCCCTTCAACTATTCTCATTCTGAGAAAAGTTTCATAAGTTAAAATTATTGTTTTTCCATGTAGGAATGTAAATAGTTCAACTTTGGTAAGTTCCTTATGATTTTTTTTCCCTGTTTACCTTCTCATGCTTCTCTTGCTTCTTGTATCTGAATGTCAAATTTTCTATTCAACTCTGGTTTTTTCATCATGAATGCTTAAAAGTCCTCTATTCCGTTGAATGACCATATTTTCCCCTGAAACATGATGCTCAGTTTTGCTGGGTAGGTGATTCTTGGTCTTAATCCCAGCTCCTTTGATCTCCAGAATATCTTATTCCAAGCCCTTCAATCCCTCAGTGTAGAAACTGCCATATCCTGTGTTATCCTGATTGTGTTTCCACAATATTCAAATTGTTTCTTCCTGGCTGCTTGTAATATTTTCTCCTTAATTTGAGAACTCTGGAACCTGGCTATAATATTCCTAGGAGTTTTCTTTTTGGGATCTTTTTCAGGAGGTGATTGGTAGATTCTTTCAACCTCTATTTTGCCCTCTGGTTCTAAAACATCAGGGCAATTTTCCTTGAGAATTTCTTGAAGGACAATTTCTAGGTTCTTTTTTTGATCATAGCTTTCAGGTAGTCCAATAATTTTTAAGTTATCTCTCCTTGATCTATTTTCCAGGTCAGTGTTTTTTTCAATGAGATATTTCACATTGCCTTCTATTTTTTCATTTGTTTGGATCTGTTTAAAAGTATCTTGATTTCTCATAAAGTCACTAGCTTCCATTTGCTCCAATCTAATTGTGAAGCAATGATTCTCCTCAGTGAGTTTTTGAGATTCTTTTTCCATCTGGCAAATTCAGCTTTTTAAGGCATTCTTCTCCTCATTGGCTTTTTGAACCTCTTTTGCCATTTGAGTTAGTCTATTTTTTAAGGTGTTATTTTCTTCTTTCAGGTTGTTGACTAGCTTTTTATGATTTTCTTCCATCATTCTCATTTCTCTTCCCAATTTTTCCTCCACTTTTCTTATTTGGTTTTCAAATCCTTCTTAAGGTCCTGTGTGGCCTGTAAACAGTTCATATTTTTCTTGGAAGCTTTTGGCGCAGGAGTTCTGACTTCACTGTCTTCCTCCTGTTCCATGATTTGATCCTTTTTGTCCCCCAAAAAGGAATCCAAAGTCAGACCACTGTGCTTGCCTTGCTTCCCTTGCTTGCTCATGTTGCCACTCAGCCACTTGACTCCTGAGCTTTTTGCCACAGTAGAACTCTGCTTTCAGAGATGAGAGCTTTGTCCCAAATTGCTGGGGTTTTCTCTGCCAGAGCTATTAGGAGGGCACCCTCTCAGAAGCCTGCACTAGCTCTGGCACACTGGTCATGCACCCCAGGACCTCCACCCAGGACAGGAATCCAGATCCAAGCAGGTTAAAGCAAGAACGATTACCCCTCAGACTGGTTGCTTGGTCCCCCTACAATCTGCAGGCCAGGAGCTCTGAAGCAGCCATGGGGCTGCAGCTATGGCACCTCAGCTGCTTCTCGCCCCGGGGACAGAGGCTGGATCGCACTCCCAGACTACTTGTTCCCAAAGTCCACTGACCTCTCACTTTGTCTTTGGCATTTATGGGTTGATAATTCAGCTGCTGGTGGTCCACTCTCCTGACATCCCTCTAGCTGGGGCTGGTAGGGCAGCCCTGAGGCTAAAACCTTGGACTCACGTGGGGCTGGGCTCGGCTCCCAGCCGCTGCGCTGGACCCTTCCTGCCAGTCTGCCAGTCTGCCTTCACTGTTAGGTTTGTTTCTCTCTGTCACTTTGTGGGTTCTGTAGCCCTAAAGTTTGTTTAGAGTTATTTTTTATAGGTATTTGAGGTGGTTACAGGGGGAGAGCAGGGAGTCTTCTTTCTTCTATGCTGCCATCTTCAGCCATTTCCCATAGGAAGGATTCTTTTATCAGTATATAAGAGCTCCATGGCAAGAGTTGCAAAGATAAAAGGTTTAAGTCCTCATCAAGGGTTTTTGGCACCATGATGGAAGAGATCCAGCACAGAACTGAAGAGGGATTCAAGTTGAAGAGGGATTTCCTGTGGATGGTGAGGACCTTCACATATTCTTGCTTGTGGATGATATTATGCTGATTGTATCAAACACCATAATATGGCAGTGCCTCCTGGATGAGGAGTACTTACTCAAAATAGTTTGGCTTGACCAGCCATATATGAAAGACCAAGTGGACAAAGAATTCCTCTTGTTCAGATTAAAGAATGTACAATTACAACATGTATTCTTTTGGATAACCAATTCTCCATCTGGATGTCTAGCTGAGGTAGCACAGATGGATAATGAGTTGATCCTATAATTGAACCAAAGGAAGAGAGTGGGCTTGATTGCTTTGGGGAAATTGAAAAGTTTCTTTAATCACCCTAAATTTCCCTGGAAACCAAGAGCACATTAAAAAAATACCAATACTTTAGTGGTGCTGCTGTAATAATAATTTTAAAAATTAACATTTGTATAATGACTTAAGGTTTGCAAAGCATCTTACAAATATTATTTTAAACTCATAACAACCTAAGGGAGGAGGTGCTATTATTATCACCACTATGTTGAAGATGAGGAAACTGAGACAGAAGTTCAATTACATGCCCTGAATCACATAGCTAAAAGTGTCTGAGCTCAAATTTAAATTCAGGTTTTTTAACTCCAGCTCTAGCACTCTCTCCATTGAACTGCCTAGCTACCTCATTTAGTTACCTTGCAATGAAATATGGAATACAAAAGGCTCTAAAGAATTAAAAATTGATATCCAGGAGAGATAATTTTAAAATTATTGGACTACTTGAAAGCCATGATCAAAAAAAAGAGCCTAGACATAATCTTTCAAGAAATTATCAAGGAAAACTGCCCTGATATTCTAGAACCAGAGGGTAAAATAGAAATGGAAAAATCCAGCAATCCCTCTTGAAAGAGATCCCAAAAGGAAAACTCCTAAGAATATTGTAGCCAAATTTCAGAGTTCCCAAATCAAGGGAAAAATATTGCAAGCAGCCAGAAAGAAACAATTTGAGTATTTTGGAAACACAATCAGGATAACACAAGATCTAGCAGCTTCTACATTAAGGGATTGAAGGGCTTTGAATATGATATTCCAGAGGTGACAGGAGCAAGGATTAAAACCAAGAATCACCTACCCAGCAAAACTGAGTAATACTTCAGGGGAAAATATTGATATTCAATGAAATAGAGGACTTTCAAGCATTCTTGATGAAAAGACCAGAGCTGAACAGAAAATTTGACTTTTAAATAAGAATCTAGAGGAGCATGAAAAGATAAACAGGAAAGAGAAATCATAAGGAACTTATTAAAGTTGAACTGTTTATATTCCTACATGGAAAGATGATATTTGTAACTCATGAGACCTTTCTCAGTATTATGGTAGTTGGAAGGAATATATATGTCTATCTACCTATCTACCTACCTACCTACCTATCTATCTATCTATCTATCTATCTATCTATCTATCTATCTATCTA
>NW_027185791.1:927586-1043254 GCF_028583685.1 Petaurus breviceps papuanus
CTATCTATCTATCTATCTATCTATCTATCTATCTATCTATCTATCTATCTATCTATCTATCTGTCTGTCTGTCTGTCTATAGACAGAGGGCACAGGGTAGGTTGAATAAGAAGTGATGATATCTGAAAAATAAAATTAGGGGATGAGAGGAATATATTGGGAGAAGGAGAAAGGGAGAGATAGAATGGGGCAAATTATCTCACATAAAAGAGGCAAGAAAAAATTATACAATGGAGGGGAAGCAGGGGAGGTGAGAGGGAATGAGTGAACCTTACTCTCATCAGATTTGGCTTAAGGAGGGAATAACATACACACTCAATTGGGTATTTTACCCTACAGGAAAGTAGGGGGAAGGAGGCAAAGGGGGGAGGGGGATGATTGAAAGGCAGGGCAGATTGAAAGAGGAGTAGTAGGAAGCAAGCTCTTTTGAAAAGGAATTGAGTCAAAGGGGAGAATAGAATAAATGGGGATAGGATAGGATGGAAGGAAATATAGTTAGTCTTTCACAACAAGACTATTATGGAAGCATTTTGCATGACTACACATGTATAACCTATATTGAATTGCTTGCCTTCTCAATGAAGGTAGGTGGGGAGGGAAGAAAGGAGAGAATTTGGAACTCAAAGTTTGAAAAACAAATGTTAAAAATTGTTTGTACATGCAACTGGGAAATAAGATGTACAGGTAATGAGGCATAGAAATCTTTCTTGTCCTACAGGAAAGTGAGGGGGAGGGGGATAGGATGGGGAGTGAGAGAGGGGAGGGCAAACTGGGGAAGGGGTAATCAGAATGCATGCCATCTTGGGGTATGGGGAGGGGAAAGATGGGGAGAAAATTTGGAATTCAAAATCTTGTGGAAATGAAGACTAAAATTAATAATAAAAAAGAATTTAAAATGGATATTACACAGGATGCAATAGAATGCAAGTTATAAGCCATAATATAAAATCTATGAGGATCTTTGAAGAAAAACAAGAATAAAAGGTACTATTGAGAAATTATATTTTAAGAAGTAGAGGTAGAATGGTCATGTGGCAAGGGTGAAGTATGACAAGTGGACAGCCATTGGTACCCTTGGAGAAGAGCAAGAGAAATTGAGGAAGCCCACCTCCAACTGACTGGGTTGCTCATGGTGAATGTATAGAAAGATGTAGATAAAAGTCACACAGAATGGACAGGGATGAATGGCTTATGACTTTGTATTATTAGATGCAACTTCCGGACTGATGAAAGTACAGATCCATTTAAGTATGGTACGTTAAGGAAGTCTTTAGAATGCCTTTAAAACATTTTGTAATTGCTCTGTATGCTAGCACATGGTCTATTTAGTGTTAAGAAATGCACACACATAAATATACATACACATATGTATATACATGCATATATACACATGTATGCATATATATCCATACAATCATATGTCTCTCCATATTTATATATATAAATAACATGCACCTATAGATACACATGCATGTATTCTTTAATATTCCTATTCAGAAGACACCACATTTTTCTTCTTTTTTTTCTTTTTATTGGGGTTTTCTAACTGTAAAAGAGAAATATTTGTCTCCTACAATTGTTGTTACTATGTGTGTCCTTTTGAAGTGCAGTTAACTTTTCCTTATAAATTTGGTACTATACTATTTGATGCCTATATATGCATTTAGAATTCTCATTGTTTGATTGACTATACATCTTTATTTTATTTCATTTATTTATTTATTTTTGCTCCTTTTTTTTTTTTTAGGGGGGAAGGTAGGGCACTTGGGATTAAGTGACTTGCCCAAGGTCACATAGCTAGTTTTGCGTTAAGTGTCTGAGGCCGGATTTGAACTCAAGTACTCCGGGGCCGGTGCTCTATTCACTGCGTCACCTAGCCGCCCCGACTATGTATCTTTAAATAGAATATAGTTTCCCAGTTGTATCTCTCATGAAATTGCAAATTTGTATTTTTTTAATTTGTCTGATAGCATGATTACAACTTCTTTTGAAAAAGAATCACCTGGTTTGTAGTAAATTTTGTTCCTGTCTTTCATTTTTTATTCTATATATATTTTAATTTTTTTGTATACATTTCTCGGATGTCACAAATAGTTGGATTTTATTTCCTTAGCCATTTACCATTCTTCTCCATTTTATTGGACTATTTAACTCATTCACATTTCACTTTGTGAATGTTATGTTTGTGTTTCCTGTATTTCTTTTGTATTGATTTTTTAATCAGCTTCTTTTAGGTTAGCACTTTATTTTTGAGATTAATTTTTACTTTGATGGTAATCTCATCCCATAAACTCTTTACTCTGCTCTTATTTACTTGATATTCCAAATTTCTAAAATTTATTTGAATTACTAATTTCTTTGTTTATACTCTACTAATTATTCAATTCATCTATTTCTCTTCTTTTGACCTTTCTCTCCATCCAGCTAAGTGTGCACTTAAAATTTTCCCTTGATTTCTTCTGATCTCATGTTTAATTAACTTTTTTTTACTGTACTCTTTTCTTAGGTTTTACTTTACTTTGTCCTTATTTCTTTCCCTTTTTAGTTTTATTTTGAACTCTATTTTTTCAATTCATGACCTCTACCCTTACTTTTTTCCTTTAAAATTTTTTTGAAAATATCTTTTGTCTTCGTATTACATTCAATTCTGAATATCTTCCACCACACCCCGCAAGTCATTCCCTGCAACAAAGAATAGAAGTAAAAGTGGAAAAGAGAAGTTCAGCAACACCAACCACCACATCAACCATAGTTGTATGTGAAAGATCTCATAACTATAATCTCCACCGTTGCAGTAAAAGGAAAGATGTACATTTTCTCAACTTTGTTGTTATTTGTCTTCTTCCTTCTACATTCTCTTGGTCATTATATTATTTTCCTCATCCAGCTTATCACATTATGCATCTGTTCATATAGTTCTTCCTGTGATTTTCTGAATTCTTCATATTTGTTTTTTCTTATGGCCCATTTGCTACTGGGCCATAAATTCCATTACATAAATTTGTCTAGCCTTTTCACAGTTCATAGCCATCTATTTTATTTTTTGTTACCACAAAAAAGTACGGCTTAAGATATTTTTGTGTACCTTTCTTTCTGTACTCCACTTCCTTTCCTCTTCTTAACTTTCTACAGTCTGGTTTTTGGTATTGTCATTCAATGGAAACTGCCCTCTCTCCAGAGTTACCAATGAACTATTGCCATATTCTTCAACTTCTTGATCTTTCTATAGCAGTCTTTGACATTGTCAATCATTCTTTTCTCCTTGAATTACTTTTCTCTTTAGGTTTCCATGATTGGTTCTTCTTCTACCTATCTGACCGGTATCTCAAGCTCCTGTGTTTACTTTCATCCAGGTCATGCCCACTATTAGTAGCTGTTCTCTCTTTATTTTTTCTCTTGGTGATCTTATCAGCTACTGTGGTTTTATGTAGATGACTTTCAGATCTGTTTATCACGTCCTAACCTCTCTCCCAGTTACCAGTATCACATCTCAAATGTCTATGTCTATTGAATGTCTCTAAGTGGATTTTCAAACTGAATTCCTTATCTTTCCCCCCAAGCACTTCCCTCTTCCCAACTTTCCTATTTCTGTTGAGAAAAATCATCATCATCCTCCCAGTCACCCAGACTTACAACTTAGGTGGCATCCTCTACCTTCCTCCTCCCCACCCCCCATTAAATCTGTTGCCAAATTGTTTGATTTACCTTTATAAAATCTCTTGAATGTGTCTCATTTTCTCTGACTCAGAGAAATCTCCATTTCTCTGACACAACCAGTCATACAACGTGTAGTCCCTTATCAACTTCTACCTGGACCATTGCAATAGCCTTTTGGTTGGTCTCCTTATGTCAAGTCTCTTTCCACTTCAATCCATCCTCAAGGTGAGGCAATCCAAACTTGCCTGAAGTCTTTTCCCGCTCCCCTCACCTATCAAATTAACCATTCTAAAGCATAGGTCTAACCATGTCACTCTCATACTTATCATGTCCACGGGCTCCCTATTATCTCCATGATCAAACGGAAAATCCTCACTTTGACCTTGAAAGCTTTTCTCAACCTGGAACATTTCCATCTAACTTTACAGTCAATTTACAATTTACTCATTCAACATATTTTGCAAACTAGGGATATTGCCTTCTTGTTGTTAATTACCCTAGACACTCCATTTCTCTACTCTAGGTATTTTCACTGGCTGTTCCCCAGGCCTGTAATTCTCTCCCTCATCATCTCTGCCTCCTGGCTTCTCTGGTTTCTGTCAAGCCCAAGATAATATCCCACTTTCCCAATCCTCCTAAATGCTGGTGTTGATTATTTCTAATTTATTATATCTATATCTTTATCTGTAGTCTGCCTCTATCTCTGTATTTATATTCACATCTACATCTATATCTCTACATATTGTTTGTATATACTGTTTGCATGCTTTATGTCATTAGATTATTTTTTAATAATGTTTTAGTCAACCATGATCCACTTCCTCACTCTCCCACCCTAACCCCAAACCCCTCATTGAGAACACAAGAACAACAAAAACCATTACAAACATGTGTAGTCAATCAACACAAATTTCCATATTGTCCATGTCCAAATGTTTTTGTTTCATTCTGTATTCTGAATCCTTCACTTCTCTGTCAGGAAGTGGGTAGCATGTTTCATCATTATTCCTCTGGAATGCTGGTTTGTCATTATGCTGTAAGAGTTCAGTACAATAGTATTCCATCACATTTATATACCATAACTTGTTTATTCTTCAGTTTATGGGCATCCCCTCAGATTCCATTTCATTGCCATCTCAAGAAGAGCTATAAATATTTTTTTACAGCTTTAGAACTTGTTTTGCTTAGGACACTCTTAATCTGCCCTCCCTTTAATTTATCTTCCCCATTCTCCCCTTTCTTCCTATTTTCTGGTTGAATGAAATGTATTTCTGTACCCAGTTCTGTGTGTGTGTATGCGTACGCGTACGTGTGTATTCTTCTTTTGACTAGTTCAGATTAGAGTGAGGGTCTAGTGTCAGCTGTCCCCCCCCCCCACTCCTCTTTGTTTATGTAGATGTCTACTTGTACACTTTTGTTATGAGATGATTTTCCCTAACCTTCCTTTCCCTTCTCTCCCTCATACCCCAACAGTGTATTTTTTTTCCTCCCCTCTTTCCCTTCTTTTCTTAAGACCATTAAAACATAACAGGACCTCTCTCAGACCTTGTCTAATTGGACTCCCTCTGTGAACCTTGATAATGACAAGGTTCAGAGAGGACACATATATTATCTCCCCATATTTGCATATAAACATTTTAAACCTTGTTTAGTCCTTTATAATTTTTCATTTATGTTTACCTGATTATGCTTCTCTTTACTCTTATGTTTGACCTTCAAAGTCCCTCCATAGTTCTGCTCCTTTCCTCAGGAATGCTTGGAAGTCCTCTATTTCATTTTTAAAATCCATTTCCCCCCTGTGGTATTATATTCAGTTTTGCTGGTAAGTTATTCTTAGCTGCAAGCTCATATCCTTTGCCTTCTATAATATTGTATTCCAAATTCTCTACTGCTTTATAGTGGTAGCTGCTAAATCGTGTGTGATTCTGAATGTGGCTCCTTGGCAACTGAATTCTTTCTGACTGCTTGCAGTATTTTTCCTTTGGCCTGTAAGCTCTGAATTTTGACTGTGACATTCCTGGAAGTTTTCATTTGGGGGTATCTTTTAGGAGATGACTAGTGGATTCTTTCTATTTCCATTTTGCTCTCTGGACACTTTTAAATTTTCTTGAAATAAGATGTGTAGGCTCTTTTATTCATCATGGTGTTCAGATAGGCCAATAATTCTTTTTTTGCTTTTTTTTTTTAGAGGGGGAAGGCAGGGCAGTTGGGGTTAAGTGACTTGCTCAAGATCACATGGCTAGTAAGTGTTAAGTGTCTGAGGCTGGATTTGAACTCAGGTCCTCCTGACTCAAAGGCTGGTGCTCTATTCACTGAGCCACCTAACTGCCCCTAGGCCAATAATTCTTAATTCCTCCCCCCATTTTCCAGGTGAGTTGTTTTTGCTCTGAGATACTTTACATTTTTTTCCATTTATTTCAGCCCTTTGACTTTGTTTTAATATTTTTTGTAGTCTGATGACATCACTGACTTCTATTTGGTCCCTTCTAATTTTCAGAGAATTCATTTCTTTGGCTAGGTTTTGTGCTTCTTTGCCAAGCTGTTAATTTCCTCTCCAATTCTTTCTTCCTTAGCTCTCATTTCTTGTCCAATAGATTATACTCCATTTTTCTGGGTAGGTAATTCTTGGTTGTAATCCTCACTCCTTTTCACTCCAGAATATCGTATTCTAAATCATCCAGTTCTTTAATGTGGAAGCTGCCAAATCCTGTGTAATTCTGACTGTTGCTCCACGATATTTGAATTGTTTCTTTGGGCTGCTTGCTGTATTTTCTTTTTGACCTGGGACCTCTAGAATTTGGCTATGATATTTCTGGGAGTTTTCATTTTGGGATCTGTTTCAGGTGGTAATCAGTGAATTCTTTCAATTTCTATTTTGCCCTCTGGTTCTAGGATATCAGGGTGGTTTTCCTTGATAATTTCTTGAATTATGTTAGGCTTTTTTTTTTAAATCATGGCTTTCAGGTAGTTCAATAATTCTTAAATTATCTCTCCTGTATCTATTTTCCAGGTAAATTGTTTTTCCAATGAGAAATTCCACATTTTCTTCTATTTTTTTTATTCTTTTGATTTTTTTTATTGTATCTTGATGTCTCATGGAGTCATTAGCTTCCATTTGCCTAGTTGTAATTTCAAAGGAATTATTTTCATTAGTGAACTTTTATACTTCCTTTTTTATTTGGCCATTTTTTTAAGGAGTTATTTTCTTCAGTGAATTTTTGTATATTTTAAATTATTTTTTGTGTGTGTTTCTTTTACCAAGCTATTGACTTTTTTTGTGATTTGCTTGCATTATTCTAATTTTTTTCTCATTTTTTTTTCTACTTCTCTAATTTGCTTTTTTAATCTCTTCCACGAGTTCTTTTAGGGTAGAACCTGAGTCCAAATTACATTTTTCTTTGAGGCTTTGTATGTAGCCATTTTGACACTGTTGTTCTCTTCTAAGTGTGTGCCTCTTTCCTCCCTGTCACCATAGTAACTTTCTAAAATCAAGTTCCTTTTTTGTTTGGGGTTTTTTTTTTTTGTTTATTTTTCTGCATATTTTGTGACTTGGTATTTTTATGTGAAAATTGGGGTTTGCTCCTGTACTGTCCCAAGTTTCACGTGCGGGCGTCAGGGCCTAACCACTGGCTTGCAGCAGGGGAAAGGAGGAGGTGGGAAGGGGCTTCCTGCTGACCTGTACTAGGGTACGCCTGCACAGCTTGTGGCATATGGGCAGCTTATGGCCCTCAGGCCACTTGCTGCACACCAAAGGATTTCCTCTACCTACAAAGGATATTTTCCTTCATTTTTCATGGGCCTCCCAGAATCTTTTGGCAGGCTGCAAGTTGTACAGGCCTGTACTAGGGAGTGGGTCTCCCTTGGGTGTGGGGTTTTGCTACTGTCCTGCCTCAGGGTTAGGCCCTCACTACTGGTCAGTCATGGGGATAGTCCTGGCTGGTGGCTGTGCTGGGTATGGGCCACTGGGGTGGGGCCTTGTTGTCCTGTACAGTCTACTGGCTTTGCCTCTGGGGCTTCTGGCTTGCCTGGCTGGTGGGTTGGGTGGGTGTACCTTGCTATAGACCCTAAAAGCTTCCCTTTCCCTAAATCAATTCTGAGGTGGTTTTCATGTTTTTTGGAGGGGAATTTCTGAGGGCTCTAGGGAATTCCTGCCTCACTCCACCATTCTGGCACCAGAAGACCACATATCTATTCTTTATAATTACCTTGTCTTAGTGATTATTGCTGTCCTTATGTTTTCTTAAGTCCAGCTGAAGCATCATCAATTCTTCTCTAACCTCTTATTTTAACTCTGTGTGGATCTTGGTTTCATGTTTCTCATAAAAATCCAAATTGTTGGATTCTGCTTCCTAATTAATTCTACCATCCTCTTCTGTTTAATGAGTAACCAATCCAGTCACAGTCACAATGACTATTGTTAATGGTCTATTTCTTTCCATCCTACCCTCTTATCCTTTCCTCTTTTTTTTTCTCCATCCCACTCTTTACAAAGAGAGGTGGTTAAGAGGCAAGGGATAGGATCGGCACTATTGATCCATAATTGAAATTATCCTTTTATACTTCACTGCCTCCTTCTTTTCCCCTTGTTCACGTCCTGATCACTAGTTCTTAAATACCAAGGTCCTGAGTGGGACTAGTGAATTCCCTAAAATAGTCACATTATTCAGATTTGCACTGAATATTTCCATTGAACTGAAACCAGTGGCCATATTTTACATAATTATAAACTTGATTATGAATTCAAATTCATGCAACCATTTTAGGTCACGTTGTTTGTGCTAATCAGGGCCTAGATGCACTTTTCTTTTTTTTCCTTTTAGTTCCCCATTTATGATCACTCTCTGAAACAGAAAGAATTTTTTTGCTTGTCACTATTTATTCCTAGACTCTACCCTTTTTCTTTAATCCTTCTCCCCCTTTCTCTCTTCTTGCCCTTTCCCTTTTGAAAGGTATCACTTCAGGGGCAGCTATGTGGCTCAGTGAATAGAGCACCGGCCCTGGAGTCAGGAGTACTGAATTCAAATGCCTCCTCACACACTTAACACAAAAACTAGCCATGTGACCTTGGGCAAGTCACTTAACCCCAATTGCCCTCCAAAAAGCAAAAAAAAAAAAAGTATCGCTTCAGTCTTCACGCTCCTGACCCTGAGTATGGACCAGACAGGTGTCTGGGGATTCTTTCCTTGTTGTAGCACTTTATGGTTCCTGTTCCCTGGCATGTAATGCTACTGCAGGCTCTTCATGACTTCTTTGTGGCACCTCTGGTCTGGTTTGGAATGCCAGGCTCCTATTCATTCTGTCTTTTTCTTCTAGTTTCACCTATAGTATTTTAGTCCATAGTTTCCTACCTATTCTTCCTCTAAGCCTTTTGAAATTTGTTTTCCCACAATTCAGAGCACACGTCCAACTCTCTTTTTCTCTATCTTAAAGTATAGGAGGGAGTGGTCACTTTTCCACAAGATTCTTTTTTCATATAGTCCCCCGGCAGTTTCTCTGTGATAATCATGGAATTAGAAATTCCATGAAATTATGCAATAATTAGAAATTATGGAATTTCCTTTTTCATTATATGTAACCTTGAATATTAATTAGATATTCTGCTTTTAGCATATACTTCCCTAGATGTCTTGCTAATTGAAATGACCATCACAACTGTATCATGACTGTTCCAGGCTTGTGAACTATTTCCTGAATGTCTCGTGGCTTTTCTAGGTAGGCTGATATGTACTTTAATGACAAAATCACTTCTGTCTCTCACTCCATTGATCTTCACTCTCTTATTATGTAGTGCTACCCCACCCCAAATTTTATCTATCTTTTTCTTTTTTGAATAACTTAAACCCATCCAGGACCATATTCCAATTATGGGTTTTGTTCCACCAAGTCACAGTGATACCTACGAAGTCATCTGTGCCTTTTTGCATTTGGACTTCTATTGCTTATTGACTAAATATCAAATGATTTTGTATAAAATTGGGAGGCCAAGGGGTTTACCGCTGTCTCCTTTCTTAGTGTAGTGTGGGTTACCAAGAGAACCCATAATCAGTGTAATGCATCTCCCGGTCAACTTGATGGGATGTCTGAATGAGAAAGAGGCATGTCCTATGAATTTAACCCTGCGCCTTCACAAATTTTGCTGAATAACATAGAAAACTATGGCTTGGTCCCCAGTGATTGAGTTGCCTCCTGATAAGTAGCTACTGAGACTCAGGTGGAACACATTTTTGCAGGAGGAACCTCTGCTTTGACCCATAAATATAAACTATAGAATGTCTGTTCTCTCTCTCTTTTTTTCATTCTTCTCACTCTCAGTGTCTCTCCCTTAGTCTTCCATTAAGGGATGTGGGAATTTCATTTCTCCAAATGCTAGCAACAATGGGTAACTTGTACCAGAAGTATATGGGCTGGCTTAGGTGACTCAGTGGGATAGAGTGGTCGGCCTGGAATCAGGAAAACCTGAGTTCAGATTTGGTCTCAGACACTTACTAGCTATGTGATCTTGGGAAAGTCATTTAACTTCTGTTTGCCTCACTTTCTTCATCTATAAAGTGGAGATAATAATAACCTCTACCTCCCAGGGTTATTGCAAGGATCAAATGAGATAATGATTGTAAAGTGAGATATAAATATTATCTGTTATTATCATCATTATAGGGCGGGGGAAATGCGCTTATATTGGCAAGCCTGAGATTGGAGTTCTTAGATTTCCTAATTCCCAGCTGCTGCTTCTGCCTTTTAATCCCTTTTCTGATCCCAGGACAGTGACTGTCAATCCTGAAATATGTACATTTACAACTTTGGTGGTTGTTTCTTAGGTAATCCTCAAGTCAGGTAATTGCCACCATGATGGAAATTCCCTTAATGATGCTCTTCTCAGAGAAGAGGGCCGTCAAGAAGAGGATATTCTTATACCTGAAGGAATAAAACCATGCCTTGGTTGGCCAGGAGATGTAGAACTTGGCAACTTTCCATGAAAATGACTGTGAATTATTCATATAAGTACAAGTCTGAGATAAATGCAAAATATCTAGCAGAACTACAAAGGCTCTTTACCTTCCAGGGGTAACGAGTGTAATGAGATACTTGAGACTTCTATGGATTCTTGTTTTTGTTTATGTCCTGTGTGTTATTTGCATTTTATGTGATTTCTGTGGTGGCAGAAAAAAAATCTGTCTCATATCTGATATCTATATTGTACATTGAGTGCACAGTGAGAGAAAGGGACCCTTGTCTTTGGGAAAGACTCTAGACATAAGTAAAACCTAAGCTTCACTTTAGAGATTTTTCTGGGAAAACCTAGGTGTAGATATTAATAGTCAAATGGCTCTCATAGGTGACCCTGGGTCCTTGTGAACTCAGTCTCCTTTTTGGGGCCCTTGAGCCATACATGATATGAGTAAATATCTGATGAAATGTGGTGATTTTGTCTTGCACAGCAGAGAAAAATATGAGTTTCTCCTTTCCAAGAGTCTATTTTCTGGATGATTTCTCTAGTATACAACACAAACATTGTTCAAATTCATTCACATAACTTGAGTTTAATCTTTAGATGCTAAATACCTCCCAGCACTCCCTGATGTAATAGATTAAAAAGGAGAATGCAAAATATGTATGTTTACACTCTAGGCCTAGCGTATAAAGATAGTAAACAAACCGGAAAATAGTGTTAAACCAAGTGAAAAAGTTGATTTCAGTACAAAGGCAAGAGTTTTGAAATATGGTCTATGACAGAAAAAAAAATATATATATATATCAGATTAAAGTTAACTCAATAGGATTAAATGGGGGTTATAATAAGAACAAGATCTTATAATCCATTTCCATATTGGTCAATTAACCTTAATTTACTGTGGTTACTTATAGCATTCATTTTTATTTTTATTTTTTATAGGCATTTGCTTTTTATCTTTTCCAGTGCTCCTCTACCCAGTTGAATAATTTTTAAAAACCCACAAAAACTATCATAACCAATAGATATTATCTAGCAAAGTAAAATTTCACATTAACCATATCCAAAAATGCATGTCTTATTCTGAATTTTAATTCCATCATCTCTCTGCCAGGAGGTGGGTGGTATGATTCATCTCTAGGCCTTACAAAAGGAAACGTATACTTTCAGACATGGCCAATGTGTTGATTAATTTTGAATGACTCCCTCTCCCACTCTATATATTTGTGTATAAATATGTAGCATGAGGTAGCTAGGTGACGCCGTAATGGAGGGAGTGCCAGGCAGAGGGCCAGGGAGACTCATCTTCAGATTTCAAATTTGGCCTTAGACACTTACTAGCTGTGTGACCCTGGGCAAGTCACTTAACCCCATTTGTCTCAGTTACCTCATCTGTAAAATAAGCTGGAGAAGGAAATGGCAAAACACTCCAGTATCTTTGCCAAGAAACCCCAAATGAGGTCACAAAGACTCGGACACAACTGAAAACAACTGGACACCAACATATGAAGTATACACATATATAAGGCATGTATATTTATATATGTACATACACATCACATAAGTAATTCCAAGTTTTCTGAGGATGCTTTGTCATCTTTTCCTCAACTGTAAGATTTCCTCATTTTTTCCCCGGTTCCTCTCTTTTCCTAAACCTTTCTTGAATTAGAATTTCCCTCATAATTCTAGGGATTCCATACTTGCTGCTTCTTGAAACTTTGCTCTAAGCTTCCTTTTTTCTTGGCTTTCAAAATGCTCCCCAATCTGGAGATAAATGGCAAAGTTTGCTCGTAGGAGTGGTATGCTAACACATTTGTAAATCCCAGGTTGCTAGAGCTTAAAATTCATCTAGTCTAACTCTCTCCTTTCACACAGGAGTATGCTGTTTTCTCATGGTACAACCTGGATAAGAAAACAGCACTCCTGTCTGTCAAGCCACCCTGACGTTTCGCTTACAAAAGCATGTGTGATATATTCCATCTGGAAAAATCCTTAAGTTTCAGACATCAACCTCTGTGAAAAGAAATGAGTTCTCTACTAAATTTTGTAGGTTCCCCATTTTACAGATGTGAGTTTAGTTAAAATTAGAGATCTCTATATCTAATAGTTATGTTAAATGCTGCATTTTATTTATTCATTCATTCACTCAATACATATTGAGAACCATTTATGAGCAAGTCACTATGCATTCAGTACCATTTTTAAAGCTGACTCTACTTTTCTTCTGATTTACTTAAGGGGAAAAATCTGGATATGTGTTGGTGATGACTGTATCCTTAACCAAGACCAAACGAGTAACTTCAGTGGCCAGAAAAGTTATTTGCCTAATATAAGCTCATTGGAACGACAACCCTATCTTTTTATCTCTGAAGAGCATATAAATAAATCAAACCCAAGCAGTGAAATGCAACAGAATATGTTAATCAACTCAGTTCACACCCAAATGTTTTACCTGAGTAAATGTTGACAATCTCATAAGTGATCAATGGAAATTATTCTTTGAGTGACAAGTGTCTAAGGATAAGAAACTTGACTATCTGTCTCCTCAGATAAATCAAGTTAAATATCAAGTGTCAGTCCCAAGAAAAAATTCAATATCATCCCTTACTTCTAACTCTGTAAGTTTTGTTGTTCCTGGGAATCTACATTCACTGGGAAACTTTGAATTTGTCTATTTTAGGTAGATCCATTGACAAGAAATCCTTTCAGTTCACCTGCTGGTACACACACAGCAAATGCTACAGTATCCAGGGAGGGAGACATATAACCCCTAAATCCTATTAGTGCAGCGCCTAAAGTTGTCTTGTCTTTACTAATGCCTTCTGTAGCTGCTAATTTTACTTTTAAAGCCCTTTGAACTACAAATCCTATTCATTCAGTCAAGAAAATGTCTCTAGTTAATAGATGCTTCTCTCTCTCTCTCTCTCTCTCTCTCTCTCTCTCTTTATTTTCTCTCTTCCTGTTGGTTTTTGTTGGTATTATACAAAAATCCTAATAATTTGTATGGATTTATTTTATAATCTACAAGTTTGTTGAAATTATTGCTTCAATTAGTTTTAGTTGACTCTTAGAGTTCTCTAAGTACCTCATCATATCATCTGCAAAAAGTGATAATTTTGTTTCCTTTTTATTTATGATTATTCCCTTGATTTCTTTTTTCTTATCTTATTGTCATAGCCAGTATTTCTATTACTATGTTGAATAGAAATTATGACAATAGACATCCTTGTTTCACCTCATTTTATTGGAAAAGAATCTGCTCATTCCATATATATATATGTATATATATATGTGTGTGTGTGTGTGTATTGCTAACTTTTAATTTTAGATATATAATGTTTATCATTTTAAGGAAAGGGCCACGCATTCCTATGTTTTCTGGTGTTTAGAAAAGACCCACAAAAATGGGTTTTGGCATCAATTATTATATAATTATATAATATGTATTATAGATAATATATACGTTATATATTGATTGAATCATTGTTTTTGATGTTTTGTTATTAATACGGTTAATAGAGCTTATAGTTTCCCTTATCTTAAACTAACCCAGCATTCTTGGCATAAAAACAATCTAGTTAAGTGTTTAATCTTTTTGATATGTTGTTTTATTCACTTTTCTAATATATTATTTAAAATTTTTCATCAGTGTTCATTAGGGATATTATCTATAGTTTCCTTTTTCTCTGTTTTAACTCTTTCTGGTTTGTTTGTGATCAAAGAAATTTAGTGGGATCCCTTCTTTCACTGTTTTTGCAAATAGCTGATATAACATAGGAAGTATTGTATGAATGCTTGATAGAATCACATGTAAATCCATCTAATCCTGCACTTTCATTGACAGCTTGCTCAATTTCTTCCTCTTAGATTCAATTGTTTAAATTCTCTATTTCTTGTTCTTAATTTGGATATTTTATATTTTTGTAAACATTTATTTCATGTGAGTTGTTAGTTTGATTGCAATATGTTTGGGCAGAATTGTTTAAACTAATATCCTTTATTTCTTTGTCATGTATTACGAATTATAATTTTTTTGTTTTTTATATTCATAATTTTGTTTTCCTCTTTTTTCTTTTGAACCAAATTAGGTAATGATTTTGCTGTTTTATTATTTCCCTTCCAAAAAAACCCCACTTCCTCATTTTATTTATTAATTTAAATTTTTTTCTTGGTTTTCTATTTTGTTCATCCCTTCCTTGATTTTTGAGATTTCTATTTTGATATTTCTTTGAAGTTTTAAACTTTTTTAAAAAAGCTTTCCCCCTCAATTGCATGTCCAATTCATTGTTCTGTTCTTTTTATTTTTAAGAATTAATGAAAGATCTTAGAAATATAAATTTTTCATAAGGATTACTTTGACTATATTTTAGAAATTTTGGTATTTTTTCATTGTTATTATCTGTAATGAAACTTATCTGCTATTTTGCTGATTTGTTCTTTTATCAATTCTTTAAGATTAGGTTATTTAGTCTCCAGTTGATTTTTAATGCTCCCCCTCAGTGAGCTTTAATTAATATAATTTTTATAGCATTATAGTCAGTAAAGGATATATTTAATATTTGTTTTTCTGCAACTCGGGGGAAGGCTTTTTATTCATTGTCAATTTTTGTAAAGATGATAATATGCATGCTTTTCTATTTCCATTGGATAATCACAAAAGGTCTATCATATCTAACTTTTCTAAAACTCTATTCTGGTCTGTGATTTCATATATATATATATATATATACACACATAAATTTTATTTTGGTTAGATTTATCTAGGACCAAATGGCATGCATTCAGGTTCTTCCTTATAGTTGTTATCTTATCTATTTCTCCTTGTAATTTATTTAGTTTTTACTTTAATACTATGAAAATAATTTTGATACCCCTATATAATTTAATGCGCACTTACTCAATTTATTGTGTTCTATTGGTTTCAGTGACCGTATTAGTAAGTTAAGTAGGATAGATTGAGTTATGTTAGTTAATGAATAAGGTAATAATTACTGTATTACCTTTATTTGAGTTATAGGATAAATTTATACTATATTAATTAGGCCTCTTATAAAGATTTATATTAGCTTGTGTTAGGAATTTTCTGTGTTAGTACTATCCCTTGTCCCCCACAAAGAGAACTATGCTTGAAAAAACACAGCTTCCTTAGCTTCCTTGTTCTCTAGGCATAAATGTTCTGAACAGCCTGTGGAAAGCCCCAGAATATGCTGACAAAGTACTAGTGGTTGATGGACGTCTCCATTAGCCAATCATAGGAGTTTCCCTACTTCTGAAGGTGACCAGTCATGAATTATAATACGTCATTAGTGACCTCTCAAGGTCTATAAAAGAACCTAGATGCTGAGCAGAAGCATCCTTGACTATGAGGAAGGTCTTGAACCCAATTGCTTAGGGACTACTGGTCTCCCTAATAAATTAATCATGAGTTCAGCCCCAGTTTCCTTTTGTTGTAGATTAGATTTTTGTGGCCTACAATATTTAGTTGCTATGCCATTCAGTTCATATATATTAAATATTGAAATCAATTTATTGTCTGTTATTTTTCACCAAAATGCAGTTTCCCTCTCTATCTTTTTTAATGTTCTGTTTTGCTCTTGCCTTGTCTGACACCATAATTGCCATTCTCAATTTTTGTGTTCAGCTGAGGTATAATAGATTTTGTTCCAGTCCTTTATTTTAACTCTGTGTGTGTCTCTGTATATTTCAAGCGTATTTCTTGTAAACAACATATCGTTAGATTTTTCTTTCCAAGCCATTCTACTGTGCTCTTTTATTTTATGATTGATTACATACCATTTATAGTCAACATTGTTTTCTTTTCTATTCTCCTTATTCCCTTTTTATCACAGATTCTTATCCTTTCCTTTTAACCTTTTCTTTACTATATCCTCTCCAAGCTTAAGATTTGTTTTGCTTATGACTATTCATTCCCTAAATCTACCTTCCTTTTGATATTTCCCCTTTCCCACTTCCAATTCTTTTATGCACCCTTTCAGTTGTGTATACTCCTATGTCAAACTCATTTCATGTGTTTGTTTGTAGTGTGTGTGTGTGTGTATTTTCTGCTCTCTTTTGACCAGCTTAGATGAAATGAAGGTTCAAGTGACATCTGCTCCCTTTACCTCTTCCACATTTGTACATACTTCTCTATTTGTTTTGCCTGATAATGTGACACAGAAGTCCCCCTATATTTTCTTCCATTCTCCATACCCCTCAATGTATCTTTCCTCTTTACCCTTTATTCTTTTTTTTTTTAAAGCAATCAGGGTTAAGTAACTTGCTCAAGGTTACACGACCAGTTATTTCTGGGTGTGATGCTGAGTATCTGAGCCCGGATTTGATCCCCAGGTCATCCCGACACTGGGGCCGGTGCTCTTACTCACTGAGCCACCTGGCCGCCCCACCCTTTTATTCTTTTAGCATCATACAATATAAACCAAAAAAACCTGTTTTAGTGAACATTTTAATAAACAAATATAAACTTTTTGTTTATAAAAGCAATCAACAGAAACGATTTTTAAGTCTCCTGTCTTATTTGACGATTTCTGTGACCCTTTATGTCATTAGGATTCTGAAAGTACTCTCTTTGTCACCCACTCTCCATTAGAATGTAATCAGTTTTTTGGTTTACTTATATTTATCTTTTTTTCCTGATTCTCTTTTTCTGCTCTGATATTTTTGATCAGAAATGCTTGAAAATCTTCTATTTCATTGAAAGATATTTTTTCCTTGCTGGAATACACTTGGCTTTGCTCGGTAAGTTGTTTTTTTTTTTTTTTTAACTGTAGGCCTTTATCTTTTGTTTTTAAAAATTTTCTTATTCCATGTTTCCACTCCTTTATAATGGTCATTGCTAAATCTTGTGCAATCCTGCTTATGAATCTCTGATATTTGAATTCTTTATTTCTGGCTGTTGGTAGTATTTTCTCTTTTATCTGGAAACTCTGACTTTTGGCAATGACATTTCTGGAAGTTTTGTTTAGGGTTTCTTCCAGGAGGTGATCAATGGATTCATTCTGCTTTTACATGCCCTCTTTTTTTTTTGCCTTTTTTTTTTGGAGGGAATTTGGGGTTAAGTGACTTGCCCAAGATGACATGGCTAGTAAATGCTAAGTGTCTGAGGCTGGATTTGATCTGAGATCCTCCTGACTCCAGGGCCAGTGCTCTATTCAATGCGCCACCTTGCCACTCCTTTTACATCCTCTCTCTTTCTAAAATGTCCTGCCAATTTTCTTTATTAATTTGTTTAACCATGATAATTATGTTCTTTTTTGCCATAGATTTCAGATAATCCAGTTATTGTCAAGATATTTATCCTTGATCTATTTTTTCAGTCACTTGTTTTTAATATGATACCTTACCTTTCCCACTCTTTTCTCAATCTTCTGACTTTGTTTGTATAATTCTGCAAAAGTCATTAAGCTCTTTTTGGTCCACTTTAATTTTTAGGGAGTTTGCTACTAGGGTAAGGTTTTGTACCTCTTATGCTAAGCTGTTTATTCTTTTTCCAAGTCTTTGCTCTAGATCTCATTAGTCTGACCTCTTAGGAAAGAGGGAGCTGTAGACAAAAAAAAATAATGCTCAGCACAAAGGAAAGTTCTCAATTTGGTCTGATTGTCAGACAATAGGAGAGCTAGAATTCAACTCTTGAGAAATCAGCATCATAAAACAAGTAAACAAACAAATAAAAAAGATAAAATACTTTTATGTTGCCTGGGATGACCAAGACACAAACCCAAAGGAGGAGAATAACTCCAAGCTTTTGAATCTGAGTGGTTGGTAGGCCTGCTGCTGCCTTCAACAAAAATAGGCAGTTTGGGGAAAGTGGAAGACTCGTGGGAAAAGATAAGAAGTTCTGTTTTAGACACATGGAGTTTGAGATGTCTTTAGACTGTCCAGTTGGATGGGCCCAACTGGCCTTTGGTGATAGGGGAGTCACCAGCTAAAATGCTTTTGACAAGATGGAAGATCATGATGCCTTATCTTCCACTCTCCTGATTCACCTACAACGTGCCCTAGGGACCAATCCAGTTCTTCTATAGGAGTTGTCTTCCTCAATTAGAATCTGAACTCTTTGAGAGTAGGGACAATTTTGCTTTTCTATTGGTATCCCCAGTGTGTAGAACTATTTGTATTTTATTTGCATCCAGAGTATTTTAGCACATGTGCTTAATCTTTTTTCCATTCCTTTCCATAAGTGGAGGAGGGTGAGAAAATAGAGGCAACACGGGTAGATAACTTTTTCTAGGAGTTTGGCTATGAAAGGTGAAGCAATATAGGTTAATAGAGGAAATGGTGGGATTAAATAAAAGATAAAGAAACAGCATTAAGGAAGTGCCTAGTAGATCAGGAGAAATTAAATATTAGGGAGAGGTGATGGTCAAAGGGACAAGCGCACAGAAGAAATAGGGGATGTGATTAAGGGAAAAAGTAGAAGGTTTTGCAGAGGGTTTTGCAGAGAAGTTCTACTTCTTCTGAGCTTGGAGCAATTGCCACTGTCCCTATGGTAGTAAATCCTCAGGTACTATCTTCACAATGCCCCATTCATCCATTTCCCCCAGACCTCTGTGGGGTGAGGGCTGGATACTCTGGGGGAACTGGCTTCTCCTTCCTAGAACAACTAAACCCTCAGTGGGCCTGTCAGTGGTTCCTCTGTTATTGAAACTCTCCATTTTCAACCCAGTCTTAAATGAATCTTTACCAGGCTTAGTTTCAGCTATTTATGGTTCTGAATTCATTTTACTGAGTCTTCTACATTATTTAGATTTGACTCTAGGAATCCACTTTGTATATATTCTTTCATGGGAGAATGAAGAAGACTCATTAGCCAGTGCCTATTTATGAATGGAAGAAATACAGCAGCTAGCTGCTCCGAGCCGGTCTGGTTGTTGAGGGAAGTTGCCACCAATAAAACCTGGCTTTAGGCTAGGCCAAGTCTGCTCTTGTCTGACAGAGTAATTCTAGGGCACTCTAGTTACTATTATAATTATTGTTAGAGGGTGGGTCTAATTCAAGTTGGCACCTGATTAATTTAGGTTCAATGTTGGGATGAAATGAGTCACTCACCATCCTTCAACAGTTAACAAAAGGAAGTTAACACTGAAGAGAAAGTTGTTAACTGTGTTTGTCTTTCGTTTTTGAAGAGGGCCATGGCATCAGGGAAATGATGACATGACTTGCAGTTGACTTGGATTTTAGTGAGGGAGGGCTGTACAAGGTCACCAGCCTCACTCTCTCCTCCAGAGCCATCTGGGTCCAGTGCCAGATATTCATCAGGATGACTGGAGATGGCCCAGGATGCAATGGGAGACCCTGGCCCTTTTAGGTTAAGGTCTTTTCAGGTTCTTACTTTGAGTGAGGTAATGTCCATTCAGGGAATAGGCCTCTTAAAGAGTTGAGTCAAGGGATAGCCCTTTTAATTTAAAAAAAATATCAGACTGGGAGGGGAGGACCCACAGGGTTGCTGGTCAAAAAAGGAAGAGTTACTATCGACATTGACTCTGAGCCAGGAAGGCCCAAAATATGCCATTAAGTGGTACTTGGGCAGAGACCTATTGTGGTCCCATCTATGTACTCCAGAATGAAATGGGCTTAAGTTTGGTCTTTGAGGAAAGAGAGAGACAGAGACAGAGAGAGAGAGAGACTGAATACCAACCATGGCATGTTCCAGAAGATGCCAAGGCATTTTCCTTAATCTCCCTGTAGCTGCTTCCAGCATTCATTGAGCTAACCACTTTGTGTGAATGGGAGCTTCTCTCTATCTCACTAAAAAAATTTAGCATACAAAGTCTCTTACCATGTGCAATGGTGCCATCTTTGGCTATCCAACCAGTCTCCCCCTCCTCTGTATTCATAGCTGACCTTCCCCCAACTCAACTACAGTGTGAGGTATGAGACCATCCTATGTCACACGTTACGTTAACACCCTATTACTTCAGGTTTTTATATTGGGATAAAATGAAGCACTCACAGGCCATTGAGCAGTTAAAAAAAGGTTAACCTGAACATCAAAATGATATGCAACAAGGATAGAATAGTATTAAGAATGGTTAGATATAGGTTCCCTCGTTTTAGTATGGAAAAGAGTACACTGTGATCTCCTTGAGAGCAGGTACTGGTATTTCTCTTTGCAGGATTCTTTAAAACCAATACTTCCTTTAGTCACTGAATGTGCTGGACCAGTTATCTTTCAGTCCTATGTTGGCACTCCAACTTTTCCAGAACCATGAAAGCTACTGAGACCCTGAAATAGATTGATGACTTTTTGAATGGAGAAAGGAGTAGGTGTGTAAGAGGTGTTGTGAAAGTAGAAACTAGAAGGTGGTATTTAATTTGATTGAGTGAGAGTGAGGAACCAAGAATGAGACCCAAGATGCAAATCTGGATGTTTGAAGGATGCTGGTATCCTTAATAGCTGAAATGCCTATGAAAACTAGCAAAAAAACAGAGAGAAGAGAAAATCTAGGAGACGGTGATGAATGGTATCAAATGCTGCAGAGAGGTCAAGGAGGGTGAGGACCCAGAGAAAAGCTATTGGTTTGATCAAAATCACGGTGGTAGGAGCCATGCGCCCCTACCCCCATGTAGGTTAAGCTATCTTAAAAAGTACTGAGTATTCAAGATTGTCTGAGGGGTTTAAAAACTCAAGCCCTGACATCATTTCCCAGTTATCTGAGTGCTTGCCTTGTGGAAAAGGATGGGCAACTCAGGCCAGGGAGCTTTGCCCAGCTGGATCCACTTGTGTAATCTTTAATGCCCGTCCTCATCGGTATTCTTCTTCAATGGCTAAATAAAACCTCTTTCGCTAACTATTGAATGACCTATGCATGCCTCGTTTTGCTCTAGTATCTAGTATCAAACGGAAACTTTTAGGGTGTGGCCTTTTTGGTAAGTTTGGAAAGAATACTTTCAGTTGTGGTGAAGTTAGAAGCCAGGTTGTGGGGGAAAGGTGGGAGGATGGGGAGGAATGGGCTTTGAAGGGAGAAAAGGTACATTCCTTTGTCTCCCAACCTGTCCCCCTTGCCTTTCCTCATATGGCTCTACAAGATGGATTTTCCAAGTCTTCTTTCTTCCCAGGATTCTCCTTATCCAATGTGATGGGTCTTGTGAATGCCGTAAAAATGGGCTTAGCTGCCACGGTTATGCTCACTGAACTGGCAAGCTAGAGAGGGCTGTGTTTATTTTATTTTATTTTTAATTAATTGAGTGGTTTCACCATTGCAAAGAGATCACATACCTCATTTAAGCCTTCGTGAATGCCAAGTTTTGAGTTCAAAACGAACCTCATTTTGAATTAACCAAGGTCAAACAGAGAACAAGTCGTTCTGCAGCAAAAATAAACAAAGAAATCTTCTCATACTTAAATAAATAAAAATGGCTCTAAAATGTTCTTCAAGCTTCTTTTAAAAAATTCGTATTGCAGATATGGCTTTAACTATATGAAAGCATTTCAGTGTAAGAATAAAAAATAATGAAAAAATTAAAGCTCCATGTTAATACTGGTCACCATTTTGATGTCAGCTGTGGAGCCTTCCAATTTTCTGAAATTGCCTCAGGTTCTACACAATGCATTTGGTTCCTAGTTTGAAGCTAAAGGAGGGAAGAAAACACTGTAAAGAATACTTTACAAATATTATTTCATTTAATCCTTTCAACAGCCCTGGAAAATTGGAGCTATTATTTCCTCCATTTTACAGCTGAGGAAACTGAGGCAATCAGAAGTTAAATGACTTGCCTAAGGTCTCATGACTAGTTAAGTATCTGAGACTGGATTTGAACTCAGGTCTTCTTGACTACAGGCCCAGTGCTCCATCCTCTGTGCCACAGCTGCCTTGGGTAAGAGGCCAGCAGGATGTGATCAGTGAAAGTCAGATGCCACCACTTCCTAAGGCATTGTGGTACAGGGGAAAAGAACACTGGATCTGGTATTGTGTTTGAATCTCAGCTTGCTATTTACTCTCTGTGTGACCTTGGGCACAGCACCTAATCTTTCTGGGCCTCAGTTTACTTATTTGCAAAATGAAATGAATGAGCTAGATAATTCCCAAGGTCTTGTCCATCCCTAAATCCATGACCCCTTGACAGCTTTGCAAAGGATGTACTCAGATTTTAGTGGCAACCTGCCAAAAGCCCTTACAGTCAGACTGAACATTTGGGGTGGTGGAGGGGGTATCCTCTCTGAGGAGCCACCAGAAAGATAGTGTAAGCTTCTGGAGGGAAGGATGTCTCTTTTGTGTTTGTATTCCCCTGCCTAGTACAATGCCTAGTGGCAGCTAGATGGTGTAGTGGACAGAGAACTGGACTTGGAATCAGGAAGACTCATCTTCATGGGTTCACATCCAGCCTCAGACCCTTACTAGCTGTGTAACCCTGGGGCAAGCCACTTAACCTTGTTTGCCTCAGTTTCCTCATCTGCAAAATGATCCGGAGAAGGAAATGGCAAACCACTCTAGAATCTTTGCTAAGAAGACCCTAAATCCCAGAAATAACTGGCCATGTAACCTTGAGCAAGTTACTTAACCCCGATTGCTTAAAAAAAAAAGAAAAAAAAAGAAGACCCTAAATGGGGTCAGACATGACTGAAAAAGCACTGAACAAAAGTGCAGTGCCTAACACACAGCAGATTCTTCTTGTTGCTATTGTTTTTATGTGGCATGTCTATCCTAGACTAAAATAAACCAGGAAAAAAGTACTTTCAGGAAAATCTTATCTTTACTAAATCTTGCCTTGGTTGTGTCTTTGACCTGGTGACCTAGAAACTGAAGAGTCATCGTTTTACCAATAGCTATTTAATGACTCATATGGGGAAAGCCAACTGTTAAATTTTTAGTGTATTTAAGACTTGGAAATTTCTAAACACTATAAATTAGGACTTGATTTATTATTTTTTGATTATCTAAACTTAAGAAAATGCTGGAAAAATGTTAATAATGAAGATTAAATTTAAAATGTATCCCATGTATTCTTTCCCCCAAGGGAGTTAGTTGTTAAACATTTACCCACATGTGCCTAGTTCTGGTAGGGAAGAAGAAAAACGTTAGAATATTAAAGCCACCGTTTTATAGATAGAGTAGTATTAAAATAGAATTGATAGCTCTTACAATTTAGAGTGCTTATTTTATTTTATTTAGAGTAAGAGTGCTTTTCTTGTTTCACTAATTTAAGAAGGTGATAAGGCAACTTTGAGATTTTGTGTAAAATGTTAAACATATGTGTGTGAGTGTGTATGTGTGTTCCTTCTGTTTTAATTTCCACACCTATATTCTTCCCATAGATTCCTGTAAGAAGCAACTAATACCCAAAGAAGGTAAATCCTTTATAATCTTAGCAAAAACAGATGTCAATCACATACAATTAAAATTACTTGTTTTTCTCTGCCTTCAGTCATTATCTTAAGACTACATGTTGCATTATAGTTATTAAGCAGTTGTACACCTTTTGTAAAGTACCTGGGGCCGCTATGGCATTTTAATACAGTTACTAAGTTTTCTGAATCTCCCAACAATGTCGAGTTTTGTATTGGAGCTGTGTTCCTTTAATTAAATGCTTCATGGCTTTTTGAATTTTAGGCATACTAATTCAGAAATTTGGCGTTTCTTTTCTCTGCCTGTCTTAAATACAATCTTTCTTTTTTTGGGTGGGGAGAGGAGTGGTGGAAATTAGTTGAATAAGAGATATATGTATAGAGGATGTGACAATGTCTGGGCAGCTGTGATGGGGCGTTTTCTAGTATCCTGGACAGATTTAGCAGTTACTGATGATGCTAAGTTATGCATAAAATTGATTTACTTATTTGGGTTTAACTGATTGATTATTAACTGGTTGCTTCTTTTGAATAGGCTTTGGACACTCTAGGAATATGAAAAATGTCCTTTTTATTATCCTCTGAACATTCTGTGTGCTTTCCCATTTCTGCATCTTTGATCATAGTCATTTCCTGATGTCTAAAATGATTTTCCCATCCTCACTTTCATAGATTAGAATCCCACCTGTTTCTAAAGATCTGTATTAAAGTGAAAGAGTCAGAATCCACACCAAGGCCCTCTGCCTCCACATATAGTACTCAATAATAATAATAACAATAGCTAGCATTTATATAATGCCTACTGTGTACCAGGCCCTGTGCTAAGCACTTCCCAAACATTATCTCCTTCAATCCTCACGATAGTCCTGGGAGGTAGGTGCTATTATATCCCCGTTTTGCAGATGAGGAAAGTGAGGCAAACAGAGGTTAAGTGACTGTAGCAGCAAGCACCCCAAGCGCATCCTCAGGGTTTGCAGCTACCACAGGTTCTTGGATCTGCTTTGTTAAAGGAAAGCAACTCAAAATGGGTTAACAAGCTTACTTTAATCAGTCAGACATATATCGTTTACCTTGTTCAGGAGAAAAGGTCAGCACCCTGAACCTCAAAGTATACAGGCATAATTATCAAGACAGAAACATCAAGTAGACAGATTTCCAAACTGTCCAACCATTACATCCATACCCAGTCAACATCTGGGTTTCCACATTCTGGGTTTTTCAAAGCCGGGGGACTCTCAACAACGGCTTCCCAGAATTCAGATCAAATCACAGAACACTTCTCAAAGTGAGTCCCAAAACAAAGCTACACATCAGGGCTTATATAGCCTTCTCCTGGCTCAGAGAATGTAACAAACTTTTGGACCCACTGGCCAATCAAAAAGTATCTACTGAAAAACAAGCCTCCCACCCCAGACTCCAGGTGCACTTTAGCCTAGGGGCAGGGAAGATCTTTAAACCTGCATTTCCATTACAGTGACTTACCCAAGGTCACACAGCTAGTACATATCTGAGATTGGCTTTGAATTGAAGTCTTCCTGACCCCAGGTTCAGCATTCTATTTACCCCACCACCTAGTTGGCTAGGGATAGCTTCCACTATACCACTCATAATTTTTTCCTCCAAACTTTCATAATATTCCCCTCTGACAATAATGTGCTTTGTATTATAATTGTGTAACCCACCTGTGCTGAGCCCATAGGTATTTATGTGACAACTTAGAGTTCTCAAGTCTCCCCTCCTCTTGCCTCTTGAACTTTAAAAGACACCGAGGAAGAAGGAGAAAGTCATGAGAAGAGGCTACAAGGAAGTCACTTTGCAGAATTTGTGGAGGGTATGAATGAATCTGTGAGAGTGAAAGACTTGACGGGCAGAGTAGGTGAATGGTGAAGGCGATGACAAATAGGGACCTTTGGTTCTGATCAGGTGCAAGTCAGAAGGACTAGGGCGGTAATCCTCTCCTCCCCTCCCTTCTTTCCTTCTTCCTGCTCTTTCCAGTTACTAATGATCTCTTGACAGAAATGGTGATTAAATAACTAATTGTTAATATTAGGGAGACACAAGATTTTTCCTTTCTGAGGCCTTATTAGACCAAGACAGCATTTGAAGGACATTACTGATCTCTGCCAAAAATTTCCCCACCCAGACCATCTTATCTAGGTGGATTTCTGCCCATTGTATTCTACTCAGGTTTGGGTGGGAAATAACATTCTTTGATTAAACTGCCCAAGGCTGGGGGTGATTTGGAAGTAAATGACATGATCAAAGTCATGTCCCCCAACCCCTCATTAGAATAGGTCCACCTCTCATTATAATATTAATTCTCATTACTTGTTAACCAATCAGAGTTGATTGCCACCCTCAGGAACGCCCACTCTTCCAAGGGCATATAAGCACTGAGTGGGTTCCCTGAGAGATCTCGGGCATTCAGGAGTGTCACTGACCCTTTTATTAATAACATGCTAGCATTAGTAATAAAATGATTAATTACTCTGAAACTATGTCTCTTGAACTTTTTAAATGTCACACTCTTAGTTACCAAATCTAATGGACTTTTCTCAATCCACAATCATTCTTGATCCTTCTGTAGGCTTTGAGGCTGTTAATCACCCTCTTCAATACTTTCTTCTCTCTAGGTTTTGTGACACTGATCTCTGTTCTACTTATCTGATCACTCCTCTGTCTCTTTTATTGGGTTGTTATCATGTTATAGGTACTATACATGGGTGTCCCCCAAGGCTCTGCCCTAGACCCTCTTCTCTCTCTATTATTTTACTGTAGGGTGCCATTATCTCTGATTATTTTAATTATCATTGCTATTCAGAGGACCCTATTTGTCCAGCCTAGCCTTTCTGGTGACCTCCAGCCTTGTATCTCCAACTGCCTGTTAGACATGTCAGACTAGATGTCCCGTAGACACCTTAAACTGAACTTAGTATCTTTTCCCCAAACCTTCCCTTCTTCCTAACTTCCCTGTTACTACTGAGGGTTCTGCCATTCTTCAAGTCACCCAGGCTCACAAGTAAAGTTGTAACTACACATATCTACTATTCATACCACTGTCATGCCGTGCATATACCATACATACTACCATCCTGACTAATTGAATGACACCTTTTCTGATGAAGCAGCTAGGTGGTGCAGGGCTAGACTTACAGTCTGGAAGATTCATCTTCCTGAGTTCAAATCTGACCTCAGACACCTACGAGTTTTATGACCCTGGGCAAATCACTTAACCCCATTTGCCTCAGTTTCCTCATCTGTAAAATGAGGTGGGGAAGGAATGGCAAACCAGTCTAGTGTCTTTACCAAGAAAACCCTAAAAAGGGTCACAAAGAGTTGGTACAATTGAAAAATGACTGAATAAACCTTTTCTGACAGGGAGAGTGGGGTCCTGTTAAAGCTGTCCAAAGTAAACAATTTGAATACACTCTCAAGTAAAATTGGTTGGCAAGTGATGATAAACGGGGACTTGAGCAGACCCTGTACTTAAGATGGCTTTTTTGGGAGTACATAAAAGAGTTTAAAGCTAGTCAGCCAAGTTCCTTGGGTTAATATTCTGGGAGACTTTCCTTGTTTCCTGAGGAACAAACTAGATAATTCTGAAGAGAAGCATGCTGTGTACCTGACCCTTCGAACAGTCCAAACAAAAAGCAGAAGGAGATGCCTCACTGCCCTTGTGCCTGCCAACAGTGAGAGGCTGGATAAATTTGTGGGATGATTAAAAGCATTCTTCTCATTTGTACCCTTAGTCATGATCAGAGATTTAATCATTAAATCCAGAGCTGGAATCATTAAAAATGAAGACATTGCTACTTACACTGAAGAACTATGCCATTTATCTCAACATGAAATATTGAAGGATGGTCTTGTTTTTACAAATGAAGTTCTCTCTTTATTATAACAAAGCTGACTTTTTTTTTTAAGCTCAAAACAAGGCCCTGGTCAGTGAAACTGCACTACTATATATATATATATATAAAAGAAATGAAAAGAAGTGGGTTTTTTTTGCTTTTTGGAAGGCAGTTGGGGTTGTGACTTGTACAAGCTCACATGGCTAGTAAGCGTTAAATGTCTGAGTTCAGATTTGAACTTGGGTCCTCCTGACTCCAGGGCCGGTGCTCTATTCACTGTGCCACCTAACCACCCCGAAAAGAAGTGTTTCTGATAACAATTCTGTACATAACAAAAAGGACTCAGAAATAGAGTGAGGGGAAAAAGTTGTTTTGGCTTTTTTTACCCTAAAAATCAGTTTCGATGTATCTAGCCCTACTTAGGTTACAGACCTTTATATCAACACTCTACTTAATGTCAGGTTCTGCAAGAAAAAGGACAAAATCTATCATCTGGAAGTGAAAGAAATGTCATTGTAGGCCATATCACTTGGTATGCAGCATTATTCAAGCAAAACCATAAGTACAATGTGGATTTCTAAGGACCACAAAACTACAGCTGGAACAGACTTCAGAGACAATTTAGTCCAACCTCCTTGTTTTACAGATGAGGGATTTGAGCCACAGGGAAGTTAAGCAACTTGTCTAAGGCCAAACACCTGATAAACCCTAGAGACCTGATGTGAAGCCGGACTTCTGCCTCCCGGAGACAGGGCTCTTTCTCTGGTACCTTCCATAGCCTACTTAGGTGTATCAGTAGTTAGTAAAGGGGCTTGATGTTTAACATCAAAAAACTAAGATCTTGGCACCTGGTCCCATCACTTCCTGTCAAATCAAGGGAGAAGAAGTGGAAGCAGTGTCAGATTTTATATTCTTGGGCTCAAGGATCATTTCAAATGGTAACTGCTTGCTCCTTGTAAGTAAAGTTATGGCAAATCTGGACAGTATACTGAAAAGCAGAGACATTACTTTACCGACAAAGGTCTGTGTATAGTCAAAGTTATGGTTTTTCCAATAGCAATATATGGCTATGAGAATTGGGCTACAAGGAAAGCTGAAGGCACAAAATTGACTCTTTTGAATTTTGGTGCTGGAGAAGACTTTTGAGAGTCCACTGGACAGCAAGGAGATCAAATCAGTCAATACTTAAAGAAATTAATTCAGGCTATTCACTGGAAGGTCAAATACTGAAGCTGAAACTTAAATAGTTTGGCCACAGAGTAAGAAGACAGGACTCACTGGAAAAGATACTAATGTTGGAAGAGATTAAAGGCAAAAGGAAAAGGGGATGGTAGAAGATGAGATAGACAGTATCATGGAAACAATGAACATGACCTTGTACAGACTTGAGAGATAGCAGGGGATAGAAGGTCCTGGTATTCTGTGGTCCATGGCTATGGTCCATGGTGTTGTAAGGAGTTGGACATGACTAAACAGCTGAACAACAAGCCTTCCACAATATTTCGATATAAAGTCTTTGCCATAGTTGAGGTTACCTTACATTCTTTGAGATTATGAGTACTCAGAAGCTGTATTGTAAGTGCATAGTTTGTTTTTTTTATGGAATTGTTTTCATTCATCTTGCCATGGGGGAGGCACAAGACTTAGGAAGGAGCTGGTTCGTGCCAGTGGGAGGCAGTGTGATGCAAGTAGAAAGTATACCAGTTCTGGAGTCATTGGGCCTGACTTCAAATTCCTATGACCTTTACTACCTCTTTGGCCTTGGGAAAGTCACTTCCTTTCTGTGGTCACCCGTATGTAAAGGGAGGAAAATATCAGGCCTCCCTGGTCTATGTTGCTGAGGGCTGCTAAAACTTTGGTCTGCCAACTTCTGGAGACACACATGGCTCAATCCTGAAAGGGTCAGTGCTTGATAGACCACTGAACAGCAAGAACCCCTGACTCAGTGGGTTTTAAATAGGGAATGACTCTGCCTCTGTTTGTTTTTCTCCTCCTTGGTCAAGCCTGTCAAGACTATTTGAGTCTGTCTCTGAACAGGTGGGATGGGAGGCTGGTTCTCTTCCTCTACCCAGGCAGCATGGCAGTAGCAAGCATGTCTTAGCTAAAGTACATGTTCTGACTAGGCAAATCTGAGCCTGGGTTTTGGACTGCCTTTTCTTTTTTGTTTCTCTTCTAAGTGATGAGTAGTAATCCTGAGATATATGTTTTCAGCCTTTACCTCTAGGGAGAATGGAATAGTAATTAAAATTGCTGCTACTTGTTTATGTTTTTCTTTCCATATATACTTGAGTTTTTTGTACTTAGCATTTCTTTTGTGTGTAAAGGAAATAAATAGCTGTCCTATATATGATTTACATTGTACATTGATTACCTTTCTATTCCCCCTTTCTGGGGGACCTTAGACAGGAGCCAAAACTAGACTTCAAATAATTTTTCCCAGGGAGGGTGTATGGGTATAAAGAGCCGGAGTACAAGAAAGATCCTAAACCCTCCCTTTAGATGGTCAAGTTTTCCCATAACTGAATATAGCATGAGTGTGGGTGGGTTCCAAACTGAGAGAGTTCCCTAAATGGAGGAGAGAGTTGGTAAGTCAGCCACCCTGGGCCCAATAGTAGTTGTTATTGTTGAAATGTGGGTGATTGGATGATCTTAGAGGTTCATTCAAGGTCATTGATCAAGATCTCTGATCCAGTGAAATTAGTATTGGGAAAATGCATTACTGCATCATAGGGAAAGGGAGAAAGCAAGCACTTTATTAAGTGCTTGCTATGTGCACTGTGCCACTTTACAAATATTATGTCTTTTGATCATCAGAACAACCCTGTGAAACAGATCTATAGTTCTTGTACAGCAAGTTATCAACACACTTTTGAGGGTTCTCCAAGAAATTGCATGCCTAAAAGGCACAATCAATGTCATTTCTTCTGGATTCAGCTACTGTATTTATTTAAAAGCATTTCTCCAAGCAGAGTTCACACTCCCTCTGCAAACACAAGGTCCCTGCAATAGTGGGTGCAGACTTCATGGTAATCAGGGACCTGTGTAAAGAACACATGCAACCAGGGGGTACTTCCTGAGTTCTGGCTCTGTGTAGTCCTCATGCAGTTTGCTATGGGACTTGGCATTGGTGATGGAGGAGTGGCTCCCTGCCCGGCATGGCTTCTTCACAGGAAAGGCAGCTCAGCTGGTCTTGGTGCTCATGGGGTGGATGCCTTGGATGGACCGGGCACTGCGGGGCTGGGTCAAGCAGTTTGCCGAGTTGCTGCATGCTTGCAACTGCTTCTGGGTAGGGCTGCTCAGCTGTCACCATACATTCTCAACCACAATGGAGATGTTCATCTCAAAATTATTACTTAGTCACCTCTCAACTCCTTTGGCTACTGCTAGCAGCTCCAGGGGACTCTGCTACCAACTCTGGTCACTAGTGGAATCTGATGGGATATCTCAGGATCTCTCAGCCTCACAAGGTAACTGGGGCACTCCCCACTTGAAATATCCATCCACCTAAAACCAGGAGAGAACATAAAGAGCAGGCACCATGTGCCAATAGACCCATGACAGCAAGGTAAAGGAATGTGGTCAGCTACCCTTCCCCCACCAGCAGCTCCTGCTTCACCCACTTCAAGGAAGGAAAGAGAAGGGTGGGTCCCACCTTCGGCATTCAGACTCAGTTCCTGCTCAGCAATTCCTGAGTCATCAGTTCTTCGGTTCACCAGACAATTAGAAGACTTCTTGATATTACAAAGTACAGCCTCACCCCCCACGAATGTATGGGATGGAAATAGGCTCCTCCAAGTTTCCGTATGGTTGGATTGGAAACAGGCAGAGAATAGACACCGGTGATGACCTGAAGTGAACTGTTGGAATGGCTTTTCATCCCTGACAATGTTTAATTATAAGAAGCAGTAGCACTGAATTACTAGTAAGATCATGCCTCGACACTTGCCTGAACTACCCCCATTCAGACTTAATAAGTACTCACCAAGCAATCAGTAAACATAAGAGACAAAAGACCTACCCTCAAGGAGCTTAAAGTGGGATGGGGGAGACAACATGCAAACAAGCATCTGCAAAGAAAGCTAATAGAGAATAAGTGAGAAATAATTGTGGGCAGCTAGGTGGCACAGGACATAGGAAACTGGGTCTGGAGTCAGTAAGACCTGAATTAAAATATGACCTCAGATACTTACTAGCTGTGTGACCCTGGGTAAGTCACTATTTGCCTCAGGTTCCTCATCTATAAAATGAACCTAAGGAGGAAATGGCAAACCACTCCAGGGCCTTTGCCAAGAAAATTCCAAATGGGGTCACTAAGAGTTGGACACAACTGAAATGACTGAACAGCAAGAAATAATTAACAGAGGGAAGGTACTGGAATCAAGAGGGATTGAAGAAGACTTCCTGTAGAATCAGGATTTTAATTGGAACTGAAGGGAAGCCAGGGATGTCAGTAGGTAGAGCAGAGGAGGAAGATTGTTCCAGGCCTGGGGAACAGCCAGAGAAAATGCCTGGAGCACAGAGATGGAGTATTGTGTTCATGGTACAGCCAAGAGACCATCGTCACCGGATGGAAGAGGACAAGGTATGAGAAGACCACAAAAGACAACATGTGGCGGCTAGGTCGCTTAGAGCACCGGCCCTGGAGTCAGGAGGACCTGAGTTCAAATCCAGCCTCAGACACTTAATACTTACTTAGCCTGTGACCTTGGTCAAATCACTTAACCCCAATTGCCCTACCTTTTCCCCTCCAAAAAGAAAAAAAAGACAACATGGTATATTCTTTGATTCAGTTTCTAGGCCCAACTTTGCCGGCAACCAACTGTGAGAACTTGGGAAAATCACTTCATTCCTCAAAGACTGACTTCTCTCATCTGAGAATCATCATGTCCTTCAATTCATTTTCTCCCGGTTTCCTACTCAGAATCACTTGTTTCCAAGCTCACTCTTAGGTCAAGACATGGTCTAGCACCTTACAAATTTCAACAGCTGTCATTATTTGCCTTCCTGATTTTCCACCATGCCCAGCTTATGAATCCTCCCCGTCCTATATCTCTGCTATGGTATCCAGGGAGGTGACTCACCCACTCCAGACTCATACACCATAGCCTTGGATGGATTCTCACTGCTGTTCCTATTCTTCCCAGCCCTCCGTTCTGACTTGATGAACTCTCCATCTCATTTCCCCCAGAGGCTGCTCACACCCTTTGTCCTCTCGTCCTCCACTCTACCTGGACAAGTCACTTAGCCCCTTTCAGCCTCCATTTCTATCTTCAAAGAGGGATAATAATGGCACCTAAATCATAGGCTGGTTGTAAGGATCAAATGAGATGATAGGTAAATGCTTCAATATCTTATAGTGCTATATCATTATTGTATTTATTATTATTAATTTATCATTATCATTACTGTAGCCTACAGGCTCTGAAGTATTCTCCCAGGGCCAGGCTTGTGAGCATGTAGAATAGGAAGCAACTATCACTATGAGACTGTGTGGATCATCAAAAACAGTGCATACAAAGCTAATGTTATTTCTCTTTTTGGCAGGGTTAACTCTATGAGCAGAATGCTGCAGTTTCAATTAAGTCACTCAAGAAAGTCTTATAATATTCTTGGGGACAAGATTGCTAGAAGTCATCTAGAATTGTAGGGGTAGTAGGGGACCAGTATGTAGACTTGGAAGTGGTGGAATGACTGGAAAAGAGAAGCAATTAGATTCAATTCAACAAGCACATATTAAATACCTGCTCTGTGAAAGGCCCTGGGCTAGTGTGATAGCAAGCACCCTAGGGGCATCCAGGATGGCCTGCTAGCACAGGTTCTTTGATCTGCTTTGCTAAAGGAAAGACGACCTTTAAAGGGGTCAACAATCTTACTTTAATTACAGTTAAGTAGAAAATACAAGGAGAGAAGTTAGCACAGAGATTCAATAGACAAGGCTCCTACTGTCTGAACAAAGTAATACAACCACCTACATACATTTCCAGACCAGGAGAGCACAAACCTGGGGGGTGGGGCTTTTAGCAAATGGCTACTCAGAGTCCTGTCCAGGTAATCATCAGGTCCTTCTCATGAGCAAACCCCCAAAGCAAAACACCACCCTCAGAATATATATATATATAGTTTTCAGCTGATAGCCTCACAGCCAGAAGGCATCACAGTCCTCCTGACTCACGGCCTAATTATCTTAGTACCAAAAGGTGTGAAAGCCTTCCTACAAGCAAGCCTCCCCCTAAGCAAACTCCTCCCCCAATGGACTCTATGTGACTCAGGAAGTGTCACAGCTGTGAAAGCAGCAAGACCTCTGTGACTGAAATGCCTGTGCACCTTTAGCCCTGGGAACATGGCTCCTGTCCCAAGGAGACACAGGTCGTCACAGAGACATATTAATGGACAGGGAAGACCTTCCTGTTCCATTAATATTATAGCTAGCAAGACTCTGAGGATTCAAAGGCCAAACCAAACAATTCCCTTCCCTCAAAGAGTTTATTTCTACTTGGGAGTGGACAATGATTTGGAAATGATTGTCTTTTTGTTAACCAGTCATGTCCCATTAAAGTAAAATCAGTTACATTTTTTTTGTGACATTATGTGGTGCTTTAAGTATCCAAGACCTCTCAATTTGCTTTTCACACAGGATATTCATGATACATAGGCATAGATGTGAATAATGTAAGGCAGGGGTAGGGAAGGAGCCTAAGATAGCAAGGAGGGAGTTAATGGGCAAAGTTAAACGAATGAAAATTTTAGAGAGGGCAGAGAGCTGGTTTGGTCTGTGTAAGAGGAAGAAAGACCAAGCAAGGCCATTAGAGAAGGATCAATTCTCAGAAATCTCAGAGCTCATAAATTGTGAAGATAAGCCCCAGAATGTAAGCATGTTGGAATGTGGAGTCGATGTGGGAATGCTCATGCATGGGATAGTGGGAAGGCCACAGAAGCCAGAGGACACGCATTGTTGGGACCCTGGCACGATGTGGCATAGACTTGGAGTCAGGGCAGATCTGGGTGTGGATCCCTTGTAGCTGTGCCATCTCAGACAAATTACTTTCTAGTTTTCTCTTCTGTAAAATGGAGATAATAATAGCTACTTCACAGGATTATTGTGAGGCTCAAGTTCAAAGTAATTTGCAGATCTTAAAGGATTCTGTATCTATTAGCTGTTATTATTGCCACCTATATGACCTTGGGCAGTTTACTTGACCTCTCTACTAGTCCTCAGACTAAAAGCAGCAAGATACTTTTCTATAAAGAATTGAATAATCTATCCAACAAGACTGTAGACTCTTAAGAACAGAGACTATATCATTTCTTCTTTGGTATATCCCACAATGCCTACTGCAGTACTAGACACGTAGTATAATTAATTTGTATTTCATGAACTTGAATACAGTACAAGAAAATTAAAAGTGTACATTATTCATTTTCTTCATTAATTTTTTTTCTTCCTGTATGTCACAGTATATTTCCTGAAACTCACAGTTTTGAAGTCTTTCAAAAAAAGATTATGGTGGGATGAGTCATTAGAGATTTCTTCAATATAATCATGAAATCTAGTCATGAAATATTCTTAATATCTCAATTTTTAAAATCCCATGTAACTACATTTACCAAATTCTTCACATGTCAGAAAGGAGTTAGTCTGATAGAGTAAAAACCTCAGCTGTAAAATGAATGTTATAATGTGACTGGTTCAGGAGGAAAAAAAAATGCATTTTAACATCAAGTCATTTGCAGAGTTGAAAATGACTTGACTAGAATCTGTGGAATTTTGCAAGTTTCACTGAAGAAAATTCCACCCCAGCAGAATGAATTATTTTCCTTCTTATTAAACTGGTTGAGGAACTTAGTGTCACTTTATTAGATAATTTGCATTCACAGAGTAAAGTAATTAAATGGCACATTGCTATCTGACAAAATAGATATTTCAGAACTGTTAATGAAAGTGGAACTAGAATGAGGCTGTGATTTTAAAACATCTTTAAAAATTAGCTGATGAGCAGTACATCCTTTTTCAACACCTTGAATGTTCTTTTTGACAGACTTAGAACAGTTTTTGGGGGGGGGGGGTGGGGGGGAGTGGGGAGTTAGAGAGAGACAGAAAGAGCAGAATTTTACTTTTCTCCAGCTACATAAAAAGCAGTTGATTATATCATGACAATGTTCCTAACTGCAGATGAAACTTTGAACATATAATCTAGTTTTCAGGTACATCTGAATATTATATAAACAGGTTCAGGAACAGCTGCAAGAGTTTATGGACTGAGGTGGAACGTCAGACAAAAAAATCCTCTTCGAGGAGTGCTTTGTTACTGTGGAAATGTTCATTGTCTGCTTCTCCAGCCCTAAACTTCCTTTCTGTACACATTTCAGAACATTGGGATAAAATATGGTTTGGGACAGAGAATTCATCGTAAGTCAAATTGGACTCATAAGCTAAAAGTGTCTCAGATTAACCTTGATTTTGTTCATTGGATCGTGGCCTGCCCTGAATGAAAACATCGGCCAGCTAAAGACAGGAGAATATGATCTTACATTCTGATCCTTTTTTTTTTCTCGAAAGTGAAGGCAGCTATTTAGATAATCTAATTTGAGACTTGCCCTTAGCAAACACACAAAATGTTCCTTAACCTACCTTTGATTTTTGTTTGTTTATGTTTTTTTGTTCTGTATACATTCAAACTCTATTTGATGACAGCTGCACTCTAGTATCTAAACTGATTTGATACCTTCTTTGCAGGTTTGGAGAATTAACATAAATTAGTTAATGGAATTAAGCTAATTTAAGTCCAGAAATGAGACAGATTCCAGGGTTCTCTTGCCTAAGACTGAGCCATAAAAAAACCCATGTCAGTTATAGATTTCACAAGGAAACTATATGAACTACTGATCTTCTTTTTGGTGCCAGCCCCTGATGGTTTTAACTGAGAATCTGAATGCTCACTCTGACATTTCCCAGAGGCAAAGGCAATGAATGCTTTGAGGCTAAAAATAGCCATTCTACAGTTTCTTAGCTGTTTCTGGAGGAGGGAACAGGCTGGTAGCAAAATGAGCCTGGTATCTCAGGCCTACTTCCACCAGATCTCTGGGCGACCTTGAGCTGCTTGGGTAGTTGGTAGGCATCCAGTTACAAAAGGTCGGTAGGAGGTAAAACGCAAGGAGACCGTCGCAAAGCAAGAACAAAGTACTAGTATTTTTTAAAAAGACATACAGAGGAAGGAAGCAAAAGCAGGTAAATGAGGATAGATTTTTAAAAAGTAACACAGACCTATATATAAGAATATTAGGAATAGTAAAGCTCCAGAGACTGCCAGCGAATGGGATTGGGGGTTAGAGTAACCCAACGTACCACTGTTTCAGATAAAACAAAGAATTGATAGTGAAGATAAGATAGAACTGACTCCTGTTTTCTTTCTTTTTTCTCTACCAAGAAAAAAAAAAGATATTTTCAGGATTGGAAGTAAAAAGGAAACAAAAAAGGGTTAGCAAGGAATTAAAATTCAAGATAATTGAAAAGAAAATACCTAAGTGCTCTCCACTAGTTCAAGTTAACAGGTCATACAAACAGCATTCCAGAGTATTGAAAGAATTTGTGGATAGGATTGCTGGGTCACTATCATGGATTTTTGAAAAATCATGGAAAACTGGGGATGTGTGCCAGGGTTTGAGAAATGGAAATATTCCCGCTTTGAAAAGGTAGATTATCCCATCCACGGAACTATGGACGTAATTTCAGTTCCCTGGGAGAATTCAAGAGTATTATCAAAGGAATGCCTAACCCCACAATAGGCTGGATGGGGTGTACCAAAGAAGAAATTATATGATCTCTGTTCTTAGAGTTTACAGTCTTGTTGGACGGATTTATCCAGATACCAGTTCCTTGTAGAAAGGCATCTCCCCTCTTTAAAGGACTAGTAGAGGGGTAGAGTAAATTGTTCAAGGTCATACAGGTCGTCATAACAGGAATAAGGATAGCTAACATTTATAGAGTGCTTTAAGATCTGTAAAGTACTTACACTTGATCCTCACAGTAATGCTGTGAAATAGGGGCTATTATTATCCCCACTTTTACAGAGAAGAAAACTAGAGCCAAGGAAAAATAAGTAATTTGTCCAGGATCACATAGCTAGGAGATATCTGAGGAGGGATCCATACCCAGGTCTGCCCTGACTCCAAGTCTATTGACCATTCACTGTGCCACATCAAGCCAGGATTCCAACAACATATGCCCTCTGGTACATGGTCTTTCCACTATACCATTCATGATCCTTCAAACCTTCACAACCATTCTCATATCAGCTTCACATTTCAGTATGCTGGAGCATTCTGGAGCTCATCACCATAAGTTATGAGGTCTGAGACTCCTGAGAACTGTCCTTTATCCGGGGCCTTCCCTAGTATTTCTCTTTCTTTCATACAGACCAGAGCAGCTCTTTACCTTCTTTAGAATCATCATCATTCATTTTAACTTTTCCCACTTCATTCAGTCCATTAACTCCCTCCTTGCTCCCTCCTTGATTCCAGGGCTTACAGACTATTCAAATCTATACTTCTTTATCATGAATATTCTATCTTATCAGTTAATTGAGAGGTCCTGGACATGCAAAGTATCAAATAATGTCACAAATAATGTAACCAATTATAGCTTAACAAGAGATGACTGGTTAGCAATGTGATAGTCATTTCCAAATCAGCCGTATACATGCAAGTGCTGCAAAAAATATTTTGGTTTGTGTAGATACTTTCTTCTTATCAATAACCTCCTTGAGACAGATGCCTCATAGTGAAATCTCTGGGTCAGAGGGTATGGATATTTTAATAACTTTATTTGAATTTTACTTTTCCAAATTGTTTTCCAAAATAATTGTACTAATTCACAAATTCCACCAATAATGCACTAGAATGCCTATTTTCCCACAACTCCTCAATCATTGACTATCCCCATTTTTATAATCTTTGCCAGTTTTCTGGCTGTAAAATCAAACTTCAAAATTGTTTTGATTTGTGCATTCCCTTTGACCCAGCAATACCACTTCTAGGACCGTATCCTAAGGAGATTATAGAAGTGGGAAAAGGTCCTGTATGTACCAAAATATTTATAGCAACTCTTTTTGTGGTGGCAAAGAATTGGAGATCAAAGGGATGCCCATCAATTGGGGCATGGTTAAACAAGTTGTGGTATATATTTGTAATGGAATATAAGAAATGAGGAGCAGACGGACTTCATAATAACCTGGAAAGACTTATATAAACTGATGCTGAGTGAGGAGAGCAGACAAGGAGAACTTTGTACACAATTAAAGACACATCATATGTGTGACGACCAACTCTGATAGATGGGGCTTCTTTCAGCAATACAAGGTTAGAAGACAACTCCAAAAGACTCATGATAGAAAGGAACTTCTACATACAGAGAAAGAACTACAGAGTCTGAATGCAGATTGAAGCAAAGTACTTGCTGTCTCTCTTTTGTGTTTTGTTTTGTCCCTTCTTTCTCATCATTCACTCCATTGGTTATAATCCTTCTTTACAACTTGACTAATGTTTAATGTGAAGGTATTTGTAGAACCTATATTTGATTGCATGCCACCATGGGGGGGTGCAGGGGGGAGAAAAGGAAGGGGGAGAAAATTTGAAACTAAGGGATTGTGGAACTGAATATTATAAACTAAAAGTATATAAATAAAAAAATTTAATAGTTTTGATTTGCATTTTCTTCAAATTAGTGATTAGGAGCCTTCCTTCATGTAGTTTGTTAATATTTTACAATTCTATTTAAATAACTGTTTATATCTTTTGACCACTTATCTCCTGGGAAATGGCCTTAATAAGTCTTATATATCTATTAGTTATCTACATATCTTGAATAGCAATCCCTTATCAGAGAAATTTGATACAATAATTTTTTCCCATTTGATCATTTTCCTTTTTATCTTGGAAGTATTAATTTTCCTTCCTTAGAAGCTTTTCAGTTTCATATAAAATTATCTCTTTTATCTTTTGTAATTGCTTCTATCTTTTGTTTCATTAAGAATATATCTCTTGCCCATAGTTGTGAAAGGTATATGATCTGCTTGTCTTCTAATTTTTATTAGTATGATCTTTAATATTGAGGCTATGTATCTATTGTGAATATTTTATGGCTATCATGTAGGGTACTGACCTAGGCCTCATATATGCCAGAGTGCTTTCCAGATTTTCCAACAATTCTTTTCAGATGGGGAGTTATTTCCTAAGTAATTTATGTTTTGGGATTTGTTGAAAATGGAAATTATTTAATTTCAGTATTTATGGTTCTCCCTTGTCTAGTTTCTTTCATTGACTACTTCTTTATTTTTAAAACAATGTCAAATCTTTTTCATGACTACTGTTTTATACTTTTATTTGAGGTTTGGAAATGCTATTTCCCCTTTATTCCATAAATATTTCCTTTCATAATTGAAAATTTTATTTAACAAATAAATGTTATTATTTTATTGTATTCCAAAAAGTATCTCTTTATATGCTTGATTGTTATAACATTAAGACTGTATAATTTTACTATTTTGAATTGGCCTAGCCATTAGCATTGAATAAGCTTCTTAAGGTGTTCTTCATTTCTATAACTGGCACTTTCTAATTGAATCTATAAAAGTGTGCTTTGGTAGATTGACACCCAGAAATTTTGTGCATTTTGTAGTTATTTTGAATGATATTTTCTTTCCTATTATTGCCTCTTGGTTAAATTATTATGTAGAAATGCTTTTGATTTATGTGAATTTATTTTATAGTTTGCAACTTTACTAAAGCTATTCATTGTCTCAGTTAGCATCTTTGCTGATTTCCTAGAATTTTCCAAGTAAGCAATCTTTAATTTCATTCTTTTGTCTTTTTTGCTAAACTTGCATTTCTAGAATTATATCAAATAGTAGTGGAGAGAGTATACATTCTTTCTTTACCCCTGTACTTATTGGGAAAGCTTCTAACATATGCTCATTGCATATAATGCTTTTGGTTTTAGATACATTTTTTTATTATATTAAAGAAGTCTCTCCCTTTGAATAATTTAAAATTTCTAGTTGTAGTCCTGTTAGTTTGAGTATTTCATATTTTTAAAGATATTTCTCTATTCTTTTCATCTTCTCAGCATATAACTGTGCATAGAAAGTTGTGGTAATTCTTTTTAATTTCTTCTGGTTTTGTTGTGATTCTATCTTGTTCATTTACTGCTTGTTAAATTTATTTTCTTCCTTATTTTTAATGATCTTGCCTAAAGTTTTTTTAAAATTAATTTTGTTAGACTTTTCAAAGAACCAACTTTTAGTTTTGGTTTATAATTTCTGTTCTCTTTTTGGTTTCTAATTTAACTACTTCTCAAATTTTCAATTTCTCCTCCTTTGTGCTTATTTTGGGTTTATTTATTTGTTAGGTTTTCCAAGTTTTAAAAATGAATATTCAGTTCAATAATCCTTTCCTTTTCTATTTTGTTAATTTATGTTTTTACCAATACAATTACTCTATCTCCTTGTCCACCCACAGCACTGCTATAGATATATCCCAGAAATTTTGGCATCATTGTCTTTCTTATAATTATTGTTTCTATAATTTGTTCTTTAACCCACTCTTTTTTTAAGGGCTTCTTTGTCTTTATTTGTCTTTAATTTGTATTCTTTGACCTGATAGCAATTTTTAATTGTGTTATGGCTTATAACAAATGGCTTATTTCTGTCTTTTAAAATCTATTTCCAACATCCCTTTGCCCTAATATATGGCCAGATTTTGGTAAAAGTTCCATGTGGTGCTGAGAAATATGTATGTTCTTTAGTAGTCCCATTTAGGACATTGTAAGTATTTCAACTAGCTTCTCCAGTGGTTTGCTCAGTTCTGTATATTTCCCTTTTGATCTTTCTGTTAGATTCCTCCAAACCTGAGAGAGACATTAAAGTGTACTACTGTTGTTGGGTCACACTGATGTTGGGTTACTAAGTCTTTTGTACTTTAGTTAATTTTTCCTTTTTTAATTTAGATGTGAAGGTAATTGGAACATGTAAATGTAATACTGATATTGTTTTGTTGCCTCTGGCTCCTTTCAGCATAACATAATGCCTTGTTTATCTCTATTTATATTGTATATTTTTGTTTTTGCTTTGTCTTATAGCATGATTGCAACTTCTGATTTTTTTAGACTCACCTGATACATAGTAAATTTTGTTCCAGCTTCTTATTATGTGTGTGTGTGTGTGTGTGTGTGTGTGTGTGTGTGACAGAGAGAGTGAGAGAAAAGGAGAGACAGAGACAAAGAGAGTGAGAGAGGAGAGACATAGAGAGTATTTCTATGCTTTATAGATATGTTCTTATAAGTAACAGTGATTTTTCCCCCAATCTGCTATTATTCAATTGTATTGGATTGTTTAGTCAATTTACATTTATAGTTATAAAAGTTAGCCATATATTTTTCTTTACTTGTGTGTCTACTATTGCTTCCCCCTCCCCCCCAATTTAGACTCTTTGTCACATTTTTTGTAATCCTTATGGCTGCTGATGTCTAAGGCATTAACTTTTGGAGTTTATTCTTTGCTGGTGTCTCTAGGGCCAGCCATTGCCAGGGCACTTTGAGGCCTATGAATTAGACAAGCCTTGAGACTTGAGAGAAAAGAAAATTGATGGCTGTGGAGAAATGTGGAGAGCCCCAAGAGAAAAAATTGTGGAGGAAAGATGGGCTCAGGAGAGCAATACTAGTTACAACTCTTTGGTATTACATAGGAAGAAAAAGTAATCAACAGGAGTGAGAGATAAGTGGAAGAAATTCCCAACTGCAGAGACTTCTTGAAGTCCCTGAGCTCGGTAGTCTCCTAACCACTTCTCAACTAGCCCCCTGACGTCCACATAGGGAGGGAATGAAACCAGAAGTATGGGACTGGAAAAGGCAGAAAATAGTCCCAATAATAATGACCTTTCAGATACTCCTTTCCATGCAATGTCTCTGCAATGTTGTGGGGCTTGTTCAAACAGCCAAATGGCTTCAGCACGTAGGAGTTCCTGGAGGAGCTTGCCATCCACAAAGAACTCCCTTGAGACTGAACTCTGTATGAGATCTTCTCCATCATCCTGGCAAATAGCTTTGGCAAGATTACTTATCTTGTTTTGATGCTTCATCTGATGTTTACTACTAGAGGGTCATTGAATAGGGTTATTTCTGTTGTTACAAATTTCAAGGAATTTCGAACCATTTTGATGTAAGGAGGGGAAAATACCTTGCATAAAGAACCTATAAGGGGTTATTTTGTTTCATCAAATAGTTTTTTTTTTTAGTCTGAAAAATCTCTCAAGAAAGTCATATACCTCTGCTTTCTTTCCTTTCATCCTCTTCTAAACATCTTACTGTCTGGTTTCTAACCCTGTCACTCAACCGAAACTTCTCTCTCCAAAAGTGACCAATGATCTCTTAACTGCCAATCTCTAATGTTTTGTTTTCTCTTCACCCTCATCTTCTAGACCTCTCTCTAGCCTTTGACATTGTCTTACGGATACTCTCTCTTTTCTAGGTTTTCATTGCTTTTCTCTCCTGGTTCTCCTGCTACCTGTCCAACTATTTCTTACCCTCCTTTGTTGGACTTTCATCTAGCTCATGACTACTTAACTTTGGTATTCTCTAATGTTCTGTCCTCAACCCTTTCCTCATCTCCCTCTATATTGTTGTATTTCATAATCTAAACGGCTCTCATGAATTCATGCAGATGAATCTCAATTCATCCAGCCCTAAACTCTATCTACAGTCTCACATCTCCAGTTTCCTATTTGACATCTTGAACTGGATGTCCTGTAGACATTCTAAACTCAACATATCCAAAACTGAATTCACGATTATTCCTCCCAAATCCTCTCTTCTTCCCAACTTCTCTATTACTCTCAAGATCCCTGCTATTGTTCCACTTAGTACTGCAATCTAAGCATCATCGTTGACTCATTACACTCTCTTATCCCACATCCAGTCTGTTGCCAAGTCCTGTAATTTCTACCTTCACATCGCTTGTATATCTCGCTTTGTCTTCAGTCATTCAGCCTCTACTCAGATGCAGGCTGACATCACCACATGGCTGGACTATTTGCAATAACCTACTGATTGGTCTTTCTGTCTCAAGTTTCTCCCTGTTTCCCACTATCCCACTCAGCCACCAAAATTATTTTCCTCAAGTGCATATCTGATCATCTCTCTCCCTGTGGGCTCCCTGTTATCTTCAGGATCAAATATAAAATCCTCTGTTTTGCTTTTAGAGTCCTTCCTGTAGCATCTCCAGTATCCTTATAGTTTATTCCCTTCTGCATTACAATCCAGTGACACTGACCTTTCTGTTCTTCAATAAAGACACTCCATCTCCCTATTCTGTGGCTTTTAACTTGCTGTTGCCCATGCCTGGAAATCTCTCTCTCCTTGTGGCTCCTGACTTCTCTGGCTTCCTTCATGACTCAGCTAAAAGCCCACATTCTGCAATAAGCCTTTCCTCATCCTACATAGTTTAAGTACCTTCACTGTGAGATCATCTCCAATTTATCATATGTATTTATGTATGTATACATATACATATATATCTATATACATAGTTGTTTATATGTTATAAATTTGTATTTATTTGTTTATATGTTTTGCTCATTAGACTGTGGGCTCTTTGATGGCAGGGATGTTTTTTGCTCCCTTTCTAACCTTAGCTCTTAGTACTATGCCTAGCCCATAGTAGGTGCTTAATAAAAGCTTGCTGACTTAACATGTTCTGATGAGAGAACTCTTGAATCCTAAAAATAAGCCACAGAACTGTGAATCAGAAGACCTGAGATCTATTCTTTAGTGTTATCATCCAATGCTGTTTGATTTTGAATAACTTAAAAACTGTGTACCTGAGTTTAGCAAGCACCCTAGCACACCCAGGATGGCTGCTAGCACAGGTTCTTAGATCTGCTTTTCTAAACGAAAGCAACTCAAAAAGGGGCTAACCATCTTACTTTAATCAAACATATATCATTTACCTAGTTCAAGGGGAAAAGTCAGCACCCTGAACTGCAGAGAACACAAACAGAACTTACAAGCAGACAAAAAATACAGACCAAGAAAATAACACAATTCAACAGACAGGGCTTCTAACTGTCCGACCATTACACACATACAGTGTTGGTCACCAGAGAGAGAAGCACCAACATCTGGGTTTTATAAGCCTCCCACTACAGGCTCCATGTGACCACATGCAGCCTTTTAGGGGACAGAGTTTACTTTCAAATCAGGGAAGGTCCTCAAATACACTTAAGCCTATCAGGGGGCAGGGAAGATCTTCAAATTCCCATTCCCATTACACCAGGGGTTACATGGAACATTTGTTGCCAGATTCCAGATAACTGTATGTGCCAGCTTAGCAATGCAAGGTGCTTTGGAGATGAAAAGGACTGACTTTTTATTGGCCATTGAGTAGGAAAAGCTGATGACTCAATGAACCTATAAAAGAGAGTAATCCAACTGCAATTGTTTTTCCCTTGACTGCGGCAGAGTATTGTAACACCCTTGAGCTTCTTGATGAAGGGGCAGGGAAAGGTCTGGTCATATGATAACTGCTTGTCTGAGGCAGCTAGTCAGGGTGATTCAACTAGGCAAGCTTGATCCTGGGTGCTGGGCTTACTCTTTTGCTTTTCATTTCTTAGTTTGATCATAGGTGAGTAAATAGCAATCTTGAAGTTGTTAGGCTTAGTCTTGGAGGCAGCCTTGAGTTCAAAACATTGGAGATGCTAGATCCATTGGTCAGAGCTGACTGGGAGCAAGGGAAGTTTCTGAATTGAAGAAGGCAGATCCTTACAAGAGGAGTCAAAATTTATCCAGGAACCCTGTAGGCAATCCCCTTAGAAGTCCAGTTCAATTTCCTCTGCGTCCTCATGCCAAAGGGTATCTGAAATTTACCCCAAAGGATAACTGTCATTACAAGGGCAATTCAAATGGAATTTCTTGCCTACCCCTCATTAGGATAAGTAGGGCAGCTTACATAAAATATACACAGAAATCTCAAGGAGGTGAAGGGCTCAAACACAAAAAAAGATTATGCATCTTGTGCTGGTTACTCAGGGTTTCAAATTCAGCAAGCTAACCTTATAGACCAGCAGTCCATTAGGATCTCAGACAAACTCTCTGGACTCATCTCACAAGTGGTGGCAAGCATTCTAGGTCTCTTCAAAGGCAAAATAAAAAATATGAATATTTATGTATCATAATGTGTAGTCTAGGGGAACTTCTCAGTATGTTGGAATGTATCCCTTTTGTTAATTAAAGAATTACTATATGCTAATTACATCACTTGGTCGCAAAAGATCATGTATTTAATTCAGCTCAGATTCTGGGTCAAAGATTATGAACAAGTCAGTAGCTTGTTTGTATAATACCAAACTGCTTTCCAAAATGATCTAGGTAAATCATAGCCCTACTAGTGTGTTTTAGCATGCCTGTGTACCCACAGCTTACTCACCACTGAATATTTAGGATCTTTTATTATATTTGTCAGTTTATGTTTGTTCTTTTGAAAATTGCTTATTCATATACTTTGACCTAGATATTCCACTTCAGGATTTAAAATTTTTTTTTGGCAGTAAGGAAAGTCCTATATGTTCAAAAATATTCCTAACAGCACTATTTATGTGTTTCCAACACGTAGGGAATGGCTAAATAAATTGAACCTTAGTCATGTTATGGAATGTTACTATAAGGTAAGTGCAAAGAACTCAAAGAAATATAGGAAAAGTTTTATAAAATTTTGCAGAGTAAAGAAAGCAAAACCAAAAACAGTATCTCCACTGATTATTTAAAATGAAGGCAGTGTTAAATTACAATAAAATTCTGGGCAAATACAATGGAAAACATTGATACTTTCTAATGCTAAAACACAGTCTTCCTTCCCCCCCCCCAGAATTTATTTGTTTATTTTTAGTTTTCAACATTCATTTCCACAAGATTTTCAGTTCCAAATTTTCTCCCCATCTCTCCCCTACCGCCACCCCAAGATGGCAAGCATCCTGATCACACCCTTCCTTTTAAAAAAAATAGTAAATTACAAGAATGTGAGGTCAGATCCACTAACAGTTATGATCACTCTTTTATGCTGTTTTGCTTAACTATTTGGGAGGAATATACTGTGTGTGTTTAGGCTGGCCTGCATAATCAAATTTACCAAAACCAAATTATTCATTAAAAATATTAAACACTATGTTCAAAAATTTTTGCTTTGCATTGATGATACAGAAATATAACAGACATCTTGCTCTTAAGAAGCTTAGAGGCTAATGGGGAAAGATGTACAGAAATACCTAGAATACAAGGGAGAATGAGATAAGTATAAAAATACATAAAACCTAAGGTCTCTGTTATTGACAGCTTGCTTTTCTCCCCTCCCCCCCCTTTTTGAGATTAAGTTAAGTGAAGCAGCTTCTTGAGAGCTCATTTCCATTAATGATTAGCATTGGAGCTTTAATCTGCTTCATTTCTGACCTGGGTCAATCTGCCCCTCCTTAGTCAGTCTGCTGACCCCACTCCCCACCTTACTGGCAGCATACCATATTGGTGCCAGATTTAGTACAGATGCCCAATCATCTTAGTCCATAGCAACTCAGAAAACTTCCAAGTTCAAGTGAGCCATAGTCATGAACTTCCCTGGTAGCAGAGATTAAAAACATGTACTACTTTGCCAGGCTTTCAAAAAACTATAATAAATAAAACTTGTAGCTTAAAAAAAAGCACTTTGGCAAATTTGAGAAAGGAGAGATTACTTTCACCTGGCATGGAGTCAGGAAAAGATTTTGTGGAGGAGTTAGTACCTAAGTTGGTCTTGAAGGAAGGGAGGGATTTAACATTTAACATTAAAGAACGGATAGCGTGAATTAACACAAAGATTGGAAAGTGTACCAAGTGCTAATATGTTCATCTATTTTTTAAAGAATATTTTCTTTTCTTTTCTTGATCTTTCTTGCTTTATTATTTTTTGTCATGGCCAGTATGGAAATATGTTTTGCATGACTTCACATATACAATGGGTATCATATTGCTTGCCCTCTCAATGAATGGGTGAGGGTGGGGCAGGAGGAAGCGAGAGGATTTGGAACTAAAAAAAATGTTAAAACATTTATTTTTAAAGTTTTTTTGCTGATGCAATTTTGTTTCTTTCTACAGCTGTTATTTCCCAGCCAATACCGTCTTCTCTCTGAACCTTACAACAATTTCAGTATACTTTAAAAATGAAAAATATTTTTTTTAAATGAAAAATGTCTTGCCCGATAGAATCATACTTTTTGGAGCATGGAGGTATCCTTGTATTTTAAGTCTGTTATAGCAGGTCTTTTTGCAGGTCCTACCAAAGGGAAAGGGCTTTGAATATAGGTTTAGTGATGATGTATATATAATTATCAGCAACTAACCTTACTAAGAGTATAGAGGAGCTATGTGCAAGATGATGAATTTTTTGGGTTATCTGCTAAAGAATAGAACGGTTGTCATCTCTGTGTGCCACAATAGAAATTAGGGTTAACTGAAGCAATGAATTTCTGAGCATTTTCCCTTTATTACTGTAATGGTAAGGGAATTTGAAGATCTTCCCTGTCCATTAATGGGACTCACTTGGAGCCCAAGAAGAGAAGCTTGCTTAGGGGAGGCTTGTTTTTCAGGAAGGCCCACTGTTATTTAATTAATTACTTACCTGTAATTAATTAATTAATAATTATTAATTAACCTGTTATTACTTTGTAATTAGGCAGTGGGTCACAAAGTTTGTAAAGTCTTCTGACCCTGGAGAAGGAGATATATATATATATATATATATATATATATTTATTTATTTATTTTAAGTGAATGAAGTGCAATCATATTGTACAAATGTAAGCTATTATTAAAAGATAAGTGAAACACAAAAGTACCTATCAATAAATTGAAATATTAGGTCAGGTCTCTGGCTACTGAGGATCTATTGACCCCTTTTATTATATATATACCCTGAGGTTTTGCTTTGGGACACACTGATGGGAAGACTTGTGTGATTTGGTAAGATGAGATTCTGGGTAACCATTGAGCCCCCTGGCTTTGAAAACCCAGATGTTGGTGCTTCTCTCTGGTAACTAACTATGTATGTATGTAATGGTCAACATCTATAAACCTTCTCTGTTGGTCAGTTGAATTGTGTTATTTTCAACGTCTGCTTGTTATTTTTGTCTGCTTGTAATTTCTATTTCTATTTTCTGAAGTTCAGGGTTCTGACTTTTTCCCCTGAACTAAGTGAATGATACATATGTTTGATTAAAGTAAGATTGTTAACCCCTTTTGAGTTACTTTCCTTTAGAAAAGTAGATCAAAGAACCTGTGCTAGCAGCCATCCTGAGTATGTTAGGGTGCTTGCTGTTACAATTAGCAAGGCCATTATTTGCCAATAAAAGGGGTCAATAGATCCTCAGTAGCCAGAGACCTGACCTAATATTTCAATTTATTGATAGGTACTTTTGTGTTTCACTTATCTTTTAATAATAGCTTACATTTGTACAATATGATTGCACTTCATTCACTTAAAATAAATTTGTTATATGTCTGCTACGTTTAATAAATTATTATTTGTGCCTGAGCATGCAAAAATAAGTAAGAGAATCCTACTTCCTCCTCCCATCTCTACTCCAGAAGTAGCAATGCTCCTCTTTGTTACCATACCTCAACTTCCATTTTACCTGGAAACTTTGCTCGGCACCTGGGGTCTCCTCGCTCTGAAATATCCATCCTCCCCTTCAACCTTTTCATCCCAACACCAAGCCAGCCTCCTTTGCCCATTGGTGAGTTCCTCCAAGGGCTTCTATTTTGGTGAGGGGTCCAGCCTAGCCAAACTTTCTTCCCCTCCTGTCTCAGCTTTTGATTTTTTAGACTTCCATATCATTTTCCTTATGAGTACTTCACCCCCTTCTCTTTCCCTCTGGAAGGCCCCCCCCCACCTTTTTTGTTGTTGTTGTCTCCTTCCATTAGAATGTAAGCTCCTTGAGGGCAGGGCTTTCTTTTTGCTTGTCTTTGTATGCACAGTGCATAGTACAGTGCCAGGCTGTAGAAAGTGTTTAGTAAATGCTTGTTGTGTTTTCTTGCCTTTCAAGGAGCTTATAATTTAGAATTAAAAAGATATGTACATCTAAAATGTGCCTAATGGAATTATTTCCTTAAAAATATGGTGTCAAGACAAATGGCATTCTGTGGTCAAATCTCTCCATAAGATAGATTTTATAGGCATATGCATAAATGTGTGTGTGTGTGTGTGTGTTATAATGAGTCCAAGATAGACTTTGGTAACTATCTGTTTGCAACCTGGCATTCACAGAGCTGACCATATGTGCTAGCCCAGAACCTGGACACTTTGAGTGAAGAAAAGTCACTAACTATTTGTAGTTGGCCACGTGTGACGCAACGCTGAAGGACTCAGGTGTTTTGGAGATGAGTAGGCAGAGCTGATGACTGTGCCTCTTTAAAATGGAAGTAATTCCTCCTTTTCTCTCTTCCTTCTTCACTTCTTAGCATGGCAAACAATATTCCCATGGGAGGTGGGAAGACTACCTTACCCTTCTCCAGACTCCAGCAGAAATAGTGAGTTTTAAGCACATGAAAGCTAATGAATATATCTTGCTTAGGTAAGCCTGAACTTGGATTTGGGGCTGTCTTTCCCGTGGTTGTTTTTTTTCCTGAACCGAGGTGATCAAACTGCTGCTGAGACAGACATGTTGAAACTTAGCTATAACGTTGTGAGTCGGAGCAGCTGGAGATTCTGTGTTCTTTGGTTACAGTTGACAGGAGAGGAAATTGCTATGAATATTACTGACCAGGGAAAGACCTTCTGACTTACATTCTGGTTTCTAACTCACCTGGACAGTCCCATTCTCTTGCTGCCTTAGTGTTTGGAGAGAAGGAGAATTATGCTTTCTCCCTACCTCTTTGGAGTTCTCAAGGAGAGACCGAAGACTGAAAAGCACTTGATGGGTCTGTGTGTGGTAGGAAACGGAAACAGAGAGAGACGGAGTCGGAGACAAAGACAGAAGGGGGGGGAAGAGAGAAATAGAAAGTCCATTCTCCCTACAATGTCTAGTTATTGGGGCAGTGAGGGTACAATAGAAGCCTCCCCCTCTTCCCCCTGGCTGTTCAATTCCAAGTGGGCAAATGGCCCACCCACCAGGAAGGTCTATGATGCGTGCTTAGCCCAATCTAGAAGATGTGTGGTAGGGGCTCCCCTGGTTATCCCTATTACCTACTGATGAGGAAGCTGAGGTTCAGAGATTTTAAGTGACTTATTTAGGGTCACACAGCTTGTTAGAGAAAGGATTCACATCCAGGTTTCTCCTAACTCCAAGTCCAGGGTTTTCTACTATACCTTGTGGCCTGGAAGGCTAATGTGGAAGCAGGGTCTGGGTTGAATTAGAAGAGAGAGATGGGAGTTAGGGATGCCTGCTTTCTATACATAATATCTTTTAGGATCTTCATGAATGCCAGGTAAAATAGTTATTATTAGCTTCTATACAATGCAGAATATCTCACATCTCTATAGCATTTAAAGTATCTTGTTTTATCCTTACAACAACCCTGTGACATAGGTGCTATTTCCCCCATTTTTCCAACGATAAAACCAAGGTTTAGAGAGGTTGTAATGTGACCAGAGTTCCCAGAGCTTGGAAGATTCAGAGGCAAAATTTGAAGCTGGGGTTTCTTGATTAAAAGTCCAGGGCTCCACAGATTTTAGTTCTTTGCCCAAAGTCACACATGCTAGTGCTGCTGTTGCTGCTGCTGTCATCGTCATACTAAACATTGATAGAGAACTTGATAGTCATTTGGTTGAAATGCATTTATTATGCTACTTATGCATTTATTAAATGCTTTCCAGGTACTGTGCTAGGTATAGAAAGAAAGGCAAAATGAACCCTCTTCTCAAGGAACTGCAAAATGTAAATAAGTAGGTATATATGAGATATATAGGGTAGTTTAAAATAATCTGTAATGGGAAAGTATTAGAGGATGGGGGTGGGGAAGGGAGAAGGTAATATTTGAGCTTAGTCTTGAAGGAAGAGGTGGAGATAAGAGGGCAGAGAATTCCAGGCACAGAGGAGAGCAATGGGAAGGAACAGAGATAGCAGATGAAAAGTCATTTGAGGAACTGCAGGTGGATCTATGTGGCCGTATTGGAGAGTGCATGGAGGAGAATAAAGTGTAAGAAGACTGAAAAGGGAGGAAGGGGACAGGTTGAGAAGGGTTTTAAATGGCAAACAGAGGCACTTTGTTCTCTGATCCATTTGCTCTTAGAGATAACAGGGAGCCACTAGTTTGTGGGGGGGAGGGGGGGAAGAGGTCAGACCTATACTTTAGAAAAATCATAGTTGCAGCTGAATGGAGGATGATTTGGAGTGGAGAGAGATTTGAGGCAGGGAGATCAGTTAGAAGGTTATTGTGTGCTGCACAATGTAGATACATAATTTTAAAAAAATTATTTAATTCGTAGAAGTGGGGGGTGGTGAGGAATGGGAGAGGCAGATTAATAATTCTTTTAACTTGTAACAAAAAAAATTTTAAGGCAAAATTAAGATTATTATAATAGTTTAGGCAAGAAATTATTGAGGACGTGAACTGGGGTTTTGGCTGTATAAGAAGAGAGAGGAGGCTATATGAGAGGTGGTACAAAGGTAGAAACAAGATTTCACAATAGATAGGCTATGTGGAGTGAGTGACAGAGGAATCAAAGAAGACACTGGGTAACTTGGAGGAAGGTACTCCCTTTACTCTAAAGTAATATACAAGTTTACATGGGGAAGGTTTGAGATGAAGGATAATGAATTCTGTTTTGGACATGTTGGATTGAGATTCCCCCAAGACATCCAGTTTGAAATGCCTGTCTGCAATGAGAAGCCAGGGCTGGGTATAAAGACCTGGGCATCCATCATTGTAGCACCAATGCAATATTTACAGCACCCACGATTACAATAGACACCATGACTATAACTATCGCATGACATTCAATGCCAGACTCTCCAGATAAAGGATAAAGTTGAAGGATTTATTTAGACACCAGGAAACCGAATCCCAAAACCAGTAAGCCTAAGTACCAAAGATATTCAGAGGCCATAATAATGCCAAGAGTCACAGCATCCTTTAGCCTTCCCAGAAACCAATGCATGATCAATATTTACTCACAAAACCCTATTTCCTTGCCTAAGCTCTTCTGTCCCCAACTGTCAGACTTGCTCTCTACCAGCTTCTCGAAGGCTCTGCTTCTCCTCAGAAAACTCCTCCCAGCATAGGCTCCATGTGACCACATTCAGACTATCTGGGGGGCAGAGTTTATCTTCACAGCAGGGAAGTCTTCAAACTACCCCCTAGGTCTATTAAGGGGCAGGGAAGATCTTCAAACTCCCATTCCCATTACAATCATCAACTTAGATATGATAATAGAAACCAAGAGGCTGATGAGATCACAAGTATTGAGTGAAAAGAGGAGGTCCAGGGCAGAGCTTTGGAGGGCACTGTAATGGGAATGCAAATTTGGAAGATCTTCCCTGCCCCTAGGCTAAAATGCACCTGAAGTCTGGGGAGGGAGGCTTGTTTTTCAGTAGATACTTCTTGATTGGCCAGTGAGTCAATAAAGTTGTTACATTCTCTGAGCCAGGAGAAGGCTATATAAGCCCTGATGTGTAGCTTTGTTTTGGGACTCACTTTGAGAAGTGTTCTGTGATTTGATCTGAATTCTGGGAAGCCGGTTGTTGAGAGTCCCCCGGCTTTGAAAAACCCAGATATGGAAACCCAGATGTAGTGACTGGGTATGGATGTAATGGTTGGACAGTTTGGAAATCTGTCTACTTGATCTGTTTCTGTCTTGATAATTCTGCCTGTATGCTTTGAAGTTCGGGGTGCTGACCTTTTTCCCCTGAACAAGGTAAACGATATGTGTCTGACTGATTAAAGTAAGCTTGTTAACCCATTTTGAGTTGCTTTCCTTTAACAAAGCAGATCCAAGAACCTGAATGGGCAGCAAACCCTGAGGACACACTTGGGGTGCTTGCTGCTACAGGCACCCACAGACATTGAGTGTGACCTGAATGAAGAACCAACAAAGGAGAGTAAGAAGGAGTGCTCAAAGAAATAGGAAAATTAAGAGAGGGCAGGCTCATTTTCTTGTTTGAGGAGAAGGTGGAAGAAACAAAGATTCTCTGAGGCATTAGGAATAAATAATGTTAACAGAACCCCCCCCCCAACACACACACACTAATCTTTGAGACTATTCTAGTCACCCCAAAATAAAAATAAGACAGAGCAAGTCAGTTAGGAAGGGAAGATGATGAGTTCACTTACGGATAAGTTGAATTTGAGGTAATGGTGGAACATCCAAGTGGAAATGTACAATGAGAGAGTGGAGCTCTGGAAATATATTATTAGAGTTGAAAATAAATCGCTGTGCTGTTGATGCACCGGCTGGAACTCCAGCACCTGCTTACCATGTCTTAATGGGTGTGTTCATGGCACCACTCACTATCTGAGACTTGACAGACCAAAGACCCTTTACTAGTAAAGTGCTTTAATGAAAATGTCAGACATTTTCTACAAAGTTTATGAGTTGTTTAAGTCAGTTCATGTAACCCTTGTGGGTCAAAGAGAAAACTGCTGTGGGATCTTACACGCCTAACAGGTGTGTCTGTATGTGTCTATACATCCAGTGTGTTGGTATCCTGGGCACCTGAAAGGGTGATACATTAATATTAAAACTGAATTCAAAATCTAATAATTTCACAGTTGCGGATGGGATGTGAGCAAAGCTAACAAGCATTCCTTCCATTACACAAAAGTGGAGCTCTGCTATTCACTTTGTGATTGAGAAGATTTCTCAGAACTACATAATGTTGATGGAACAACTTGTTTTTATAAATGCTTATCTTTCTGTGTCCTGAAGGGGCTACTTTTTATGAGTCATTTTAATGAACAAACATATTTTCCAACTTGACTGATTTATTTAATGCTATAATTAACAAATGACAACCACTGTGTAATGTTTTCTATCTTTCTCCTATGGTGAATTGTCTTTTTTTTCCCCTACTTTCCATTACCAGGGCCCCTCCTGCCCTACCCTAGTCAATGGTAGGTTTTCAGAGACATCATATGCTTCCAAGGTGCTGGGATTGCTAGATAGTCTATTCCCCAGTGGTGTGTGAAATCACTTCTTTTCCATGTATTGGAACACATGTGTCCGATCTAGTGGGGAAAATTTGCATTTGAATAGAAATAGCAGGGAGTGGAAAAGTGAGTAACAATGTGTCATTTCCTTTTCCTTTGCATCCAGCATATAGTTTATGATACGGTTACTACCTCTAAAGCTCTCTAGTTTTCTGCCCCCTTTCACTCTCCGCTTCCATCTACTTCTTAATGCCAGATGACATTCTCAATAATTAAGGGAATAGCTTTTTCCTCTCTGTCTTATTTTTATTTAAGGGTGACTATAATAGTCTCAGACGAATTAGTATTTTATCAGTAATAGCATTAGTAATCATAATTGAGCTGGTGTTGTATTGGTATCAACATGGAAATGAGAATTTTTTTTCAGTGTGATTGTACAATTGTTCACTGGATGGGTTGTTTTGGATTTTTTCCTTTTTTAGTTCTTTCCAGAATCACTGAATCCTAGAGTTTGGAAGGGAACTACCCTCTAGGCCAGTCTGTTGACCCAGAATTCCCTCTACAAATATCTGAAAAATGGTCATCTAGCCTTTGTTGGGAGATCTTTAGCAAAGAAATACTCACCATGTCTTCAGGTAGCCTGTTTAAGTTTTAGACAGGCCTAATTGTTAGCAGTTTCCTTTACACCAAGCCTTTACCTTCCCTCTGAAGCTTCCACTCATTTCTCCTAGTTCTGTCATTTTGGTGTAAACAGAAAAGTATAATCCCTGACTTTCATACACTTCTCCATCCACATCTTTGCCCTTCCAGACAAAATAGGGATGAGATAAAATATCTCTTGAATCAGAAAAGTCTATGTAAAGTAGTTCAGGACCATCTTAGCCCCTTTAAAGGAAGCAGTAGAAGAACCATCATTTAGAACTAATCTCTCCTTTTACTTACTTTCTTATTCCCTCTTCTATCTTCTCTTTCCCTCTCATTTTCCTATTGAATGAAATATTTTTCTGCACCCAATTCTGTGTGTGTGCATGTATCTTCCTTCCTTTAACCAGTTGAGAGGAAAGTGAGATTCAAGTGTTGGCGCTTCCCCCTACCCTATTTTCCCATTTGTACATTCTGATAATGTGAGATAATTTCCCCTATCTTTTCTCTGGTAGAATTATACCCAGTTTTTCTGAGTAAGTTATTCTTGATTGTAAGATTGTCTTTTAGAATATAGTATACCAAGGTCTCTACTCCTGTTTAAATTGTGAAATTTGTCTAAATCTAACTGTGGTTCCTCTTTGAATTTTTTTCTTTTAGGCTGCTCACAGCATTTTTTGAAACCTGAATTTTTTTTCCTATAATGTTCTTGAGTTTTTTTTTTTCTCCTTGATCTATTTTCCAGGTCACTTGTTTTTTTTTTTTAATATGAGATACCTCACATTAATCTTTTGTTTTTTCAGTCTTTTGACTTTGTTTTGACGTTTCTTGCTGTCTCATACAGCCATTAAGTTATATTTGGTTCATTCTCATTTTCAGGGAGTTTGTTGCTCAGGAAAGATTTTGTATCTCCTGTGCCAAGCTGCTAATTCATTCTTCTATAACTCTTACTTATTTCCCATTCCCGCCACCCACCCACATGCACTTGCCCCCAGCTCTCAATTACTTGATAAAAATATTTGAAAACTCTCATTTTCATTCTTGCTTCTTCTCTGCTAGAAATTACATTTGAATTTGTGCCCAAGGTGTGTTTTGCTTTGAGGCTTTTCTCATAAATGTTTGGGGATCATTCCCTTCTCCTAGTTTTTGTCTTAAGCATCATTCTCTTCTTTTGGGTTTGTTTTTTGAGCATCCCTGTCACAATGGCTTTTTATGGTAGGATTCTTTTTTTGTTTACTCATTCTCCATACATAATTCCTGATTTTGGAGTTGTTGTTAGGGTCGAATTCTGTCCACTTCTAAAGGGAAACTTTATTCTGGTCCTATTACTGCTTTCTTAACTGTTGTCTTATTCTAGGAGTTCAGGGACAGCTCAGGTTGGGGACCTGCATACTTTCAGTGCCCCCAGAGTGGGCTCATCCAGGGTGAAGCCTGAGTTCTGCACCCTTGGTCCGAGCACTGCAAGTTCCTGACTTGGATTGGGGTCTGAGAAACAGATCAGAAAGTTTGCTTCATTTGAAATTCCAGTAGACTGCTGCTAGATTCACAGTGATGACAGATGCTTATACCCACTTCCCTCTGCCCAGAATCTGTGATCTGGCACTGGGAAGGGACAACAGATCTACCAGTTAGCACTCATTTCTACACCCATTGATTGCTCTGGGATCTCCTGGGATCTCTTTCAAGAACTCTAACTCAGCACTCTGTCAGTCTCTGGAATGCTCCGTGACCTTGTAGCTGCCAGCTCCCTCCAGCTCCTTTCCTTCCCTAGTGTCTAAAGAACTCTCTTTCTGTGTCCCTAAGCCATCCTGGGCTGGAAAAATGACTCCTTGTGACTTCTTGGCTTTCCTGATTAGAATTTAGTCTTGTGCATTCTTATGATCTTCTTTTGAGGAGGCAGCAGGGAAGGAAAGGGAGGGAAAGCAAGTTAAGCTTTAACGCTCCCTCCAGATTCTGCCAGTCTGGAGCATTTTTCCAAATCTATTTGGAGTAATTTGGTGGGAAGCCTCAATGTACTTTTTCCTGCTACTCTGACATCTTGTCTCTGTAACAATATATATTTTTTAATGGTTTCTCAACAATGTGCATATAAAAATCAAACAAGGATCAAAGGTGCCTTCTGTCCGATGACTGCCCAACTGACCCAGGAATGAAATCTGTGTATCATTTTTACTTCTGTCTTTTCTTGAGATTTCATGTAGCACCTGGCATTTGTTTGAGCCACACTAAGGCCTTGTTTACCTCAAACGAGTGTTTAGTATCCCAAGAGACAGCATCATCTGTAATTAGGGAGGCTGTGCCTGGGTCAGCAGCAAGAGACAGTTGTCCTGCAATTTATGGATAATGATGCCTTTAGTGGGGATTAGACTAAAAAATACTTCAGTTTCAAACATTATGACATTTATTTTGTGTTTATGTAGTGAGCAGAGACCCTTAAAACCTCTAAAGATGGATTTAGAAGCTAGAAATTATATCAGCCAATATATGAACTTGGTATAGAGGAGGGATATACCACACGGAGGACGGTGTACTCCTGACAGATTATGAACAGTAGTACAGTCATGGGCAGACTTGTTTTATCTTTGGTCTGATCTCTACCCAGGAATACGCCCACTATTCAATCATCAAAAATTGGGAGATATACATTGCCAGAGCTCCCTTCCATAGGATTAGCAATGATTCTGATTGATGTGCTTGATGATGATCACATACGAATGTAACATGCCCTTTGATTGTGTATGAATATGTAATCATTCTTCTCAAAGCACCTCTAAATACAAGGAGGCTTTCTAGGATATTTGCCTTTTGATGTCCTGATGAGAGGAAGGTTATTGTAGAAACCCCTGAGGTTTATGGTCAATATCTGTTTTCATACCAATTATAATAAGGCCTGAATCGTGCTTTACTTGGCTACAAATGGAGTGGGACATCTTTATGTCTCCTATGGACACTTTCCAGAAGACCACCATCTTCTTGAGTTTATCACCTGAGCTCTTTATTTTTGATAAAAGTTGCCAAGATCATTGTATTTCAGAATAAATAGCTCCAAGATAATATGGCTATTACCTGTGGTTATTATTGTATGTTTTACACATATTATCACTTTCGGTGGTTGTCCTTTGACCAGATTGTAAATCTGTTCTGAAGACAAAGTGACAGTTCCTATTCAAAAGAGTAGGATAGTTATTCAATTTATTAATGAGACACTATGTGATAAAAATCATAATGTTTCACAGGATGGATGTTTTTAATCCTTTGTAGAATCATGTCTTTTGCCAAAAATTTCACTATTAGTGATAATAAAACATTGTCATCAGCCAAAAATGCTATTATATTTTATTTGTTTTCTGAAGCTCATTCAAAACCGTACATCTAGGACCATGACTTAGAACTGTCCCCTCTCCTTGTTCTTCAGCTGTGATTTAGGTCTCCCAAGCTCATCCCTCTAAGTATACCTTCCCCATATCTTGCCAACTCTCCAGTCCCCCTACTTCTTTACCCCACAGGTCACTAACCAAGAATCTTACAATAAAGCAATTTCCCAGCACAGATTCCTTCCATCACATATCCTCACAAAGAAAATAAATAAACATAATATGGATTGTATGTAAAGAAACAGAAACAAATCTTTTTTAAAAATACCTTTCTTTTTTAAAAAAAATGGTTTTATTTCTTTTTAGTTTTCAATATTCATTTCCACATGATTTTGAGTTACAGATTTTCTCTCCTTCTTTCCCCTACCCCCTCTCCAAGATATCAAGCCTACTAAATACCCTTTCCCTCAATATGCTCTCTCTTATATCTTCCCCCACCCTCTCTAACTTTCTAGTAGGGCAAGATGTATTTCTATATCCCAGTGCCTATATATCTTATTTCCCAGTTGTATGTAAATATATATATATATTTTAACATTTGTTTTTAAAACTTTGATTTCCAGATTCTTTTCCTTCTTCCCTCCTCACTCACCCCCACTGGGAAGACAAGCAATTCAATATAGGTTGTACACGTGTAGTTACACAAAACGTTTCCATAGTGGTTATATTGTGAAAGACTAACTATATTTCCCTCCATCCTATCCTGCCCCACACTTACTCTATTTTCTCTTTTGACCCTGTCCCTTTTCAAAAGTGTGTGCTTCTAACTACCCTGTCCCCCAATCTGTCCTCCCTTCTATCATTCCCCCATCTTATCCACTTCCCCCCTACTTTCCTGTAAGATACCCAATTGAGTGTATATGTTATTTCCTCCTTAAGCCAAATTCAGTGAGATTAAGGTTGACCCATTCTCTTTCACCTTTCTGCTCTTCCCTTCCATTGTAACAGTTTTCTCTTGCCTCTTTTATGTGAGATAATTTACCCTATTCTATCTCTCCCTTTCTCCTTCTCCCAATATATTCCTCTCTTACCTCTTAATTTTATTTTTTTATATCATTCCTTCCTACTCAACTGATCCTGTGCCCTCTGTCTATGTATAACATGTACACACATATATACACACTCACATATGTATTTATACACACATACACCCTGCTATACATACAGATGTATGTATACATATATATTCCCTTCAACTATCCTTATAGTGAGAAAAGTCTCATGAGTTACAATTATCATTTTTCCATGTAGGAATGTAAATAGTTAAATTTTAATAAGTTCCTTATGATTTCTTTTTCCTGTTTACCTTCTCATGCTTCTCTTGCTTCTTGTATATTTGAAAGTCAAATTTTCTGTTCAGCTCTGGTTTTTTCATCAAGAATGCTTGAAAGTTCTCTATTTCATTGAATGACCATATTTTCCCCTAAAGCATAATACTCAGTTTTGCTGGGTAGGTGATTCTTTGTTTTAATCCTAGCTCCTTTGACCTCCAGAATCTCATATTCCAAGCCCTTTGGTCCCTTAATGTAGAAGCTTCTAGACCTTATGTTATCCTGATTACATTTCCACAATACTCAAATTGTTTCATCCTGACAGCTTATAATATTTTCTCCTTGATCTGAGAACTCTGGAATTTGGCCATGATATCCCTAGAAGTTTCCTTTTTGGGATCTTTTTAAAGAGACAATTAGTGAATTCTTTCAATTTCTATTTTGCTTCTGGTTCTAGAATATCAGGGCAATTTTCCTTGAGAATTTCTTGAAGGATGATTTCTAGGCTTTTTTTTTGATCATGGCTTTCAGGTAGTCCAATAATTTAAAAATTATCTCTCCTGGATCTGTTTTCCATGTCAGTGGTTTTTCCAATGAGATATTTCACATTGCCTTCTATTTTTTCATTTGTTGGGATCTGTTTAATAGTATCTTGATTTCTCATAAAGTCATTAGCTTCCAATTGCTCCAATCTAATTTTGAAGGAATTATTCTCTTCAGTAAGTTTTTTGAAATTCCTTTTCCATCTGGGCAATTTGGCTTTTTTAAGGCATTCTTCTCCTCAATGGCTTTTTGGGCCTCTTTTGCCATTTGAGTTAGTCTATTTTTTAAGGTGTTATTTTCTTCAGTATTTTTTGGGTCTCCTTTAGCAGGCTGTTGACTCTCTTTTCATGATTTTCTTGCATCATTCTCATTTCTCTTCCCAATTTTTCTTCCACTTCTCTTACTTGATTTTCAAAATCCTTCTTGAGCTCTTCCATGACCTATAACCAATTCATATTTTTCTTGGAAGCTTTTGGTGCAGGAGTTTGACTTTGTTGTCTTCTTCTGGTTCCATGTTTTGATACATTTTGTCCCCAAAGGATTCTATGGTCTGATTGCGCTTCCTCTGCTTGCTCATCTTGCCAGCCAATTACTTGACTTTTGAGCTCTTTGCCAGGGTAGAACTCTGCTTCCAGAAGGGAGAGAGCTGTGTCCCAAATCGCTGGGGTTTTTGCAGCTGCCAGAGCTATTATGAGGGCACCCTCTCTCCAGCCCCCACAAGCTCTGTATACTGGCATTCCTCACCACAGGACCACCACCCAAGACTGCAACACAGATCCCAGCAGGGCAAAAGAAGAGCAGTTACCCTCTGAATAGTCACTTAGTCCCCCTACTCTCTGCAGGCCAGGAGCTCTGGAGGCAGTCACGCTGCAGCAGCTGAAGACCCACTCTTCTGCCACCTCTTCCCCGGGGGGCAGTGGCCAGACTACGTTCTTCTCCACCGAGTTCCAACAGAGTTCCCTACTGACCTTTTACTTTCTCTTTGGCTTCTATAGGTTGAGAAGTCTGGAAACCGCCACAGCTGCTGGTGATTCACTCTCCTGAAGTCTGCTCGGGCTGGTCTGTGCCGCTGGCCGGGGCCACCCCGGGTGTGGGCCTGCATGGCTCACGCCAGATTGCACACGGCTCATGCCGGACTGTGCTCGGCTCCCAGCTTGGTGCAGTAGACCCTTCTTGTACCCCTTCCAGGCTGCCTTCAGTGAGAGATTTGTTTCTCTCTGTCACTTTGTGGGTTCTGTAGCTCTAAAATTTGTTTATTTTTTTACAGTTATTAGAGGTGGTTGGTACAGGAGCTCATGCAAGTTCCTGCTTTCACTCTGTCATCTTAGCTCTGCCCCCACAAATCTTTATTTACAGGTTTAGACTGACAAACATAAATTCATTATAAGGGTTAGTGGCCCTAAAAGGGCTTATTGGCTTCTCTCTTTTAATTCTTTGAAGAAAGACTTCCCAAGGCCTAGGTCCTACCATGGGGCCCATGTATCTCTTGCTCAGAAAATTGTAATGGGGACTCAGGTTTCTTATTGGGGCATGTGTGAGGTATTGTGGAAGTAATATACTAAGACTCTGCCCCAAGCAAGTTGGGATAGTTTTTTTTTTTTTTAAGTTTTTGGAACAGGGGTGGCTAGGTGGCACAATAAATAGAGCACCACCCCTGGAGTCAGGAGAACCTGAGTTCAAATTCAGCCTCAGGCATTTAACACTTACTAGCTGTATGACCTTGGGCAAGTCACTTAACCCCATTTTCTCTCCAAAAAGCAAAAAAAAAAAAAGTTTTTGGAACTATCCTCAAGATTTAATTGGTTCAGGACATATAGTTTCCTAGTTGCCTGAGTACAAAATCCACAGGCAGGAAGAGCTGGAGGTCTTGAGCTTTAAATTGCTTAATCAACAGTGTCATAGAAAAGCTGCATCCAGTTACATCATCTACATCCTCAATGAACATGCCTTCCCTGCTCTGAAGTTCCTTCCCTTGCTATGGCTAAACAAATCCCCTTTTGTTAACTGTTAGATAGACCACAAGTATGATATTTCCAATTCCAAATCCGAGGTACCCAGAATCACAGAATTTGAGAGTTGGAAGGGACCTTAAGTGAATCCATCCTAAACATGAAAGGGATCTCTACTATAACGTACCTGGACAAGTGGTCATTTAGCCTCTGCTGTGATGGGATGGCTCTCATAGTTAACAGCTTTTCCCCAGCATCTAGTCTAAATTTGCTTCTCATCAACTTATGCCAATTGCCCCTGATTTGGTTCTTTGGGGCCAAATGGAACAACTTCAATCCCTTCTTCACATAACAGCCCCTCAGATCCTTGAAGACAGCTATGATGTATCTGGTTTTCTCTTTTTGGGGCCAGACATACCAGGACTCTTTGGTACAAGGCACTGGGAGAGGCTCTTGAGAGGATAATCCTTTCTCCTCTCTGGGAGACTCAAGACCTTTTTGGGCAAATGCACTTTAAGAGTTTAAAAAGAGGCATATTCTGCTCTTGTTTTGGAAATGTGAAGTCTAATTCTCTCTCTGTCTCTCTCACTCTCTCTCTCTGTCTCTCTCTGACAGAACTAGGTGGGTAAGGGGCTTGCATATAGCAGATGGGCACAGGCACTGACTTAGAAGGTCAGTGGATACCTCTGGGTATCTCCTTTGTTTTGTGTCTAATTCCCTGAGCTGTAGGACTATATCTTGAGCTGAATATTCATAGCAGTCACATTCAGGACATCCAGAGCTCCCTGGTTCTTTCTTGTTCTTGTTTGTCCTTCATTCTCAAAGAGGACTATGACTTCAGGAAGGTGTGGCCATGACTTGCAAGTGAATTGGGTTTAAGTGAGTTGGGCATGAAAGGCAGTAGGAGGAATTTTCTGCATCCCAGAGGATGACCCATTGACCGAAAGAATGACTCAAGCTCTAGTCTGGCTAACCAGAACACCTTCGAGTTGCCTGAGCCATTCTGTGAGGCTATACCTGACCTTGGCAATATGTTGGACCATTAGCCAGTCAGTGAGGCTTTATCGGCTTATGTTGTTAGCAGTAGATAGTGCAGCCCTGGTAAGGGCAACAGCTAGCTCAGCAAAGAAGGGCGTGACTAGACCCTGACATAGGGAGTAGCATTCAAGACCCACCATGGACTGAACTCTTTCACTCAGTCTGGTACAGGGGAGCAGTGCTTAAGTCCTGGTACTAGGAGGTAACGTTAAAGCCAAAGCCTAGGGGTCCAGTGCTCAACCCCAGCATTGGGGCCAAGAGAGCAGAACAAGTCCACCTCTGCAGTAGTGCAGAAACACTCTTCCTAAGCATGAGATGGTTCAGTCAGGACCTTAGATGGGGGAGGAGGTAATAAGGCTCTGCCTTAGGATAGGGGGGCAGGGCCCAGCCTGGCCCAGGAGAGGAGGAGTATTATGGCAGGCTCAGAGCTCAGGCTCCAGCATAAGGGACGGCACATGCCTAACTATCTAAATCGGCAGTGGCCCAGGCCCAGCGGCAGTGGGCATTGGTGTGGACTGTGTCAAAGCAGGCTTGGTTTAGCACTCTGTTGATTGGAATTTGGAACTGAGGAGGCCTCTTTGGAAAGTGGGCCAAAAACAAACACTCCCAAAGTAGGAGCAGCTTGTCTCTTAAGACAGTCTTTATACATCTTAGCAAGGCAAGCATGAACACAGCAGAAGGTGGAGAAATCCTCCCATGTTATAACAGATAAGTGAAAATACCCATGTGATGTCACAGAAGGAAGAAATCATGAGAAAACACCCACATGATGTCAAAAAGCAATAGGGGAGGGGCGGCTAGGTGGTGCAGTGAGTAAAGCTCCGGCCCTGGAGTCGGGAGGACCTGGCCTGAGACATTTAACACCCACACAAAAATACTAGCCGTGTAACCTTGGGCAAGTTACTTAACCCCAACTGCCCTCCAAAAGGCAAAAAAAAAAAAAAAATAGGGGAAGGATGGACAGCTCAGTGGTATACTACATTGCTATGCCTGGAGTCAGGAAAACCTGAGTTCAAATTTGACCTTAGGCTGTGTGACCCTGGGCAAGTCATTTAACCTCTGTTTGCCTCTGTTTCCTTATCTGTAAAATGGGGATAATAATAGCACCCACCTCCCAGGGTTTTTATGAAGATCAAGTGAGATCATTGTAAAGTACTTACAGGGGTGGGGAACTTGCATTCTTGAGGCCACATGTGGGCCTCTAAGCCCTCCAGTGTGGTCCTTTGACATCACGAATCCAAACTTCACAGAACAAATCCTCTTAATAAAAAGATTTGTTCTGTAAAACTTGTACTCAGTCAAAGGGCCACACTGGAGGACCTAGAAGGCCCACATGTGGCCTCGAGGCCACAGGTTCCCTACCCCTGGATTTTACAATGCCTTACATATAGTAAATTCTATATAAATGTTAGCTATTATTATCCTTACTAGAAAATTCCCCAATGATGTCACAGTGAGAGGGTAACTTATTTTGCATGGGGCCTGGGCTTAAAGTATTCAACGAGCTTAGTATTTCAGGTCTATACAAAAGATATTCAAATTTAATTCTACATTATTTGATATCTTGGGGATAATGCTTCCCAAGACTATTGAGAAAAAAAAAACTGCCATATTTGTCCGAAAAAACTGGGAATGAATGTACAAAGTTCCAAGGTTTTCTTTTTTTTTTTTTTAATACTTGATTTAATATTTGACCTAGGGCAAATTACTTAGCCTCTGACCTCAGGCTTTTTTTTTTAATCTAAGGAACTGGGATACTGTTTCAGAGAGATCTACCACACAAGGGTTATTAAGTTAATTTCTATAACATGTTTCAAGATACTCAAATAAAAAGTGATAAGGACAAAGTCTTGCTTTGTTCTCATTCCCCTCTCATTTAAATTTTTTTTTCAAAATGTAAATCCTATGTTTTCCCTTTTCAAAAAGACCTTTAAAAAAAGGTGATGGAGAGCCATAGATTTTTTTTTTAATCAGTAATCCATTGTTCATTAAGCATATTCACATTAATTTGCCTATAACCATTAAATTGCCTTTTTTTCTGGGCACTATCCAATGTCTTTTAGTGTGTTGGTGATTAAAGGTATCCTATATCCATCAACAAGGGAAAAGCTCATGTTATGCCAGATAGATATTCTAATCCTCCCTAGAGAGTTCAAATTGCTTCATGCAAAGTGGTGCAAAATGAAGCCATTCTTAGGTATAAATGGTGACTTTTATTCAGGGAGTATTTTTATTCCTTAGTCTGAATTAGCTGCATGTCTCCTTTAAACTTTAGTAGCATTGGAGATTTGATAAATATGTTTTCCTTGAGAAAAATGACCACTAACAGTTCATATGCTTTTTTTTTTCTTATTTGGGTAGTTAATTTTAAAATTCATTCTTTAAACAAAAAACCCCAACTCTTTACTTAGGAGAAGAAAAATGAAAACACTATTTCATTTCACTGTGAAACCAAAACCAGATAATCTATGCCATAAATTATGAGTTACTTTTTTTAAAGTTTTAAAAGATCATTAAGTATGTAAAAATTCTCAACCTGCCTACGCTTAATTAAAAATGCTCTCCTTTCACACCTGTCTCGGATGAATTACATGAAAGTAGGTATCCAAAGGCCCAAAATAACCTAATAACACCAAGGCAGTTTCTTGTGGCACTTTTCCTTAAAACTGAACTCCTTATCAATCAAAAATCCCATTCCTCATTTAAGTGAATGATTAGCTTTGCTTAAACTACTTTGCTAATACATTCCCACAAACTATCTCTCCTCTCCCACTTTGCCTACCATGTCCCAAATTCTTGGATTTCGATTATTTATCTATATTTATTTTATTTACTTTTATATCCATTTCTTCTTCTCTTTTGTCACTTCTTTTTCCCCACTCAGTTTAAGTGATTACTTCAAAATTTTCTTCTCCTCCTTTCCACCCTTTTATTTTGATAAATTTTCTCTTACTGATCTGTTCTATGGTTTCTTCACTTCCTTTTTCTTCTTGTCCATTCTGAATTTCATTTTCTAATTTGTGAGCTATATCTTTATTTGTTCCTTCTTTATTATTTCATTGTTCCTGATGGGGTACAGTAGTAACAATATTGCATCCCTGTCTCTCTCCTCTCCCCCATACAAGTTAGGCTAATTTTTCCTTAAAAGGTATTGAAGCAGGGGCAGCTAGGTGGCACAGTGAGTAGAGCACCAGCCCTGAAGTCAGGAGGACCTGAGTTCAAAGTCAGCCTCAGACACTTAACACAAACCTAGCCGTGTGACCTTGAGTAAGTCCCTTAACTCTAATTGCCCTCCAAAAAAAGCAAAATAAATAAGACTATTTAATAAAAAAGGTATTGAAGCCATCCTCAAGAATTAATTGATTCAGGGGACTCAAAGACTCCGGTCCATTGGCATTACTTTCTGGTCACAAATACCCATGAGGAGCTCCAAGTGCTCTCTAATGCTTGGTTGTTGGCCTGGTCAGCTTCCTTCAGCAGAATTAAATCATGGTGTTGTCTACTAAGGTTAATTAAACCTGCTTATGTTAATCACTGAATGACTTATGACTATTTTATTTCATTCTAATCTAGGCTATTAGTAGAGTCATAGCCAACCTAAAACACAGGATTAAACTGTCAAAATGCTAGGTCTTAGCTTTCCCCTTCCAACTAATTTCTGTGTTATCACCTTCAAAAATTTATCCACATCCTCGACCTTTTCAACTGGGCTTGTGAGTCAGTGTCAAGCAAAAGCAACAACTTGTGGTAGAAATTACATTGTGTGGCCCACCCTCACTCCCTGACCTCAAGCTATTATCTTCCAATCCTCCTCCTTTAATTTGCTTAAACTACTTTGCTAATATATTCCCACAAGCTTTTTTCCCTCTTCCACTTGATCTACTATTTCCTAAATTCTTGGATTTCACTTAAATTGTTTTATTTACATTTCTTTACAATTCAACTCTTGGAAAACACTGTCTATACTCATTGCCTCCATTTTCTGGCCTCTAACTTCTTTCTCTCTTAAAATTTGGCTTCTAATTCCTCTAATGGGTGATTGATCTGACCCCTGTTAGATTTGGTATTAGAACAAATTAAGACACCCATCAATCATTCAACAATTAACAGAATAAGTTATACTTAGACATGGCATAGAAAGGATTCTCAACCCAGATACTGTAGCACTTTGTTTTTGGATAGACTTGACCCTCTTACCTCCATGCAGAAATGTATCTGGTCATCAGGCTAAAGTGTGATGATTCCCATGGCCTTCACATATCTGAAGGTCTACAAAGGCTGAAAGGCCCCAGTTTCACATAGGTGAGCCTTTTATGTCCTTATATGACCAGGAAGCTACTGGCAATGTGACCAGAGACTATTAGGAAGTGATATTAACAAGTATAGGCTTGAAGCTTTGTTCCCTGGATCAATGAAGTGTTGTGGACAGCTTCCTTGCCTTTTACAGACCTAACCTGTATGATAGGGACAGAGGAGCCCTTGTAGATAGTTACCCTATAACAATCCCCACCCCCTCAACTGTTACTGCTTTCTTCAATATCATCAATGATCTCCAAATGGCCTTTTTTCAGTTTTTACCCTTGAGCTTTCTATGGCATTTGAGGCAGTTGTCCACCCCTCCTTCTGAATACTCTTGAGAATAGAAACTATTTCATTTTTGTCTTTATTTTCCCAGCAACTAGCATAAAACCTGACTATTAATAAATGGTAAATAATAAATTGATAGTCTTTTTTTTTTTAGCAATTGGGGTTAAGTAACTTGTTCAAAGTTACACAGCCAGTTATTTCTGGGTGTGGTGCTAAGTATCTGAGCCCAGATTCGATCCCCCAGGTCATCCCAACACTGGGGCCAGTGCTCTTACTTGCTGAGCCACCTGGCCGCCCCGATAGTCCTTTTTAAATCATTCATCAGTCCATAACTATTTATATTATTTCTCTCTTGGTTTTTGGTTTTTACCTTCTTTAGTCATAAAACAAATATGTACCACTGACCTGAGAAACCATAATGCTCTAATTTACCAATAATATGTCTTCTAGACCATATTATATGTCTTCTCTTCTATTCTAGACCATATAATATGTCTTCTAAACCATATTATGTCCTTGAAACTATATACATCTCTTTCCAATTTTAAATAAACAAAACTTATTTTTCTTCTCTCTTTGTCATCAAATTGTTCACATATACATGAGGCATTATCTTTGATCATTTACAAGTTGATTTGATTCCTTATGTTTAAAGTCCATTTCATTTTCTGTCTAAAGCTCCTGAAATTACCTTTGAAATCTATTTTTTCTTATACATATTTTAACAGTTTTTATTAAAACAAAGTTATTTTTCCAGAACCTTTTGGGCATCCATATGTTCCTCTATAACAGCATAAATATCACATGTTCTTTAATACTTATAATTTTTCTAACCCTTTTCAGTAAAAAACTGCTTAGGACTTTAAAGGGATAGTACATTACATACTCGCACTTTAAATTCTGATTTTTAAGCTTGTATTTATTTTCTCTCCATTTGTTTCTTTAGATTTTTTTCCAGTGTCACTGTGAAGAATGAGATGGAGTCTTTCAAAGAAGAATAGAAGAATTGTTGAGAAGCAGCAAGACCCAGGTGAGGTTATGGGTAGTGGGGTAAAATCAATTTGATTTTATGACTTTTTTCCTTAGTGATGCTCATGATCTGCCCAAGGATCAATGAATAAGCATTTATTAATCATCTACTATGTGCCTGGTATTGCTAGGAATACAAAGACAAAAATGAAACAGTTCCTTCTCTTAAGGAACTTAACATTTTATTGAAACACACATAAACACACACATATATACACATATATGTATATATGTGTATGTGCACACACCTATGTGTATGTATGTATATGTGTTTATATGTATTTGAAAGACACAAAGCAACCACAAGGTAGCCTTAGTTAGAAAGGCATCAGAAGTTGAGGGGATCAGGAAAGATCTCCTATAGAAACTTGAGCGTAGTCTTAAAAGAAATCAGAGGCCTTCAAGAGACAGAGGTGAGGAAAGTGTTGTAAGTAAGGGGATAGCCAGTAAAACGGCTAATGAAAGATGAAGCGTCATATATATATATGAAACAGCATATGTCAGTATTGTTGCATTACAGTGTCCGGAAGGAAATAATAGGTCCATAGAATGGAAAGGTAGGAAGAGATAAGGTTATGAAGAGCTTTAAAGGCTTCACAGATTGGGACTGGTAGAAGATGAGGGAGACAAGATATTCTGGGGAAGGAAAAATGTAGAAAAAGATGGAGTAAAAGCTATATATGAAGACAAGTGAAAGCAGAGTAGATGAGATGGGCTGGGGGACTACTTATGGGTGAAGGGATCAAAGGTCACAGTAAGTGCAACAAGTAGATTTAAAGTAGGAGAGTGGAAGAGCTAGGTTAGGAGGTTGTAGTCAGAGAGGAGAATTTCCAAGTTCTGGTAATATAGCCTAGTTCTGATAGGATGAGATCTAAGGTGTGGCCATGTTAGCATGTTGGAATTGGAATCCAGAAGGGGAGGTCCTTGGAAATGAGCAATTGAGCAGTTAGAATACCAGAAGGGTCATAAGATGGGCCATACCACATAACTTCTACCACATAAACTTATGATGCCTTTCTAACTAAGGCTACCTTTTGGCTGCTTTGTATGTATCTTTCATACACACACACATTATATATGTGTATATATGTATATACATATGTACATATATACACATACATATGTACATATATACACATACATGTATATATGTGTGTTTGTGTGTGTTTCATTAAAATATTAATGACCTTAAGAGTAGGCACTGTTTCATTTTTGTCTTTGTATTCCCAGCACCTAGCACAATACCATGAATACTGAAGTCCTGAAAGATGATGCCAGGGTATGTGATGGTGAGAAAAATTGTGAACAACTTTCTAAACTCATGGAAAAAGTTGAATAACAGGAACAAGGGTGGGGAGAGTGTGGTACCAGCAAATTAAATCAACCTCAAAAGAAGAAATAAGGCAGAGTTTTAGTCTGAAAGTGTCATTGGGGAGCAAGGATGACCATTGTAAGGTGTATGGTGACCCCAGGGAGTTCTGGGTTTGTTAAATTGAGGAGGTGTGTGATGCCCATCACAGCAGCACACCTGAGGACTGCTGCTGTGAATAATTTCAAGGGTCTAATCACAATAGTATAATGAACTCTCTATTTATTCAGCAATAAACTAAACATTGTTCAATAAAGCATAACATAGCAGCATCCTTAAGCAAAACATCACATAGCAGAAAATACAAACACCATCCACCCCTAGGTCACAGTAAGCCACAATGTCCTCAATCAATACACAGTGTCCAAGTAAAGTTCTCTCTCATCTTGACTCAAGGCTGACTTCTGAACCCCATGGCTCTTCCTCTATGGGCTGACCATTCCTGTTTCTCATGTGGTTTCACACATAGGCAGCTCTCTGCTCCTGCTCGATATCTCAGCTCATGAGACCTGCTCCACTCCAAGCTCCTGCCTGACAGTAGGCTCTAGGAGTTCCAGCCTGTAGCTTCTGTTTCTAGGAAAACAAAGCTTAGCAGGGCTACAACAATATTTATACACATTACTAGCACCATCATCTCAATTCACTTTAGCAGCTCTTAAAAGGGGCTTAAGCTAAGCCTCCTTCCTGTGGACAGATCTCAACTCCTCAGCTCAATTCCCTCATAAAGGCTAACATACAGGGCTTCTGTCTGAGAAATTAACACAGATCAACAGAGTGCTGACATCACAAACATTCTGTTAGGCCTCCCCACAAGCAAGTTCCCCTACCCTGCTCAAGCTCACCTACTTCTCTCCCAGGTCTGCTTCTCTCTCTACTCTGTCCTCTCCCTCTAAGCAATACAATATATATTGTTTCCAATCAAAGACTCTTGATTCGATTAAAGACCCTTGATTCAATCAAAGGCAAGATTCAATCAAAGGTACTTGATTGACTAAAATTCAATCCAGAAAAAAACAACAAAAAATCCTACTTTGCTTGCCATTACAAGGTGGAAAGAATATTGGTTGAAAAATTTGATGTTATAGGGGAGTCCCAACAGCACCAAAAAGTGGTGAACTGGGCTAGAGTGGGACTGTGGAGGATTAGGGTCCTAATAGGAGTGAAAGATTGGGAGGAAGATAGTATGGTCGTGAAACTTCCATTTTAGACCGAATACCTGGGATTGGGGAGCTAGTACATAGGAAGAGATTATTGTTCTTTCTTGGCAGAATTAAACTGTTAAAGGATTTGCAGACTTTGTGATATGCTTTATAAACTTAGTATTTGGGGTTTATTCCTATGTGAAGAGATTTTGCCAAATGTATTATAATTCCTTGAATGAAAGAGCAAGGCCTTATGTGTCTATACAGTATAATACTCTGTTTTGTGAAGAGAGGAGGTTCCAAGGGCTAAAAACAGAGAGGGGTCTGGCCTCCTTGAGTCAATCAGTTAATGTGTTTATTGTTGTTGCTAAGTTATTTTTCAGTCATGCCCAACTCTCTATGACCCTATATACAATTTTCTTGGCAGAGACACTGGAGTGGTCTGCCATTTCCTTCTCCAGCTCATTTTATAGATAAGGAAATTTAGGCAAACAAGGTAAAGTGACCAGGATCACACAGTTATTAAGTGTTTGAGGCCAAATTTGAACTCTAGAGTTTTCATGACTCCAAGTCCAGCATTCTATACCTGTACTACCTAGCTGCCCCAAACATTTATTAAGCACATATTATGTCCCAGGCACTGGACCAGGGGATAGAAATTAAAGCAAAAGATAGGTTCTGCTCTCAAGGAGCTCACAGTCTAACAAGAGGCACAACATACAAACAACTGTGTACAAACAAGCCGTATGTGGGATAAATTGCACATAACCGATAGAGGGAAAACACTAACATTAAGGGGAGGGGCATTAGGAAAGGCTCTTCATAGAACATGTGCTTTAGCTGGGACTTGAATGAAGTCAGAAGATAGAGAAAAGAAAGGGTAGGATTCCAGACATAGGGAATAGTCAGTGAAAATGCCCAGAGTCCAGATGTGTAGCATCTTGTTTAAGGAATAATAATAATAAAACAGCTAACATTTATGTAGCCAGGTACAATGCTAAGTGCTTTACAATTATTGTCCCATTTGATTCTCATAACAACCCTGGGAGGGTTATCCCTATTTTACAGATAAGAAAACTGGGGCACATAGGTTAAGTGACTTGCCCAGGGTCACATAGCTAGTAAGTATCTGTGGTCACATTCCTAGCTGCCTCCTGAACAGCAAGAAGGCCCGTGTCACTAGATTGAAGAAGAGTGTATGTGTGTATGTTGGGAGTAGGGGCGGGATGGGGGTGAATAACATAATTTGAGGTTTCACTTCCAGTTATGCTGTTATATTTTGCATGAATTACCTACCCACTGAAAAGTGCTTTATTAAGTGCAGAGGAAGACACAGAGCATAATGCCTTGCAGATAATAGGTGAGTATTTAGTCATTCCTAGAAATGGGCCAGAAAGACTTGGAGGAAGGACTAGACCCATCACATGGACAAGTCTGGGACTCCCAGGCTAGGTTCCCCCTGACCTTTGGGAAAGAGCCTTGTGGATAAATGGACCAGGAGGTCAAGTAAGGGAGAGGACACAAAGACAGAAGGTTCAATGTTGAGTGGAAGGAGAATTCAAGGTAGATCACACTCAGACTGCTGAGAATCCAGAAAAGGCAGGCACAGGCATTGCTGATTCAAGGAGAACAGGGAGGAGAACAGTAAATTCTCCTCCTTTCCTTTTGCACCTTTCTCATTTTTGTACACCCAGGGGAAGTCGGTCTCTCAGGGGCTGGTTAATTCCTACCTGCCCACTTCCTATCTTCCACTTAAATTTTTGCTTTAGTTCCTAATGCCTTTCTAGTTAACACATATATCTTTATCTTTCTATCCATATACACACATATAACTACATACATGTATATACATATGTGTGTATGTGTTTAGGTGTGTGGGTGGATGTGTATCTCCACTAAAGAAGGATGCCAAGGGTTTTGCAGCATACTTGCTGATGTTTGAGAGAGAGAATCATGGCTACTCATTGCCTTCAAGAATAGGAATGAGTACCTTTATTTTTTTTGGCTGAGAGAGAAGCTGAGAGATGCCTACCAGTTAGCCATGGTGTTGACTCAGGAGAGTTACAAAGAAGCAAACAACAATATGATGCCTGAGTGCACCCTTAGGACCTTCAGCAAGGAGACAGAGCTCTCCTGAGAAGCCTGGGTATTCAAGGGAAACGTAAGTGAGACGACTGATGGAAAGGTACTCCATACTTAGTTCGGAGAGACTGGGCAGCTTGTCTGTTTACAAAATAGCCCAGAAACAGTGTCCCTATAGAGGCAATTCACCACACCACTTATTGCCCATAGGAGAGTTAGCTGGATTTCCTGATTTCCCTAGTGAGGAGAGATAATCTGTACTTACCTCAGCAAAAGAGATCTGGTGGGTACCACTTATACAAATACTGTCTGAACCAGACATGGACTCAGAAAGTAATATTTCCAATGAAGAAATGTGTGCTGTGTTTGTACTGTAGCCCGGCAGCTTTGAGCAGCCTGATTGTGGCAAGGAGAGAGTTGTTCAATTGTTTCAGTTGTGTCTGACTCTTCGTGACCCCAGTTGGGGTTTTCTTGGCAAAAATACTGAAGTGGTTTACCATTTCCTTCTCCAGCTCATTTTATAGATGAGGAAATTGAGGCAAACGGCATTTTAGTTTTTTAGATTTTAAGTCTAGATTTAAATTTTGGATTTAGATAAGTTACTAGTGTCTGAAGTCTTCCTGACTCCAGGCCCAGCATTCCATCTTTCCTGCCTAGAACTTTAGGAGACACCCAGAGTACCAAGATACCCCCACAGAGCCCCGCAATACTGATGGGTAGCCTGCATAAGTTCAAGTTTAGGAATATGGGCCTATAGTTCTGATGAGGACTATGACTGGCCCATTCCATCAGCTAGCTAATACAGTAACAAATAGAGTAGCAGTTCACAAAGTAGGAAGATCTATCCAACTTGTGTCTAGATTAACATATAATGAACCTCGAGAAGTGGTTATACATGTAGCCTGATGAAAGTTTCCATGTAACATGTGCCTTGTATGTAAATTCATAGATTTACTGACTTATGTGTCATTTATTGCATGCTTTAAATTATGCTGTTATTTATTTTGTTTTCTAGAGGCACTATGTCGCAGTGGCTTGAAAGCCAGCTTCAAAGCTGGGAAGCCTGGTTTCAAATCCTGCCTTTGCCGCATACCAGCTTAACCTCTCTCTTTGCTCTGGGCAACTTTCTAAGACTCTTAAGTGGTAGAAAAGGTGCTGGCTTACATTGGTAGAGGGAGTTGTCTCACCTGGAAGTTTTCTATACCAATGACATCATGCGGCCAGTCTTTATACTATGATTATTTTCTGTACCAGTGTTATCCCTGTACTAAAGCTATATTGGAGGGAGCAGGACAGAGGAAGGGAGTTAATAATAATTTATATAGCACCTTATTATGTGCCAGGTTTCTTACAAATATTATTTCATTTGATCCTCACAACAACCCTGAGCAGTAGTATTATTATCCCCATTTTACATCTGAGTGAGCCAAGGCAAATAGTGATTTACTTAGAGTCACACAGATAATAAATGTGTGAGGCTGGATTTGTACTCAGGAACATTTATTTATTAGTAATACATTGTATTGCTATTAGTTTATTTGCTTGTATGTTAATGATTAAACAAGTTCTGTTACTTTACTTATTTACTTATTTATATTTTTTGCTTTTTGGAGGGCAATTGGTATTAAGTGACTTGCCCAAAGTCACACAGCTAGTAAGTGTGTTAAGTGTCTGAGGTTGGATTTGAACTCAGGTCCTCCTGACTCCAGAGCTGGTGCTCTATTCACTGTGCCACCTAGCTGCCCCAAGTTCTGTTACTTTACAGACTGATTTATATTATATTGATAGTTTCCATTATTTTGATATACTTATTTATGTTCTGTGGATATTCATGTACTATATAAAATTCATGTACCTGAAACATGTCTGGAATGTAATTTAGACTATAGTCACTGAAGCAACCTATTTCACAAAACCACACTGTGCTATTTCTACTGCATGTTTTACAGATGTATATTTACTGTGAATGGCACCCTGAGATAATTATATAGAATTCTGGAATAATCATCGTTCTTTTTTTGTACAGTGATATTTATTTTGATGCTTGAGATATATATTTGCAGATATCAGACCCATTGCATCTGATTTTTTGCTAGTATATACCGACTTTTCTGGCTATGGGAGGAGAAATATAGCCTCAGTTTATTCATGTCTAGAAAGGAGACAGAGACATGGGAAAGATAATTAATCCACTGGAAAGACAGAACTCAGATTCCCAAATTTATTTCCCCTCCTGCCAACCTTTGATAAAAGACTTTGTAGTTAGGAATTGCAGTAAGTCAAGAAACTGAGAGAACTTAAGGAGAGGGTCACAGGTAGCTCAGGAGATGCCATGCAGGTAAGGAGGAGAGACAGTGCAGACTACAATTAGAGGCTGTTAGCTGAGAATCCAGAGCAAGGAAATGTGGGAGACCTATGAGCTGTTGACCTAGAGTGAGTGAGAAGGAGGCCCATAAATCCTCTTTCATTACTTCTCCCCCTCCAATTTTTTTCCACTCCAAGGAAAGTGAGCCCCTGTGGTGTTAGTTAATTCCTTCATGTCTATTTCCTATTGTTTTTCTAAATATTTGCTTTAGTCTCTAATGTTTCTAACCAGGAATAAAAATGTTGGCTAACAAAATCAAGCTGTTATTGTACTTACTGCTCAAGCATCTAGAAGAAAACAAGGTTGGGATTATCCTTTTTGGAGATAATAGACATTTTACCTAACTCAGTTCAGCTAGAGGCTTAGGATAGTTAGAGGAAACAGGGTAGGGTGAGAGGAAAGACTAGAGAACTGCTATTGGATTGTCACAAACCTGAAAGAGAATTAGTAAAAATCCAGATACCCTTAGTTCAAAATTGTGAGTTGAAAATAACCCCAGACTATGGATGAGAAAATACATTTTCCTTTCCTGATTTTCTCCCCTGATGGTAGCCATTTATCACTGCCCACGTTTAAAAAGAGAGACGTGACTGTGGAGTGAGATGTAGTAAGTTACTGGAAAAGGGAAAACCGCACCTGGGCTGCTAGGGAAACTCTGGCATGCCAAGAAAAGGGGAGAGATCTGGGGGCTCAAGGCATGATTGACAACTCAACTTGCCAAGTACATGGTGGTATATAGGTGCTAAATAGATGTTTGATGTTGAGTAGTCCCTATCTTTTAGTCATATATATGATCAGATGAGAGAGATAGGACAAACACACTTGAAAAATACATATGGGAATTTCCAAGGTCAACAATGAGAAAGGTAAATTCACAATAAATGAAGAAGAAATAAAAGATATTATTACAAGCTATCTTGCCCAATTATATACCAATAAAATTGATGATTTAGTTAAAATGAATGAATAACAGTATAAAGATATGAAACACCCAATTAATAGAAGTAGAGAGCTTAAATAACACAATGGAAAAAAGAAATCAAAGGAGCCATAAAAGAGGTTTCAAAGGAAAGAAAGGACCAGGTGGATATAGAAAATGAATTCTAGGGGCGGCCAGGTAGCACGGCGAGTAAGAGCACCGGCTCCAGTGTCGGGATGACCTGGAGATCGAATCCGGGCTCATACACATAGCACCCACCCAGAAACACCTGGCCATGTAACCTTGAGCAAGTTACTTAACGCCAATTGCTTAGGGGCGGCCAGGTGGCTCAGCAAGTAAGATCACCGGCTCCAGTGTCAGGATGACCTGGGGATCAAATCTGGGCTCCGATACTCAGCACCACACCCAGAAATAGCTGGCCATGTAACCCTGAGCAAGTTACTTAACCCCAATTGCTTAAAAAAAAAAAGAAATGAATTCTATCACATTCAAGAACAATTAATTTAAATGTTATATAAGCTGATTAAATAGGAAAAGAAGTCTTATCAAATTCCTTCTATGATATAAATATGATGTTGATACTTAAACTTTGAGATAGACTCAAAACAGAGAAAAAAATGACAGACCAATATCTCTAATGAACATTCACATAAAAATGTTAAGTAAAATATGAGCAAGGAGACTACAGTTATGTATCTCAAAGATTATATACTTTGGCCAAATTGGATTTACACCTGGAATAAAGGGTTAGCTAAATATTAGGAAAACTATAAACAAAAGAGACCATATTAATAATAAGAACAACAAAAATCAATAGATGAAAAATATTTTGACAAAATATAATACCTATTCTCCTTAGAAATGCTAGAAGTCATAGGGATAAATAGACTTTTCATTAAGATAAGTAGTATCTATCTAAAACCAAGAACCAGCATTATATGCAATGTGGATAAACTGGAAGTCTTTCCATTAAGATCAGGAATAAATCAGGGATGTCCATCATCACCCATATTATTTAACATAATACAAAGAATGCTAGCTGTAGCAATATGACAAGAACAAAAAATGAGCGAATAAATATGGCAAAGAGGAATCAAAATGATTGATTTTTGAAAATGACATGGTAGTTTACTTAGAGAATCCTAGAGAGTTAAGTGAAAAAATTAATTAAATAACAACCAGCTAAGTTGCAGGACATAAACTGAATCCACATGAATGATCAGCATTTCTTTATATTGCCAACAAAACCCAGCAGGAAGAGATAAAAAGAGAAATTCCATTCAAAATAATCAAGGATGCAAAAAATATTTGGGAACCTATCTACCAAGCTACAATGAACTATTTCAGCCAAGCTGCAGGATATATAATAAACCTACATAAATCATCAGTGTCTCTACATAATGTCAACAAAATTCAGCAGAAATAGATAGAAGTAAAATTCCATTTAAAATAACTACAAAATTTATAAAATATATCAGAGTCTACTTACCAAGATGTGCAGGAACTATATGAATATTGCTATAAAACATTCTTTACATAAATAAGGCAGACCTAAATAATTGAAGAAATATTAATTGCAGCAAGATTCTCTGACAAAGGTAAAAAAAATGGCCATTTTTTATTGTAGACCAATATGAACAGGTATATGGGACAAGGATATGAATAGGGACTTTTCTAAGGAAAAATTTCAAGCTATCAATGGCCATGTGAAAAATGTTCCACATCATTTGTAATTAGAGAAATGCAAATGTCTATTTCATAACCATCTGATTGGCAAAGATTACAAAAAAATATAATACAGATATTAGAGAAACTGCAAGAAAACAGGCACATAAATATACTATTGGTGGGGTTTTGAAATGGCCCAGACATCTTGGAAAACAATTTGGAACCAGATCCCCCAAATGACTAAACTATGCATACCATTTGTTCCAGAAATATCAATACTAGGCCTATACACCAAAAATATCAAAGAGAGGAAAAGGACCTATATGTGCAAAAATATTTGTAAGTAGCTCTTTTTTGTGGTGGCAAAGAAGGGGAAACTATGGTTGGACAAATTATGTTATATGAATGTAATGGAATATTTTTGTGTTGTAAGAAATGATGAAAAGGACTATTTCAGAGAAACCTGGAAAGACTGGAATGAAATGATGCAGAATTAAGTGAGCAGAACCAAGAGACTTTATACAATAAATTTACAGCAACACTGTAAAAACAACTTTAAGAGTAAAGAATTCTAATCAACACAATTACAAACCACAGTTCCAAAGGACCTTGGTGCTACCTATCTCCTGACAAAGAAGTAACAGACTCAGAGTTCAGATTGAGAAATAAATATTTATGTGGGATTTTTTTTTGCTTAATCATGCATATTTGAGACAATTATTTTCTTTTTTCTTTCCTTTTTTCCCAATTTGTAGGGAATAAGGAGAAAAAAAGATTTTGTTAATTAAAAATAAAAGATAAGTAGAAGAAACCCAGTTTGTCTTTTTTTTTTTTAAATTAAACCAAGAGTAGTGATCTAGATAAGAGACTGAAGTGATAGGAGTCAGGATCCCAGGAGAAGGTAATATTTGAATTAGATTTTAAAGAATGAATAGGAAATGAATGTGTGAAGATGGAAGAACAGGATTTTAGCCTGAGTAAAAGCACGATTGGTGTGTGCTTGGAGAAATAGAGATTGTCCACTTTGGCTGAGGCAAATTGACCGTTCTAAAACAAGACTGGAGAGGTCGAGTGGTGCCAGGCAGGAAGCCTTACATGCCAAGGAAAGGAAATAATAGAGAACCACTAACGATGTTTGACTGAAGAGTGACATGACCAGATCTATGTATAAGAAAGAATATTCTGGTATAATTATGCAAGATGGATTGGAAGCAGTGAGTTTCATGCCAAATCATGGAGAATGTAAACTCTGAATACATGGTGTGAAATAAATAACAGATTTTTAAGACACACAGTTCCATTATATTCTGTGGTAAGAGGCATACTTAACGGAAAAGGAGTCAAAGGTAAGAATCCCTGCGAGCAAAAACAGATGCAGAGACTGAGTGGCAGAGTATGCCATTTGAACATTTGTCAAAAATCTCTCTGGCTTTAAAATTCTAGCTAAGACAAGAGACTCTCTTGTGTCAAGTGAGAAAGGCCCTGAGAAGTTACTGGGAAAAGGAAAGAAAATTTTCTCCTATGGGATTATTAAATCCTACCCCTTACCTCTACAGAGCCAGCTGCCTTTAACCAATGCATATGCTTCTGTTTTTCCCTGGAGCAAATTTATTCAGTCTGGTTTGCCATCTCAAAAGCATTTTTCTAGTTGATTAAGGAGGTGTGAGGTTTAAAATGTTTTATTTTAGTAGGCAGCCTTTAAATTGTTTTTTTAAGTTATCCCCATAATTGTGATCCTGAGGTTTTTTTTTTAACCATTAATGCTATAGGGCAATGGACCTTTCCCTTTCACTTTTGAGTTTGCACCAGTATTTTCTGCTTTCCCCAAGAGTATAGAGTGGGAATTTGAGCATGTGCAGAGGATTCCAGAAGGAATGGAAAAAATGAAGGGATTAGATTTTTATTCTGGTTCATACAAATGAAAACAGATTTTTTTTTCCTCTTTTACATTAAGAAGATATAGTTACAAGAGACTTTGGCATTTATATGATGCTTTAAGGTTTACAAAGCACTTACTTTCCTCGTAAACCTCTAGCACAATGTAGGTGAATTAATATTTGAGATTTTCAGATAGTAAGAAAGATTCATGATTATATTAACAACTTTGTGCAGCAATAGAATCTGTAGGACTTACTGTTGGTTAGTCCTGCCAAGTGGTCCCTGAAACTGAGCTCTGTGGAAGGGCAACCTGCCTCTCAGGGCTTGTCTTCTTTCTGGTTTTGGTTTCATCAAAGGCCTGCAACAGAAACTGATCCACACATACCCGAGTCTAGAGCTGAGAAAGGTCCCTTAGTAGAGGAGAGGGCAAAGCACTCCAGCCTGCTCCAATCCAGCAGCAGACAGAGCAGTTAGCTGGTGAGGCTGGTCTCTACCAGCTCTTCCCTACCAGGTCTTCCACCATTTGTCCAGGCACTCTCCAACTGATATGCTGATATGTTGATACTTTACCACATTTATTTGCTACCACTGCCACCTGTTTTTCCTATAGAAATTTATTTTCTGCTCTCCAGTCAGAGAAAATCTTGCTAGCTCTATTTTATTTTGTTTTTTTGAAAATAATAATCATCTATTTAAAATAAAACTCCTGGCACAAATGATTTTAAATAGTGTTACAAAAAGTTATGAACTCTAGTAATCATCGTATAATTCATTTTGTCATCCATTTCTTAAGGGAAGAAAAGATTAGGAATATATGACTGAAAGAAATGCTATGGAGATAGTTGCCTAGCAGATAAGCTCTAATAAGCAGAGCTTCCAGCAAACTCTTTCTGTTTCGGAAATTCTGAAGCCCTCATTCCTGGAGGATTTGGACTAAAAGAGCACTGGGAAGACTTTTCAGAGATTCCCTTACTGTTTCAGTAAGTTTACTCAGTGCAGTTGGTTATGGGACAAGGAAGAGTTCAATTACATCCATCAGGTGAGTCGTGGAATTCAAAACAAGCACACAAAACCACACTTATAAAAACCTAACAGAAAGGAAAGCTTATAGAAACCAAATCTGTTAAGAGAAGCACACTCAATTTCCAGAGAGGAGGAAAATGATTGTGAAATAAAAGAGAGGTTCTATCTTGGAAAGGGGGAGTGAAGAAAATGCACATGCTGTTGCAGAGTTCCAGAACAAACACAGATCTTAACTTCAAAGGAAAGTAAGAGCACCTTGTAACAGAAACTGGATGATGCTTAAATGTTATAAACAAGGAGAAAAAAAAGGCCTTACCAAAAACAAGAGGGATTCTAGAATGGAAAAAACGAAGGGATTAGATTTTATTCTGGTTCATACACATGAAAACAAAATTTCTTTTTTTCTCTTTTACATTAAGAAGATATAATTACAAGAGACTTTGACATTTACACAATGCTTTAAGGTTTACAAAGGACTTACTTTCCTCATAAACCTCTAGCACAAAGTAGGTGACTGAGTATTTGAGATTTTCAGATAGAAAGAAGGATTCATGATTATAATAATACTTTGTGCATAAATAGTGTTTTTCTTGCAGTCGCAATCACAGAAATCCTAGCCCTCTGTACTAATTGGACTTAAATAGCCTAACCTTTGAAGTGAAAAAACAGGTTAAAGGGATATCCTATTTCTGGCCAACAGCTGTCACAAAAAGAAGGATGAGCCTTCACAACAGATCCAAGAGGTTCTGGGTTGGTGTGCCAAGGTTGTAAGCATGATAGCACACTAGAGATGAAGGGAAGAAATATTTTAATACTGTCAATAGATAAGAGCATACATTTGTCTGAGGAATTGTTAGAGGCAGCATGGTACAGTAGAAAGGCTCTAGAGCCAAAAGATCTGGGTTCAAATCCCAACTCTGCCACTTGTGAATTGTCAAGCAAGAAATCTTCAGGTATTTGTTGAGTGTCAGTATATGCTCAGCTTTCAGGTAGTCAGACTGTAAATACACAAGAAAAAAGCATGGTCCCTTTCCTTACAGAGCTTACAACTATGTATTACAACCATGAGGTCTCTTAATAAAACCTGATTATAATATTCCCTTGGCCTTATAAACTCAGTTTTGTACACTCCATAAATCAGCAATTCAATTGAACAAGTAGGTGGCATTTATTATGTGCCAAAGTATTGCTGTAGGAAATAAGAAATGCTAAGATGATTATCGTAGGGTCCCTGACCTCATGGAGCTTACACTCTATTAGAGAAGACCAGAAAGGCAAATAACAATATCACAAAACAGAACACTGGATGACAAATAAAAGCAGAACAAAGGGCTACTTGTGTTTTGTAATTTTTCTTAAGCTCTTTCATATGTTTGTGCTGCGTCTCCCCCAAACAAACTGCAAGTTTTTCAGAGTAGAGACTGTAGCATCTGTTTTATCTATATCTCCTTGCTTTGCTCAGGGTAGTATTCTATATTAGGCATGTCCTTCTATCAATATTTCTTAACCTCAAAGATTTCAGGTTAATGGTACAAGAAAAGCTGCTGAATTACAGAATGGAATGTGTCTTTATTTCACCAACATCATTTTGAAACCTTTTAATAATTCACCACTTGATCAACTACAAATGAGAAGGTTCAGCTATATGATTTCTAGAGTCTCTGACCTATGGCTTTGTAATTGCATACCTTATGATTGTATTGCCAAAATGCGTTTTATGCTCTGGCAGTGAAAATCATAGCAGGACACTTACTAAATAATTTTCTTCCATCTGGATCCCTGAGACCCTGAAAGGTAATTCTTTCAAATATATACTTATTGCAAAATAGTGCCTTAATTTTTCTGTCTCTTTTCTCTTTAGCAATAAAAAAATTACTCTCTGCTGCTCATTTTCTTGACTATATAGATCATTCATGTTTTTCCTTTGTGTTAAACAGAAACATTCTATCCATTGAAAAAGATACAGTTGGGGCAGCCAGGTAGCACAGTGAGTAAGAGCACTGGCTCCAGTGTCGGGATGACCTGGGGATTGAATCCGGGTTCAGATACTTAGCATCCACCCAGAAACACCTGGCTGTGTAACCTTGAGCAAGTTACTTAACCCTGATTGCTTTAAAAAAAAAAAAAAGGAAAAGATACAGTTGATGCTGTCTGTCAATGTTTATTGGGATTTGCAATTTAGTGGAAGGGCCTCGGCTTATACCCAAATACTTAGTTACTTAAGCAAAATAAGAAGCATTAATAAAATACTATTCCGTATTTTATGGATAGATGATATAGGAAGTAGTGAAAACAAAAGAGCACATGGATTTTGTACTAAACTCATGTTATGTTCATCGTATTGTAGTTTTGAAGGATAGGAGGGGAAGACACTCCAGGACCCATAACCCTCAATCCAAGAATAAAGAAAAAAGACTATATTCTTGTTCCTGTCTCAGCATTCTGCTTCTACTTGATAACGTGAAATATGCAATCTCCCTTGCTGCTACATTTGCTAGAATGTGTTCTGTTTCTTTTCTAAATAAATCTCCCCTCTCCAAAAAATAAAATAAAATAAAATAAAAGCTCTTGCCCCATTTTTAGTTCTTTGGACTTTATGGCTGATGTCACCTTTAGCTAGAAGACTCTACTACTAATAAAAGGTAGGCTGTTATTTAAAATTGGGACTCTCCCAAGAAGCATCATTCACACTTCCCACACACATGCAGGTCATTTGACCTGATTACCCTTCAGACTAAATGAAGCATTCCTACTTCATAAAACAGGCACAGTTTTCTTTTCAAAAGCCCTTTCTCTCTCCCAATCCAGGCTTATCTTAGACATAATACTGATATTATTATGTTAGTGGCACAAAAAGAGGTCTAGTGCTGACCCTTGTCTGCTTGTGAAACAAAAGTGGGTGCCCTTATGTAGGAATTGAAGGCTCATAGCTAACCAAAGCAAATGTATCCTGAATATGAATGTGCCTTTTAATGAAAAAGTATAGTTTATCTGACATAGTTACTAAGTACCCTTCATGCAATAACACAAAATATTTTATAGTTACTATGCAATTAACTATTATCATGCTGTCACCAAATCTAAATGAATCATTCATGGAGCAGTATCCGACAGTAATTTATTGCAAAGATGTTTGATTAAAAATACAGCCTATTGCCATTTGTTCTTACGTTAGATAACTGGAAAATCTTCATAACTTAATGTCTTGATACCTTTTGATTAATTGTCCTCCTCTTCTCTGATTTCCTATGCTTTGTAATTACATACTACCTGTTATAGAGCTTTGTAGTTCATCTTAGTTTTACATTGGCTCCACATTTAGTTCTTGTTTGAATGAGTGACTCCCACTGGATCTGCTCCTTCTGTAACTTCTTATAGCACAATAATATTTCATTCATTACATTCACATAACCTAATTTACTCAGTCATAGGCACCCCACTTTGTTTCTAGTTCCTTGCTTACACTAAAGTACAACTATAAATATTTTTGTCCCTATGGATACCTTTTTTCTGTCTTTGATCCTTTAGCGTTTTATGACTAGTCATTTTCCTTTTTTATTATCTTTGCCAATCTGATAAGGTAGAACCTTAGAGTTGTTTTAATTTATATTTCTCTTATTATTAGTGATTTGGAACATTTTTTCTATTTAGTTGTTGATAGCCTGCCTTTATATTAAGACCTGCTTGTTCATGTCCTTTGATCATTAATCAATTAGAGAATGTTCACATTCTTGTTTATATCAATGTGTGATATGGATAAGAATGTTCATTCTCTTGATCGTATCAATGTGTGTATACGTGTCTATATGTGTATAAATCAATGTATCAGTTCTCCATATGTCTTAGATAGTAGATCTTTACTAGAGAAATTTGCTGCAAAGATTTTTTCTCCAGTTGACTACTTCTCTTCCAATTCTAAATGCGTTAATTTTTGCTTGTAAAAAACCTTTTCAATTTGATGTAACCCAAATTGTCTATTTCCACTGTGATCCTCTCTATCCCTTGTTGTGTATCTATTATGGTATTTTATAGCTAGGCCATGTATCCATCCAGAACTTACAGTGGAATATAGTGTGAGTAGTTAGTCTAACTCAAATTTCTGCCAGACTGCTTTCTACTTTTGTCATCATTTGTTGTATAATATTGAATTGAATCTTCCCCCTAGTAGCTGGTATCCACTGAACACTAATTATGTCTGGGTGTTGTGTTACTAATCTGTTCCACTGATGAACCTTTCCAGTTTTTAACCAGTGCCAAATATTGACATCTGGCACTGCTAGGCCCATTTCCTTCTAACTTCTTCCCTCATTATTTCCTTTGAGATTCTTGAACTTTTGTTGCTCTAGATAAATTTTATTTTATTTTTTTTTCTAGTTATATAAAGTGACTCCTTAATAGTTTGATTAGTATGGCACTGAATCTATAATTAGTTTAGGTTGTATTGTTACTTTTATTATATTGGTATGGTTCAACCATGAACAATTCAAATCTCTCTAATAGTTAAAATCTTTCTTTGTTTCTATAAAAAAGGAGTTTTATAGCTGTGTACGTGTAATTCCTGTGTATAACAGTTAGACTTGTGGATATTTTATACATTTTGTCATTATATTGAATGGAATTTTTCCTGCTGTGGTTTGTTGGTTATATACAGAAAGACTGATGATTTGGGTGGGTTTATTTTATATTTTGCTACTTTACTGAAATTATTATTTCAATTAAGTTTTGGTTATGTCTCAAAATAGACTGTCATGCCACTTGCAAAGAGTGATCATTTTGTTTTCTCTTTGCCTATGCTTATTCCCTCAATTTCTTTTCCTTTTCTTATTGCTATAGTTAGCATTTTTCCAACCTTAAAATGTTATATAAATGCTTATTATTGTTATTCTCAAACAATAATAATTTGGGGCCCATGAGTCCCAAACAATGTTTCCAAAAATCTTAGTGTAGTTTTTAGCTATTAAAGCTTATATTTATGTACTATAACTTGTTCCCCATTGGTGGGCATCCCCTCAGTTTCCAACTCTTTGCTATCATAAACAGAATTGTTATAGATATTTTCAAAAGCCTTAGAATTTGACATGCTTAAGACTAATCTTTCCCTTAATATACCTTCCTTCCTATGCCTTCCTCTCTCTTCTCTCCTTTCTCTGTAGTTTTCCTGTTCAATGAAATGTACTTCTGTACCATACATTATATATGTTTTATGCGTATGTGTATTTTGACCTCTTCAGATGAGAGGTTCCAGTGTTGTCTGCGCTCTCCATCTCTTCCTTCTTGTTTGCTCACTCTAATTATGTGAGATTTCCCCCCATTCTTCTCTCTTCATCCCCTCCCAGTGTATTCCTCTTGTTCTTCCTGTCCATTTGTTTTTTGAGACTATCAGAATATAATAAAACCATTCCTAGGCCCTCTATCTAGTTAGACTCCCTCTATAACCCCTGATGATGAGAAGATTCTAAGGGGACACATAGTCTCCCTTTAGTAGAATGTAAACAGTTTTCCTTTTTGAGTTCTTTATGATTACTCACTCATGTTCACATTTTTATGTTTCTATTGACTACTGTGTTTGAATTTTAGAGTTTCTACAAAGCTCTGGTCTTCTCATAAGAAATACTTGGAAGTTCTCTATTTTATTAGAAATTCATTCTTACATGTAAAATTATATTCATTTTTTCTGGGCAAGTTATTCTTGGTTTATAGCCTTTATAGTTTTTCTTCTGTAATAACATATTCAAGTTCTCTGTACCTTTATAGTGGTGATTGCTAAATCACATGTGATATGGTAGTTTGTGAATTCTTTCTGACTGCTTACAGTATTATCTCTGACCTAGATTTTGGCTATAATGTTCCTTGGAGTTTTTGTTTTAGGGTTTTTTTTTTTTAGGAGGTGGCAGGTGGATTCTTTCTATTTTCACTTGTCAGATTCTAAGAGATCTGGTTTATGTGGTTTTTTTTAATGATTTTTTGAAATAGTATGTCTAGGTTCTTTTACTCTTCATGACTTTCAGATAGTCCAATGGTACTTAAATGATATCTCCAATCTATTTCCCAGGTCAATTGTTTTTGCTTTTTTTCCTATTGTTTACATTTTCTTCTTTTTTTAGTTTCTTGACTTTGTTTTAATAGTTCTTGTTGTCTCGTAGAATTATTAAGTTCTATTTGTAACATTCTAATTTTTTTGGAGCTTATTTTATTATATTGTGCCAAATTGTTAACTCTCCATGACTTTTTATGTTTTATGTTTCAAGTATATTCTTATAAACAACAAAATATTAGATTCTGTTTTGTAATACACTCTGCTACTCTCTACTCTTTTATAGGTGAGTTTGCTCCAGTCATGTTCAGTGTTTTACTTATTAATTGTGTATTTTCCTCTCTCAGACACTCTTACAAATTTTCCTCTCTTTTCTTCCTATGCCTCTTTTTTTTTTTTTTAACAAAGAAGAGTGTAAAAGAGAAGCAATTTGATCAATATTAATCATTTATAGCTAAAGTAGTCAGTTTTTATTCTTTTCTTTCTCCTTTTCCCAGACCCTCATCTCTGGTTCTTACACTTTGTTCTTCTCTTTTTACTCCCTTCCTTATGACTCACCACCTAAACTTTAAGCTTGTTTGCTTCCTTCCTCAACTCTTTCCACCTTTTCAAGCCCTTTTCTCCCTTCTTCCTCTCCATTTCCCTGTCGAATTTAATATATTTGTACACCAAACTCTGTGTGTGTGTGTTTTCAGTCCCTCTTTGTTTGGTTCAGATAAGAATGAGGTCATGAACTGCTTACTCCTCTAACCCCTGTCTCTGTATTTATATACTCTTCCTCTGCCACACTTTATTTATAAAAATTGTTCCTTCTCCCTCATTTCCCCTTCTTTTTACTCTCCTCTCTTAGGGATATGTCCTGTGCTTGTAATTTTATTAGCATAGAGAGCTGCCTGGATGAGAAAACTCCTTATAGTAATACAAATCAACCCCTTTGCGACTTAGACTCTTACAGAATTGCCCTGATGAGCGAGACATTAAGGAATTTGTCTAAGATCACAATGCCAGTTTGTGACTGAGGTAGGACCTGAATCCAGGTCTTTCTGATTCTCAGGCCAGCACCCTATATCATACTGCTTAAACCCCCCGACCCCCCATGCTGCCTTGCTTTAAGGAACTGAGGATTGAGAAATTCCTTCAAATCTCCTAAAGGAGCAAAAAAGTATAAACACTTTCCCTACACAGACCGATTAAAATCAGAAACAGGTGAACTCGTACATCTCATTTTCCGAGGTCTGGATGAATTCAATTTATCATGGATCCCCTGATCAACCCTATTGATATATTAATTACACAAAAGAAAATATTTTCTGTTGTTTTTAAACAACAGCTGCTTTACTATATGTGAAATAATCTTATTACAAGAAAATTCTATGTTCCTAAAACCAAGATTTTCTTCTTTCTTCTCTTTAACTAACCTTCGAAATGGGTGCAAAAGGGCGGCTAGGTGGCGCAGTGAGTAAATCGCCGGCCCTGGAGTCAGGAGGACCCGAGTTCGGTTCCGGCCTGAGACACTTAACACCCATACAAAAATACTAGCCGTGTAACCTTGGGCAAGTTACTTAACCCCAATTGCCCTCCAAAAGGCAAAAAAACAAAACAAAAACGAAATGGGTGCAAAAGTTAATTCACTGAATTAACCAAGTAGATTTATTTGAGGGGCAGCATGGTCCAGCGAAAAGAAAATATAAACAAGGTTAAGTAAAAGGGTTATATTCAGTGGCCTCTAAGGTCACTTGTACTCCTAAATAATCTATGTTCCTATAATGTCCAAGTGCTATAGGTAAATTCACCTGATCTCAGAGGCCATCAGTCTAGCCCATACCCACCTGAAAATTCTCCTTTAAAACATCCCTCTCCCAAAGGACCGTTGAACATTTGCTGAAATACACTCACTACTTTTCAGGGCAATTCATTAGTTAGCTCTAATAGTTAGTCAACTTTGAATGCTTATATCTAGATTGAAAAGGCCTTAAAGTCAGATGTAATCAGGTGATCTCCAAGTAACTTCTTGTTGAATAAACAAATGAACCCCAATTATCTATTGCTAATCAACTCAGCAAATTTCAAATAAACATTTTTAGTTTCATCAATTTAGAGATGAAAGAACCTTGGAGGTCATTTAGTCTAACTTTTTCACTTTATAGATGAGGAATCTGATGCCAGAGATGCCTTTCCTAAGGTCAAATAAGTCATAAGAGTCAGAACTGAGAAATGAACCAGGGGCTTCTTACACCAAATCCTGCATCTTTTTCTATCACACTGTTTCTTAGATAATTTTCTCTCATGAGGTGTTCTTATATGGATCAGACTCTAGTACCATAAGTCCGGCTCTTTTTCTGGATAGAGGATAAGACAGTGGTTCTATAACAATTTCTCTACTCCATTGCAAAGCTTACATTGCTGTATATTACACTGTTTGAGTTCATCCAAGGTGAGGGGGAAAAAAATGTTTTAAGTATCAAAATACAACTGGTTTGCATTTTAGACAATATTTGAGGCTCATTTTTCATTTATCTAAACTGATCCTATCTTGCATATTTCCCAGTGGGAATGTTGGGCATGCATCTTTGTTACTAATGTGCCAAGTAATTAGTTAAACTAACTTTTATTATGCACATCTGTGTTGAAGGGCCCTGTTGATCACCCTGCAGCAGGGAAGGAATAGGGGCAGAAGAGGCAAATTTCTTCTCTTTTAGTTCATAGTTAGGATCTACAGCTGGGAGGGACCTTAAAGGACATTTAACCTACCTTCTCCTTTTACAGATGAGGAAACTGAACCCCAGTGAGTTGAAGTAACTTGCCCAAGGTCACAAAGGGAGTAAATGGCAGAGTCAGGATTTTAATTCAGGCCTACTGAGTCCAAATCAATATTCTATGCAGTCTACCACACTGACTCCTGTATTTTATTTCTGGTTTATAAATTTATTACATTTATAAATCTAGTTGATCTTATAAGTTATGTTAAATGATTTTAGGTAATTAAGGGTTAATTGTTACACAAAGAATCTCTCTAGGTTGAATACAGGATTGATAGACTGTTTTGTGCATCAACAAACAGTAACTCAGAAGGAAGCACCTGTCCAGATGGGAGGCAGAAAATAAGCAAATAAAAAGGTTTTGGAATGATAGAACTGGAAGGACTTTCTGGTCATCTAGGTCATCTAGTCCAGGAGTCATCTTGACCCGTGGTTCATGCACTTTTTGGGGGGAGGGGAATAACTATATTTCAGTTTCTTTTATAATCCTACATATTTTATTGTATACATTTAAAAACATTATTCTGAGAAAGCCAAAGTCTTCACTAGACCACCGTAACACAAAACAAGAAGAAGGACCTCTAAGCTAGATGAACCCAATACCCCTCATTTTACAGATGAGGAAACTGAGATGAAGTGCTTTAAGGTCATGTAGCAAGATAACAACAAAACCATGACCAGTATTTGGCTTTCCTGACCCCTAATCCAGAGCTTTCCCCCTGCTGGGCCTCGCTGTTTTATTTAGTTCAATAGAAGCAGAGCACAAGAAAATCATATTTTGTGGGGAGCAAGGGTACCTCAATCAGGAGATAACTGATTGTAAATGGAGAACACTGTAGAAAAGAAGAAATATTTTGCCTGGATAGCTAGATGAAGGAAATTTAGCCCCGACTGGGAGTAGAAACTATGGAATTAAAAAGAAAACATGCTAGGTTTTAAGAAATTACCAACCTTGACCAGGAATAAGTGAGACAGAAGTATTTATACTGAAGGATCCATAAATAAGATATAAATATATATGTATTTTTTCACTGAAATTCACTTTATGTCTTCTATATAAGGTTGGAATTGCTTACTTTCATGTCATTTTTACTCTTTTTATTAAAGCCTCCTTTTCAGAGTCAGCAAGGCATAGAGGCTCTAATTGTGGAGTGGCAACACTCAGGAATATCATACATAGAAGGATGGTGCCCCTTTCCCCAACAACAGACTGTGACATAATCACAGTCCCATATCGGTGTCTTGCTTACAGCAAAGTAGCACTCAGTTAGACCAGTGGAAAATTTATGGAACAAAGGAAGGAAACAAACTTTAAGTACCCATCCATGTGCTGGACATCGTGCTAAGAGCTTTACCAATGTTATCTCTTTTGGTTCTCATAACAACCCTGGAAGGTAAATGCTATTAGTCGCTCCATTTTATAGTTGAGGAGATGAGACAAACAGAAGTTAAATGGTTTTCCCAGGGTCTCACAATTAGTAGCCTAGGTCAGATCTAAACTCAGGTTTTCCTGACTCCAGACCCAGCACTCCACTGTGCCATCTGGTTCCTCTAAATAAAAGTTGTTCTTATTGTTCAGTTGTTAAATAGAGGTAGCTAACATTTATTTAATACTTTAAGGTTTGCAAATCACTTTGCATTTATTGTGTCTTGAGTCCTACAACAACCCTGGGAAGTAAGTGCTAATTATTCCCCTCACTTTACAGATGAGGAAATGGAACCTGAGAGAGGCTTTATGACTTGCTCAGGTTAGCCCAATTATCATGCACCTGAGTCAGGATTCAAACTCAGGTCTTCCTGACTTTAAGTCCAACATTTTATTAATTCCAACACTTAGCTGCCCAAGGAAGAACCATTGACCCTTAGACATGGGCAATGAAGATCAAGGGACTTCTTGTGATCCCACTTGGAGTTAAATAGGACTGGGGCCAAAGATATAAAAGAAAAGGGAGTACAATCCCATCTCTTTAGGAGTTTACAACCCTTGGGGAGGGATGAAACATATTCAAAGCAAATGTGAGAAAAACTACAAAATAAAGTGTCAATGAGTCCAAGACAGTGGAAGTGGGTAAAAGAAGACAGATTGTCTTCTCCCTTTTTCTATCATAACTTATGAGTTACGTGAACTGAAAGGTTAATTGATTTATCTAAGGTCACATAATCAGAATGGGTCCAGAGATAGTTCTTGAAGATTTTCAGTAACTTCTTAATTTTCAATCCAGATCTCTAGGTACTTTGACATGCTGACATTTTCTAAGACCATGAGTTATAGAACAGGTACCAATTTTCATTAGTCATAGGGAATTTCCTTAGTCAATGAAATAAAATATCCAGTTCTTTAAAAAAAAATCACGTCAAAACCCTATGAAGTCTGACTAGTCTTAGTATGTAAGGTCAGAAGTAAATTTCAGCTTAGCCTGTATGCAGCTTTTAGTCTTAACTGTGTAACTATGTCATGCATTCAAAAGGGGCAGAAAAGAAATGACTGTCTTCACAAATCAGTTTTTCAGTTGTTAATTTTTCTGGGCAGAAATTAAGGCAAATTTTTTTCAGTCACTTTGTTCCCTCTTCTTCAAGTCTAAATCTCAATGTCTTTAGTTTTGGAAGACAAGGACACACATGAGCTTTCGTGATGTAGCGTTTTTCAGATGCATTGCATCTCTCAAGGAAGCTTCATCCTTCACCAGTCTAATGGAAATAAATCATAAGTCATCTGACAAGTCAAGACCTGCCTTCCTTGTTCCATTGTGACTGGGAAGGCTTTGTGCTGATGTGGTCAGACTCTCTCCTTTGGGAGTGTTCCCTGTCTCTGGGTTTAGCCAGGTGTTCCTCTGGCTGCTTAATCCCCCCCAGGGGAAAGAGATGCAAAAGCAAACAATAAAACATTTCCCCTTTGGTTCAGCCTGCTAAGGAAATTCAAAACAGCGTAGATAAGAATTTTAGAGACTGTTGGGTGTTGACTGTTTAGTCAAAATTATATCTCTGACTGCAGTAAATTTTGCAAAAGGCAAATTTATTTTGTGAATGTCAAGTATGGTTGATTTACCCAGCACTGAGGGTTTAATTGCTGCTTCTTAATCAGCAGGGGGATTGATAGACTCAATGACCTAATAGTTTTTTTCCATAGGTGTTGTTTCTGATTATATAATAGCTATTGGTATAGCACTTAAAGTTAAAACTTTCCAAACCAGTGGCAGTAGTGGTGATCTTAGTTTCAATTAATCCTAAGACTATTCAGGCAGTTGGTAAACAAAAGGACAAAGGCTGATAAATCCCAGCAGTATTACCAAACCAAAGCACAGAGACAAAGGGAAATGACAGTGGCCTTTTCCATTGCTTGGTTTGTCTCTCTTGGGCCAGAATGAATAAACTGGTTAAACATTTCAATTCAGGAGGAATTTTACTGAACCATCCCTGGTTTGCATTATAGTAAACCATAATTCTTTGTGAGCAGACCATATGTTTGAAGACATGATTATTGTTTAAATGGATAATTAGGGCACTTATAAAAGTTGAACTTAGATCTACATCTCTGGTTGCTTATCTCTTAAAGAGACTATAAAAATCATGAGCACATTGTCTAAATTGTAGTGTCTGGTTATCAGAGCCATGTAGCCCTGTAGTGACAGAGAGGAGGCAATTAAGCATATGGAAGGGGTACATGACCTTGCGTGGCCGGTGTTCTATTTCTGCATACCACCATCTCTTAAACATGACCTTATTTTCTACAATTCTGCTTATTGGCACGAATGCTAGGACTTTGTTATTGTTCGATCATGTTCAATTCCCTGAAAACACAATTGGGGTTTTCTTGATGAATATACTGGAGTGGCTTGCCATTTCCATCTCCAGCTCATTTTACAGATGAGGAAACTGAGGCAAACAGGGTGAAGTGACCTGCACGTAGCTAGTAAGTGTTTAAGGCAGGATTTGAACTGAGGTCTTCCTAACTCCAGATCCAGCGCTCTATCTACTGTACTTTCTAGATGCCTATTTGTCAATAGTGTTTAGGCACAAAAAGGTACAGATCGCTCACTGTTCTTTTAATAATGAAGGCTTTGTTTAATTTTGCTTATCAGTTTTCACCCAGAGTTTTCATATAGTCTAGAAACTATATTTTCAATGTGAATTCAAGAAGCCTGCATAATTAGAGGAAGAGCAAGAATTTCTCAAATCTTAGTCATAGGCAAAGCCGGGATATGACATCTAATACATAAAGTATGTGTGATCGCTGTCTAATATAAATACAACAGGCCCAAGGGTAACACACATAAATATCTGATGTTTGGAGACTGAAATTCTTTCCTTTGTAGGGAGTTAGAGGAGGACTCTGACTGTGTACTTCAATTTGCCTCTCTCCAAGATGGGAACTGGGATAGAAATATATTTATTGACCTTACCACAAATATTTGTAGTTCAGGGTATAATAGTTGCTTTTCAGAATAATAGTTGCTTTTTCCTGATGTTCCCAAGGAAGAGGGGAATTCTAAGTCTCACTTTAGCTCCTTCCCACCAAATGCTGTTTACACAAACATCCTTCAAAATAAGCAGTCATCAGAAATGGGGAAGTTGTACACATTAGAATAAATGAATTAATAAGCTCTCAGCTCCAGCTAGGAGAGACACAATGATCTCACAGGAGATGAGTGGCTGTTTTTAGTGGATTTTTGGGTTGAGGTACTGGAAGTCAAGGATATGTTGGAAGACTGACTTCCCCATAAGGCTACAGCTCCATAGAGATGACCTGTCCACCATTCAGAAATCTGTGCTTCTTTCTTTTATCTGCCTCTGTTAAAAAGTCCTTTGTCATCTCTGTAGGTAAGCAGCACCTTGGACTCCACTCTCTCTTAGGCAATCAAAATCTGTGTCTCATGTCTAGAAAGCGCTCTCTATTCCTAATCAGAACAACTTCCTCAGCCTTGACCAAAAAGCACTGTCACAACCAGAGCAGAGACCCCAGGCTTATTCTACTCTGGCCACTACTCTTTGTGGGCAAAAGACAGCAACAAGGCTCTCTATGTGATCCCAGCAAATCACATCACCTATCAGGACTGTTTCCTCATTGAAAACAGATTTGAATCTAAACTCTGTCACTCCCAATGCAGCACACTACTTAATCTACTTAATTTCGCTTTCCTCTGTGTGTGTGTGTGTGTGTGTGTGTGAGAGAGAGAGAGAGAGAGAGAGAGAGAGAGAGAGAGAGAGAGAGAGAGAGAGAGAGAGAGAGAGAAACTGCCAGCTGAAGCGACCCGGACTGCTGAGGGCCAGTTGGAGCTGCCCAGGACTTTTGAGAATTGTCACCCACAGCTGCCAAGGACTGAAGAGACATGGCTGTGATGCTGGTATTTTGACTGTGTGCTTTCAGGTTGTTTTGCCAGATTCCTCCACTGGTGAAGGACAGTACTGTTGTTGCAGAGGTTCTGGAACCTTGCTGTTGGTTCAGATGCCCTAAAGAAGGATTTTCTTGTTGTATGTTTACACAAATCCTGGAAGAGGCTTTTGCTAATGTTTTCAGCAGACAGAGAGTGAATTAATGAGGACACTGGCAATGTATATTGTGGCTTCTTTAAGGTTTGTCTCCCCAGGAACAGAAATTCCTGAGAACTTGCCTCAGGTCAAGATGAAGAAAATACCTCTCCTTGGGTATTGAGTGCTGTGATGATATCTTAACCTTGCTGTAGCTCAGGGGTAGATGGCCTTTGTGATCTCCACTGCCTTTTTGAGAGGGTGGTGATGGATGGTGTAGCAGAAAGCACCCCAGGGTCCCCAGAGTCCTTGCCAACACAGGTTCTTGGATCTTCTTTGATAAAGGAAAGCAACTCAAAATGGGTTAACAAGCTTACTTTAATCAGTCAAATATGTATCGTTTACCTAGTTGAGGGGAAAAAGGTCAGCACCCAGAACTTCAGAATATACAGGCAGAATTATCAAGACAGAAACAGATCAAGTAGACAGATTTCCAAACTGTCCAACCATTACTTCCATACCAAATCAACATCTGGGTTTTTCAAAGAGGGGGGGCTCTCAACAACGGCTTCCCAGAGTCTCATCTGATCAACTCACAGAACACTTCTCAAAGTGAGCCCCAAAACAAAGCCTCAAATCAGGGTTTATATAGCCTGCTTCTGGCTCAGAGAATGTAACAACCTTCTGGACCCACTGGCTAATCAAAAAGTATCTACTGAAAAACAAGCATCCCACCCCAGGCTCCTGGTGCACTTTAGCCTAGGGGCAGGGAAGATCTTAAAAATTTACATTCCCATTACAGATGGTATTGTAATTTAATTGTGATCAAGGGGTGGGAAACTTGACTTTTTGTGCTCTGTGATTGACCAAATGAATATACTTTGTTTATGATTCAAAACTAATCTTAATCTCCATTTGAGAAGACAGACTTTGTGATTGATTAAATGAATGTAATTTCCAGGGGTGGGATAGTACTTGCAAATTATTGAATTACACTTGGTGAATGCTGTATTTTGATTTTCTCTGTTTTGTAAATGTTTTGCCTTAATTTGTCGCTGACTAAAACAGAGAGTTACTATGCTGGTATTCTGAACCTTAGAAATTGCCTTTGCTTGACATTACCACAGTAAGAAACTTCTGAACAATTAGAGCTATAGCAAAGTGTAATACACTGCTTAGGGAGTAGTAAACAGGTCCTCTTCAAAGACTGGATGACTATTAGTTGGGGATGTTACAGAAAAGATTCTGGTTCTAGATGACCTTTGAAGTCTCCTTCAGTTCTGAGCATCTGCAGCTTTCTTAATCTTCACCCGGATTCTTCCTAGGTCCTAGAGTAGTGTGTGAACTACTCCTTAAACAATAAAATCAAATTTGAGTGCTGCTGGATCTAAGGATTGAACAGTAAAATATTCACTCCTCTTTGCTATGCATTACTCCTACACTTACCACACTTATCTAGTGATGCCTAAGGGCTTATCACTCTTTTCTGGAAGTTAAGATACTATATCTCATCATACATTTGTATAGTAATTTAGTTTTCAAAGACTTTAAAGTTCATTATCTCATTTGCTTCTCACAACAGCTCTGTAAGGGAAACAGTCATCACTGCTGTTTTATGGCAGAGGAAACTGAGGCACAGAGAAGTCAAGAAGCTTGTCCAAATTCACATAAGTAGTTAGTGAGAAAACAGGACAGATCTCACATTTCCTGACTATAGTATTGTTTTTACTGTACCTGTTTATGTCCCATTTTACAGATGAAAAAGGGCTGTGCAATTGAGTGGCCAATATGTTAACAGGTTTCAAAATAGAAACCAAGTTTAATATCTACCCAGCCAGTGATCTGGCCAGTGTATTATACAACTTCTTCATGGTAAGCATCCAACAGGACTGGCATATAGGATTAAAGGGGTTGCTATTTGGTTTTTCTCTCCTGTCATTCAAAATGTCAGCCCCTTATATTTGATAATAACTTTTTTAAAATCCTGTTTTCTTCAATTACTTCACAATTTTTTTTTGGTCTTCTGTTCTTTTACAGAAGGGCTAACTGATGGGATAATAAACATTTGTGTGTTTAAATGGGTCTGATTTCTGCATACCTGTTTCCTTCTAGAACTAAATGGTCCTATCATTTGGGGAAAGAAAATAAGAGTCTTTTTTTTTTTGACCAGATTCTTTATATTTATGTTTAAACATTCTGAAATGGTTCATAAATGAGTTCACTTGTGATTTCTATCCCACTAAACCTATTGAAATTTCTCCCTTTCCTAAATTTTGAACCTTTCATAGTGAATAAGGAAAGTGGAATACAGTTCTATAAACTGGCAACCTCCTTTTATTTCAGACCTGAGAAGGTCCCAGATTATCAGTATACAAATGTTAGGCTCTGTAAATATCAGTGGAACTATCTTTTTTTTTTTTTTTTGGTGGGGGGGAAAGCAAGGCAATTGGGGTTAAGTGACTTGTCCAAGGTCACACAGCTAGTTAAGTGTTAAGTGTTTGATGCTGGATTTGAACTTGGGTCCTCCTGACTCCAGGGCCAGTGCTCTATTCACTGTGCCACCTAGCTGCCCCCAGAACTATCTTTTTATTTTTTTTAAGCAATCGGGGTTAAGTAACTTGCTCACGGTTACACAGCCACTTATTTCTGGGTGTGGTGCTGAGTATCTGAGCCCGGATTTGATCCAGGTCATCCCGACACTGGAGTCGGTGCTCTTTCTCGCTGTGCTACCTGGCTGCCCCGAGAACTATCTTTTTAAAGAAAAAAAAATCTTTTAAACATGACTGATAATTAAAAGATATCTCATAATTGGCATCAGTCCATTTGCCTCAGTTTACATCAATCTATGATTCAACCAATAAGAATTCCATGTTGTCTTCTCTACCCTCTTTCCAAAAGAAAGAATTTACTCTTTGTGAAAATGAGGAGCTAGTTTGACTGTAAGTGGTTGGCAATAATGAGCTGACCCAGTCTCACAACATTCTACTTCTCTAGCAAGCAAAGTGACAGCAGCTTAGTCAATCAAACGGGGACAGCTCTTCCAGGTGAAGCCACTTAGCAGAGCTTTGGCCATATCCCTCTGAAGTCCAGATTCTTTTTCTCCACAAAAAGCAATTAACTGCCCCAAGCAATAGAGCAACATCTTCCTTGCATTATTAATAAGTCTGATATGAGTCAGCAGTGTCTCGTAGCAGCCAAAAAAGTCAGAGATCTTAGGCTGCATTAAGAGGGGCAGGCGTAATTTCCAGGAATAGGAAGGCGATAATCCCACTGTACTCTACCATCGTCACACCTTCTCTGGGGGATCACATTTGCTTTTGCGCTCTGTGATTTAAGGAGGACGTTGAGAAGCTGGAGAGTGTGCAGAGAGAACAACCAAAGTGTCATAGGGTCTTGAAGGCACTGGCTAAGTTTATGGAGAAGAGATGAGGTAGGGGGAGAACAGCTATCTCCAAGCATTTAAAGGGCAGTCCTGTGGAGGAGGGATTAGACTTCTTCTGTTTGGTCCCAGAGGGTAAAACCAGGAGCAAAGGATGAAAGCTGTAAACTGAAAAATTTACAGGCAGATAGAGGCTTGATGTCCGAGGAAAAGCTTCCTAACAGAACTGTCCAAAAGCACAATGACTTGCCTCAAGAGGTGGGTAGTCTGCAGGCAGACAGGCTAGTTGCCCATTTGTGTGGCATAGTGAGGATTCTTTTCACATAGGAGTTGGAATAGATGGCTGCTGAGATCCCTTGCAACTGTCAAAATCTGTAATTTCTCTATCTCTGTTTATCTCCTCTTTCTTCCTCTGTCACTCTATCATTCTGTTCCCTCTTTCTGCATCTAGAAGATTTTATCATTAAAAGGGAATTCTGGCTTTTAGGTGGCAAAGTGGAAAAACCCTGGACCTGGAACCAGGGACCTCAGTTCAAATCCAGACTCAGTCACTTACTAGCTATGTGATTTGGGGCAAGTCACTCTATCTGCCTCAGTTTCCTCAACTGTGAAATGGTGATAATAACAGCACCAACCCCACATGATTTTCCTGGTAGGATTAGATGAGATAATATTTATACAATGCTTAGTACAGCACCTAGTACATAGTAGGTACCTAATAAATGCTTATTTCCTTCCTTTCTCCTCCTATTTGGAATCCGATCTAGACATCCTCCATAAGAGACAGACACTTTTGGCAAGTTTCCCCCGACCCACACTTTTTAGTTGATAGTTATTGATATTTTCTCAGGTGCCTTCTTTGGTAACAATAAGATCCTTAATTTTTTCCAAGCATTGTATATCTCCTTTTCTTTCTTATCTCTTGAGATCTGATCCCTTAATGCCTGCAAGTTGTCACCCACAGCATGGCCCTCCTGTGTGTGTCCTTGTTCTGGCTTATCTAGTCTTCATATCATTTAGAAAATTTAGTACCATTTCTACTTCTTCATGCAATGTATCTGGAATTGTAGAGTATTCTAAGTGAAGTAAATGGTTCAAATGTTATCAGCGCAGGAGTTTGTAATAGAAATTTTTATGGAGTCAAAGCATAAAAAAAATAATGAAACTTAACTAAATTAATACACCCATTTAATGTTATACCAGTCATTTTATAGAGATAGACAAAATAACAAAATAATTTGGAAAGCAATGTAAAAGCATTTATTCAGCACTCATAGCCTTCATCTTGCCATGAAGGGTACCACTTTCATGTTCACAAGCTCTGAAATTTCTTTCCCTGATCATAATCTTTTATCATTACATCTTTCCCTTGACCTTGCAATCTCCAATCCTCTTCTTCACCCTCACCATGACCTACAATCACTCCCCCCCCCAAGTTCTTTCCCAGACTATCACCCCATACACGGGGGGCCCTTTGGTGAACAAGTTCAACTCTACACTCTCCTCTTCTTTGGACTCCCTGGAACAATTATCCTACCGCTGATTTTGCCCTGCTGAGCCCCAATAATTGCTTTCATTTACTGCTAAATGAAGCCAGAAAAAGGTCATGAAACCATCAAACTGATCATCCTAAAGTGCAAGTCTAATCATGTGACCCCCCTCACCCCCTTTCAATCAACTCCAGGAGCTGCTCCCTGTTACTTTCAGGATCAAATATAAAATCTTTTCTGCCTTCTAAAGCCCTTTTACACTTGGCTTAGTTGAATGTGTCATCAAGCTTTTTGTAAACCTGTTTTTCCTCTATTTCTTTCTGCTGTTTTATGAGGTGATATTGTTCATAATCTTCCACTATTTCCCTCTGTAAGATTTTACAAATGAGCTTATTTTATAAACTGGTGTTGCCTTTGGCTGCTATTTCTCTTCCTATGGTAAAGAGATTAAATGTTTGCTGGCTGAGTCAGTTTTCTAGACTCTTTTGTTTTCTTCAGTGTGGAGAATCATTTATGTCACTAAATGACCTTAAGAAATGGTAATAACATATGTAAATGTTTGTTCTTTATCTGTTTCCCAGTTATTCAGCATCCACATCTTGTTTAAATAGGTCACATTGGAGTTGCCTCAATGGGGCACCCCTATCTTTCCATTTTTATGCCCCCTAATTTGCTATTGATTTTGATATTTACTCTAATAAGTATGTGATAAAACTTAACAAAACCAGCTGATTCCAGAATAAGTTCCTTGTTAGCAACCAATTATTTCCTCTCAGAATATAATTGATTTAATTTTTTTCTTATGTTATATAGTGCTATGTCTTGTTCCTTCCATATCACATTTTTGAAAAAAAAGATGTATAGGCCTGGGGGAAATGATATATAGAACTGAAACTTCTTTATAGTCTACAAGGGACCTTTCTTTGGTCTTTCTTATTTTTTAATTCCATGTTTTCTGACACATCTTTCAAAATTGTACCCTATTTACCTACCTCAGCGTATTGGTTTAATTTGAAGAATTTATCAACTTAATTCTAGAATTTTTTTACATCTGTAACCTCTGTCCATAAGCTACAGTCATCGTCATGATGATCTTTGAAAATATTTATCAACATCATTGAAATATAAGTTGACAAAATGGTCTAGTGCAGGGATGGGGAACCAACCTAGGACCTTGAGGCTACACATGGCCCTCTAGGTCCTCAAGTGCTGCCCTTTGTCTGAATCCAAACTTCACAGAACAAATCCCCTTAATAAAAGGATTTGTTCTGTAAAATTTGGACTCAGTCCAAAAGTTGCACCCAAGGACCTAGAAGGCCACATGTGATCTAGCCCACCCTCTAATGAATAATATTTCTTTTCATCTTGAGATGCATGGTACAACCAAATCCAATAACTTCTTTATATGCCCCTCCATGGACAACCTGTGAACCAACCTGCTATTTAGCTGTAATTTCTTTTATAGTGAGAATGTCAAGACTAATATGATTTAGTCTTTCGTTTTAATGTCTATTTTATGACCACTGAACAAGAAGTTCATAACTGGCCTGCTAGGTATTATACAGCCTATATATAGCATATTAATAGCTGAATTAGAGTTTACAGTTGTTTTAAAAATTGTGTAATTCTTAGTACTATTTGCCCCCTTTTCCACCATTGACACTGCAGAAATAGAAGAGGGACACAGAGGAGTGAAGGTCATTTTAATTTTTCTTTGTTTTTCTGTTGGAGGCGGTTTTAACACCAACACTGTCTTGGTTCAAGTTAAGTGTTGGGATAGAATGAGGTATTCATAAGTCATTGAACAGTTTACACAAAGAGGTTTATTGTGCCCTAACACAGCAAGTATATGCAACAAGAATACAGTGTCACTTAGCTTCTCTGGTCACAACATCCCTAATCTCCATATGGAAATGAATTAAAGCAGGAAATGGTGACTCATGTGGTCTTCAGAAATCCAAATAATCAGAGGGCCCCAATTTTGTGACTTTTTAAACCCTTACATGACCAGGAAGCTTCTTCATGGAATTGGGGGCCAATAAGATCTTAAAAATGCTTCTTCTCTTAAGGGAAAATGAATCCCCATTCTAGAAAGAAAGGAGGGAGTGGTGGTCCTAACCATCTTGTGGTAAAACATTGTTTGATGTCAGTCTTATTACAGTTTCCATGGCTAAAATATTTATCCAAGCCTATTGGTGATGAGTCCCTCCCTAGGCAGATCATCAGAAAGTGAACATTATCTATTGCCAGGACCATAGTCTAAGCCAGAAAGATTCTTAGCCTACAATCCATGAACTTCTTTAAAAAAAAATATTTTGATATATTTTAATCAAATTAATTTCATATTTAATCCCACATATTTAAGAACGTTATTCTGAGAAGAGAGTCTGTGTGCTCCACCAGACTGCAGGAACCACTGCTCTAAGCTCTAAGAATGGGAGAGCCTTCCAGAGTGAGTGTTCCACTGGTGACATCTTTAAGAGCCCAGGTCACCTCCATGCCACAAGGAAGCATCCACGAAGGACTCTGTGAAAGGACAAAGTGGGGGGGGGGGAAGGTGAGATGACTCAATTCTCAAGGAATGTTCAGACTAACAGCAGAATGTGACGTATACACATAAATATTAAGGTAGCACCCATGCCCAGCCTACATACATACTTTGGGGCAAGCACAGTGAAGGAGAGCAAGCATGATAGAGAACGCTAAGGGTTGAAGATCTGAAAAGGAACTGAGCTTTGATGTGGGAAAATGCCATTTTAATTACCTCTGTATTCCATGTATTTTGTGAGGGTCCTCGAATGATAAGCTGTGGGTACAAAACAAGTGTTAGGGGTTTTCCTCAGTAGGGTGAGGACTGGCACTATGACATCTGATTGGATGATGCAGGCTTAGAATAACATAAGAGCATCAATACTACTTTCAAAGGAGTGGAGCCAAGAGGTGAGGGACAACTGTGTTGTGTTGTTTGTCTTTGATTTCTAAGAGAACCAATAGCCTCACAGGGTGATATCTTGACTTGCACATGTATGACAAAATTGCATGAAGTCATCAGTCTCTCTTCCAGAGTTATCAGAGTCCAGTGGCAAGACAAAAGTCAGGACAAGCGGTGACAAGTGGGGATGTAGTGGGTGCCCTTGGTGTCTTCCATGTCTGACCAAGCTCTAAGCACTCCACAGTGCCTACTTCAGTCACCTTCATAGCCATTAGAACAAATTGTTCTCATCTGCCTATTCTGCCGGGGGAAGTCTTCACATGCTTGGGGTAGATGTCCCCTAAACCCATGGGTTTGAGGCCTGTTGATTACCTCAACCTGGTTTAACCCATCTGCAAGACAGTTTTACTGCACAATCTACAGCTTCTTGGAGTTGCAGCTTGGTTGGTTATTATCCTTCATTCTTGTTTTGTTTTGTTTTGTTTTTGAGGGGGGAGGGCAGGGCAATTGGGGTTAAATGACTTGCCCAAGGTCACATGGCTAGCACATGTTAAGTGTCTGAGGCCGGATTTGAACTCAGGTCTGCCTGACTCTAGGGCTGGTGCTCTATTCACTGTGACACCTAGCTGCCCTTCTCCTTCATTCTTAAGGAAGACCAAAATGACATCACTATGTTAGTGTAAAGTTACAGTGTGTACACCTAAGACCAATCAGACCAATACGAGCTCAGAATGCTCCACTGCAGGTCAGGCACAAGGAGTTCATGTGAACATTTGGGGTGGATTTTCAGAATTGGCGCATCTCACGTTTCTTTTGAGTTACTTCAGTTCTACTTTGCTCATAGAGCACATGATGAGGGCATGTCATGCTGGGTGGTCCTGTGCCAGTGTCTCCCATCTTATGTAATCAAAACCAAAGCTCTTAAGAGAGACTTTGGGAGGGAACTTGTCTTGCTTCTTCTGACCACCATGTAAACGCTTGCCTTGTAAATAGTTTTTAGGCAAGCCTACATTTGACATTCAAACAACATGGCCAGCCCGTCGGAGTCGTACTCTCTGCAGTAGAGTTTGAATGTCTGACGCTTTTGTTGGAGAAAGAACCTCAGTGTCTGGTGTCTGATCCTGTTCGGCAATCTTCAGAATTCTCCTAAGGCAGTTCAAATGGAAGCGATTCAGTTTCCTGGTATACTGCCCAGGTTTCACAAGCACACAACACAGATCAATGCAATGCTCTGTAGACTTTCAGTTTGGTAGTCAGTCTAATAACTCTTCTCTCCCACACTTTTCTTCCAAGCCTCCCAAACACTGGCCCATAGCTCTGGCAATGTGTGCATCGACCTCGTTGTCAATGTGTACGTCCTAGAAAGCACCCTGCCAAGGTAAGTTAACTCATCCCCAGTATTCAAAACTTCTCCATTTGCTGTAACCCCTGGTTCTACATATGTATGATGTGAGAGGCAGGTAAAAGGTAGACACAAAAGTGAATGAGAAACTCTGAAAGAAGGCTTGGCGAGCCCTCACACCAGAGGGCTAGCCCTCCCTGAGCACCCCTTACACCCCAAGCAACAACTATCTGTTTTGAGTGCCTCAGAGAGGGACAAGGCATATATTAGATACCCCACTGTGCCCTCTGATGCTGGATAAAGCACATGATAGGTGGCACTGAGTGACGGTGTGATCCATTATTGTCACCACTGGATAGGACCAATCACTGATCATAACCTGCTTCCCACTACTGTTGTAACTATAATACAAAATACAACACAGCTTTGTCTAAACTCCTGTCATGGATTTCTTGAGTAGGAACAGTCTTACCTCCTTTATCTGTTATATACTTTAAAACCTGCTGAGATCCTATGGATGTTCATCATATGACAAATAGTAATATTACCAATATAATGATGTTTGAGCATAATGAGGAAAATTTCTGCAAATAGACAAAGAAGAATCTGAAGTTTGAGAATATAATGTTTAGGAAAATACATGCTAGAGCTCAGGACAAGCACTAATTTTCTATTCTAGCAGCATTCATTGTAAATCCATGTTTTATCCTGTGTACTCAGAAAAAGAAAGTGGTCTCAGTTAAATATAACAGGGCATCAAAAAGCTTTGCAATATTTTATTTAAGTCACAGAATGATTCTAAGTACCCGGCATGTTCACCTTATCTCTTTGTGTTTCAGGGACCATCAAAATGTTAGGATATTTAACAGTAACTACTGGGAAAATTAATAAGATGTAGAGCCCTTTTGTTTGCATTCCATAAAAGATGGTCTTTTTATTTTCTTGCTGAAGGCATGAGCTTCCTGGCTGTGATCCAGGATGACTCAGCTCTTGTCTAGATGTTCTGTGAATCAGTAACAAACAAAACAGTGGAAGTCAGAATTACAATAGCAAGATGCAAGTTCAGGCATCCAGAAGCTTGAAAGAATCCTTCCTGTTATGGTGGTCTGTTTGGTTGGTTGGTTATGCTGCTAATACCAAAGTTATGAACTCATTAACATGACGATTGGTTACCTTTCCACCTCCCTTCCCTGGGTGCCGACTGTTTCCCCTGACCTAGCCCGGGCATCTCATAGACGTGTGTTCTGGTTACAAAGGGAGCCAGGAAAGTGAACGTAGCTGTGTCAGTGAGGATCTGTCTTCACTCCTTGGGCAGTGATTCAGCAGGTAGAGCATTTCTAGTCCATGCCACACACTTCAGGATTCTGTTACATAATTCCTTGTCCTTTTTTTTCCTCTAATTGTTTCATCTGTGTTTTTGCCTGCCCACCTAGGTGGCAAGCAAGTGCAATTATGAGGCAAAACTAGAATCTGTTTCCAAAAGTCTACCACTTCCCTCTTCCACACTCTTCCAGATTCCTTTCCCCCAACCTTCGTTCCTGTTTTACCATTCCTTGGTTTTCCAGTTTTCCACTTTGAACATAGTATAGAGTAAGGAATAGTAGGCTCAGAATCAGAAAACCTGGGGTTCAGTTGTGGTTTTGTCATGATGATGATGATGATGATGATGATGATGATGATATAGTAGTAGTAATAGTAGTAGTAGTAGTAGTGGTAGTAGTAGTAATAGTAGTAGTAGTAGTGGTAGTGGTAGTAGTAGTGGTAGTAGTAGCAGTAGTAGTAGTACTAGTAGTAGTGTTAGTAGTAGCAGTAGCAGTAGTAGTAGTAGTAATAGTAGTAGTAGTGGTAGTAGTAGTGGTGGTAGCTTCCTCTTTGATCCTCAGGTTATGTGTTTATAAAATGGTGCTATGGACACATGCCTTTTTAGGGTTTTTGTGAGATAAGTGCTATGAAACCTTTCAATGATATATAAGGCTCTACTTTGAAAACCCTTCAAATCATAATACTTCAAATGACTTAACTCCATTATTTGTGTGGAGGAACTCATCCTGATTATAAGTTTTCTCAGAGTAGCACCGTGTATGAGGTTGCTTGGTTTTTAAAATATATATCAGTGCAGGGATCTCTAAATTTTTAAAATCATACCTCATGGTAATAAAACAACAACCAGCCAACCTTTTTTGAACATGTACCACCATATGTATAAATTTATTATAAATTGTATATATTTGCTAATGTATTAATATATTATGCATATTATAAAGCATACCCAAATATAAATTAAAAGGATGTGATAAAGATTAAATAATATTTAAGCATAATTTTTATTTTATTTATTAAGCATACAGAAATTTTTACTCTGTAAAATATTATTTGCAGTAAAATTTCTTTTTGAGAGCATTGTGGTTAGATGTTTTAATATTTTGAAAATCTTGGTTTAACACAATACAGTGATTCAAATACCCTGGTTTTAAATTCAATTTATTATAATAATTAGTTTTAATGACCTTTCATAGCTGAAATGGGAAGAATTGATAGAAAAACATTGTCAGAACCCACAAAATACCATTTTAAAGGTGACAGAATAACTTGTATATCAAGTACCATTTTATTCTTTATCTTATTACATACAGAAGATTTCTTCTCTAATCCTCAAAAAAAAACTGGTAAATAAAAAAAGTCCTTACTTCATAGAAATGCCACCTCCTTTCCCTTTCCAGATTATTAGTACTTTGCCTCCAGTCTTCCCTGCCTCTAATTACTTTAAAAAAATGTATTTCCCATTTACTTATATTGTTTGGCTTTTGTCTTTATAACCACAAACATACCTTGGAGATTTAGAGTTCAGTTCCAAACCACTGCAATAAAGCAAATATTGCAAAAAACAAGTCACACAAATTTTTTGGTTTCCCAGTGAATATAGAAGTTAATATTTACACTAAGCTGTGGTCTATTAAGTGTGCGGTAGCATTGTCTAAAAAACCATGCCTTAATTTATTGCTAAAAAATGCTGAACGTCATCTCAATCTTTTTGCTGGTGGAGAGTCTTACCTCAGTATTGATGGCTGTTGACTGATCAGAGTGGTGGTTGCTGAGGGCTGGGGTGGCTGTGACTATTTCTTAAAATAAAACAACAATGAAGTTTGCCCCATCAATTGACTTTTCTTTTCACTTGATTACTTGGAGGCCATGCTAGGGTTATTCATCAGCCTAATTTCAATTTTGCTGTGTCTCAGGGAATTGGGAGACCTGAGGAGAGGGACAAAGAGACAGGGAACAACTGGTCAGTGGAGCAGTCAGAACACGTACAAAATTTATTGATTAAATTCACCATCTTATATAGGCACAATTCATGACACCCCAAAACCATTACAATGATAATGTCAAAGATCACAGATCACCATACCAGATATAATAATGATGAAAAAGTCTGAAATATTGTGAGAATTACCAAAATGTGAAATAGAAACCCAAATTGAGCACATCCTATTGGGAAAATGGCATCAATAGACTTGCTAGAAGCAGGGTGGCCACAAACCTTCAATTTGTTAAAAACAAAAACAAAACACACTATCCGTGAAGTACAATAAAATGGAGAATGCCTGTACCTAACTCATAGTAGGTGCTGAGTAAATGCTTTTTAAATTGAGTTTCTGTATTTCTCTTTGTATTTCCCCCTCTGTTATAGAGAAGCCCTTGCCTATGTGCATGTATTAGCCAATAAATGACCATGAATACCAAGGAATAATCAGTTTCCACCCTGTGTATAAATAAAGGGCAGGCTTGTAATAGATCAAACCGACAGGGACATTGCTCTGGACCGTTTCCACTTCCTGAATGTTATACCTTTCCAATCCACCTGGAACAGAAAGCAATTGTATTTTACAGATAAAACAACCAGGCCCAACTTTTTTTTTTAGTAGATAAAGCTTATTAGAGTGAGCAGAGTGCAGGAAGGATAAACACAAGTAGAGGGAAAGGTGATTTTTTTTAGCAATTAAAGGAAAGGAGATTTAGGAAAACCAAAGATGTGCCATTTTAGCTCAGATCTATTTTCACTATTACTTACTTCTCGCTCCCAATGAGACCCAACCTCTTATCACTTCACTGCTGTAATCAACCTTTTGTCTTTACTTCCCTGCCAAAGGACTTACAATCTCTCTCCCTCGTGGGCTACCAGGGAGGAAGGCCTAACCTAATCCAGTCCCATGCACTCTAGCCCAGTCCCAGGTACCATTGTGGCCCAGCTCCCTATTCCCTGGGCATTGTTCTGAGGCAGTGAGAATGGGAATGAGAAGAGAGAGGAGGGTGCTAGGTTTGGGGCCCTTTGAGGCCTCATGATCTGGATAGGGATGGGAAAGGACAGTCTTTTCTGCTTACTGAGGGACTAGACCAACTTACCTTCACCATCTGGAGCTGCTGTTGCCCAGGCATCCAGGTAGTATAAAAGGCTATCTTACATTCTAAACTTACCTGGGTTTCTAGAGATGGACAATCTTGCTATAAATTATGAAAGGCCTACCACATGACAATCTGATGTGCCAATTGAATTTTGGATCCATAAATAAACTGATGTTAATACATAAATATTAGTAAAGCTTTTTATTTGATTTTAGATAAGAAATAAATAGAAACTGAAGTTCTAATACTTTCTTCTAATAGCTGTATTTTGAAGCCCAGAACATTTAGCATAGTGCTGGGTGTAATGCCATGCACAGAAGCTTTCTTGAAGAATGCTACTGTGAACAGCTTTTAAGGTTCTGATTACACAGTATAGTGAACACTCTATTTATTCCATAACAAATCAAAGCAAACCATCCACAGAAAATCAAGGTACGGCATTCACAATATTGCAACTTATCTTCACAAAAAATCACAATATAGTATTCTTGACAGCTTATCATTAAAATGGCCACATAGTTTTCACCAAAGTGGTCATAATAAATATTTAAAACAAAGAACAATCATCTCCAAGTACAAAAGTCAAAGTCTTCTACTCATGGGGGCAAAGTCTTCCACTTATGGGGCACACTTAAGTTAACTCAGTCAGTCAACTCAATCGGTCACTTATTCAGCAATCAATTACTAAGTATCATTAATCACTAAGTACAATCATTAGAGAATACAGAAACCCTCCACCCCTTAGGTCACTAGTAAACTATAATTCCATAATTACTCAGTACTCAATGAGAGGTCTTTTCATCTTGGGGCCTGTTCTCAGATTCCCTGGATCCCCTTCCATGGTCTCAGATTCTACCTGGATTCACCAGACTGTCACCTGGGTTCATTGCAGACAGCTCCCAGTTCCTTGACCAGCTCTCTGGGGAGGTCCTGCTCCACACTGAAGTTCACAGGGTCTGGCCCATGTCAGCTCCTTCACCATTTCTGCTCCAAGGAATTCAAGGCTCAACCAAGCCACAGTCAAAGTCCCTGCATCCTGGTCATGCTTCCTTAGTCTTCTCCTGGGATCCTGGCTTCTGTTCAGAAGAAGCTCCAGCACCACAAGTTCTCAGGACTCAGTTCTCCATTCTTCTGTAGCTGTTCTGCCACCAGATCTCGGTCTCAAGGAAATTTTGACAGTGCCTCTCTGGGGCTTTTCTTATATATACACAGCCTCTTTCAGCCAACCCCTTCCTGTTACATCAGTAACAGGAGACAGGAGTTCTTACCTTCTGTTTCCCCAACAGAGACTTGATCCATTACTAAGTGCTAAGTACCTGCTACCTTTGCCAACAAAAAGGGATCTTCAAATTCAAATTCCATTACCTTTACACTGGGTAGCTAGGAGGTCCTCCTTAAATATTTGTTGATTACCTGATTGGAAAGATTACTTCGTTAAGGGAACTATATTCTTTGGCTATTTTCAGATTACATTGATACAGACTTTTAAAGAATGTATTAAGGTCTTCTCTGTGAGTATTTTATATGACTCTTTGTGCTGGAGACGCATGGTATTCTAGGAATCAGCTTAAGTCAATATTATTTTCTAAGCTCTGCCAACTTACTGTTTCTTCCATAGGATTAAAGACAAATTGTACAAATGCATTGGTGGTCAAAGCCCTGGAGAAAGACACGGTTCCCAAGGGCATCGTGTATCTGTGAAACGTGGATGGAGAACTCTGCTAGATAAACTATTAAAATTCCTTCTGGCAAAGGCAGGATTTGCGTACTTCTATTTAGTGTTGAAGATATTCATGTATCTAACATATAACCTATAGAAAAACTAAAATTACCCCAAAGAGGAAATTGCCCAGTCACTAGGTTGGTTTTTCTTTATATCCTAAAGTCAGAACTATAAGTAGGGCAAGGCCATGTGGGCTTTGTCCCAGAGCACAGAAATTTAGAGGTACCAATAGCAACATCCCCTGGCTCTTTCTCCTCACTAGCAGTAACCCTTCAAAGGAGTTTTTCCCTCACTTGTTCCCTTCCTCAGTGACCTTTCTCATTCTGAGATATGCTTCCTCCCCCTATTTTCTGTGCTCCTGGCTCAGGCAATCTATCCTCACTTAAGCGTATCCTTTTAGACAAATTAAAAACTTAGCAGTCCCCTTGTTTCTTTCTGTCCCCAGGCTGACGCTTCTTAGATAGGCTCCTCACTCTCTCCTCCTTGCCACATCTGAAAAAATTCCTGATTATGGACTGCTTAAAATTAACTTTACATTTAAAATCCCTTCTGTTGCTGCAGTCTTACTACATTCCAATTACATATCTACTAGTTGGAAGTCTATCATTCTAATTGTCTTGTTTAAATTAACACATCATTCCAAGTGACATTTGAATTAAAAAGGTCATTTGGATTGCATTTTTCATCAAAGCTTAGGTTTCTTCTGCAACATGTTTCGTCAGTTAGATGTGCTCACTTTTGGATGGACACTGGTGGAGGGCATATTTGTCTCATCATGTTGGGATCTACCTCCAAGAAAAGCAAAGTGTTCATGGGGGATGGGGGTGGGTGGGAAGGAGTGAGAGGAAGGAAGTTCTGCACTTAAGAACACTGACCAACCATGACTCCAGAGAACTGATGAAGCATGCTATCCAATTCTTGATAGAAGGGTAGATGAATCCAAGGTATAGAATGAAGGATATATTTTTGGACATGACAGATGTGTATATGTATGTGTGTGTGTGAAAACACTATATTTATTTGTTATAAGTTTTGTATTTTTTTTATTGGAAGGATGATTTGTTAGGGAGGAGGAGGCTATTGATAAGAGATTTAAAAAAGAAAGAGAAAAGAGTCATAAAAGCATTTTTTTAATGCACAAAAAAGAATAGAAGAAGTTCAGAGGAAAAACACGGTCAATCAGGTCAGATTAGAATGAAAAAGACTGAATTCATGATGTTATTTAAAAAGTAAGTGGTATGCAAACAAAGTCAATGCAACCAAGATGAGCAGGGAAGCAGAACAATTTTTACAACCAGTGTCTCTAATAAAGGCCTCATTTCTCAAATATAGAGAGAAATGAGTCATATTTATAAGAATACAAGTCATTCCCCAATTGATAAATGGTCAAAGGATATGAACAGGCAGTTTTCAGAGGAAGAGATTAAAGCTATCCATAATAGCTATCTATAAAAACTTGAAAGAGCAGATGAAAAACGCTCTAAATTATTATTGATTAGAGAAATGCAAATCAAAACAACACTTAGGTACCACATTACATCTATCAGATTGGCTAACATGACAAAAAAGGAAAATGATAAATGTTGCAGAAGATGTGGGAAAATTGGGACACTATTGCATTATTGGTGGAGTTGTGAACTGATCCAACCATTCTGGAGAGCTATTTGAAACTATACCCGAAGGGCTATAAAAAATGTGTATTCCCTTTGACCCAGCAATACAACTTCTAGTTCTGTATCCCAAAGAGATAATAAAAATGGGAAAAGGCCTCACATTTGCAAAAATATTTATAGCAGCTTTTTTTTGTGGTGGTCAAGAATTGGAAATTGAGGGGATGCTCATTAACTGGGGAATGGCTAAACAAGTTGTGGTATATGAATGTAATAGGTTACCATTGTGCTATAGGAAATGATGAGCAGGCAGACTTCAGAAAAACTTGGAAAGACTTATATGGACTGATACTAAGTGAAATGAGCAGAAACAAGAGAACATTATACAGTAATGGCCATATTGTACAATGACTAACTTTGATAGACTTAACTCTTCTCAGTAATGCATGATCTAAGACAATTCCAAAAGACTCATGATGGAAAATACTATTCTCCTACAGAGAAAGAACCATGGATCCTGAATGCACATCAAAACATGGTATTTCCTCTCTCTCTTTTCATTGTTGTTTTGTTTTTTCTTTCTCATGGTTTCTCCCATTTATTCTGATTCTTCTTTGCAATATGACTAATGCGAAAATACATTTAATAAGACCATATATGTGGAGCCTTTATCAGATTGCTCACTGTCTTGGGGAGGGGGTAAGGAGGTAGGGGGAGAAAATTTAAAACTCAAAAACTTATGGAAGTGAATATTGAAAACTAAAATTTAATAAATCAATAAAAACCCCCAAAATATGTAAGTGGTATGTAACAGATTTATGGTTTACCTATAATCATCTTTTTCTCTTATTTCTTATAAGGAAATTTTGGGAGGGTGTATTTTTGGTGGTTGATAAATTCAGAATAAAAAATAAAAACAAACATGTAAAATCAGTAGTATAGATTATTGTTTCTACATGTATTTCTGTAGTGTGCCAGGACCAATGATCCCTGTTGCTTTCCCACAAGCAACACCCCTCATTGAAGCAATGGGTAGTGCAGTAGTCTTCCTGGTAAGACTTAGATTAGCTGCCTTGTGAAGGGAAAGAAGTCACTAAAGACCCAGTTATTGTTTCTGTTTAGTTGTTTCAGTCATATCAGACTCTTCATGACCCCTTTTTTGGCTTTTCTTGGCAAAGATAATGGAGTGATTTGCAGTTCCTTTCTCTAGAACATTTTACAGATGAGGAAACTGAGGCAAGCAAGTTAAATGACTTGCCCAGGGTCACACAGCTAGTAAGTGTCTGAGGTCCTATTTGAACTCAGATCTTCCTGACTCCAGGTCCTGCACTCTGTCCTCCATACCACCTTGCTGCCCCAAAGTTGCAGGGAGTTGTATTTCTTCTGAGCTCAAGAAAAGAGAAAGGTAACAACAATGCAAAGTCAGAACTAGAGGGTGGAGTGTTCTACTATACCAGGAGTTTACAGGATTTCATTTCAGTTTTGATGGGAAGGCTGGGAAGAAATACAATTTCTGGAATGTCATTAGAGATTTAGGCCCCCTAATGAGGCAGCCCCTTGAAGCTTTGCCAGAAGCTTTGTTAAATTAGAAACACACTTGTCAGGATACCCTTGGGTCTCTGGTCCAGGTAGCCCTTTCCCTATTTTTAATATCCAGAAAATATTTATTATGCATTTGCAATATGCAAGTCCCTGCACTAATATCTGAATTATATTTCATGCTGGAACTACAAATTCCAGACGTAGTCTCCTCTAGAAACCAACAGGTATTCCTGCTTTTTTGTTCTTTTTCCCAGTTAACAACAGCAGTAGCAGCAGCAGCATTTTTCATATCACTTGCATCACAAGTCTTACAAATCTTCATCATATAATGAGTAGGCAATTTTAACTTTGCTTAACAGATGGAGAAACTGAGGTACAGAAATTTTATGCAATCTCCAGATCAGTGTTACATAATTGTAAATAAATAAATAAATAATTTGTACAATAAATAATTTGTACAGTAATAAATTATAAATAAATAAATGAAAGACAAAGTAGGATGAGTTTCTAGAATTTCTAGTGCTGGGAGAGGTAATGTAGCATGGTGAAAAATAATGCTAGATTTTGAGTGAAGAGAGATCTAGATTCAGATCGCATTTCTGACACAAATTGTTGTGAAACTGGACAAATCACTTAACCTTCCTAAACTTCAGGTTATTTGCAATGTAAATGAGTATGATAGCCTTATCTCTGGTAAGTTGGGTTGGTCCCTGAAAGGGCATCCTTGTGATATTGAGAACAAGTTATTCTTGGAAGTTAGCTTGTACCTTTTGCCATTTGGAAGATTGTATTACAAGATATTTTCTCCTATATTATGGTAGCTGCCAAATCTCGTATGAGCTTGACTATGACTCCTTGGTACTTGAAGTCTTTCTTTTAGGATATTTGTAGTTTTGGGTTTTGTTTTTTGTTGTTGTTGTTGTTGTTGTTGTTGATTTTTAAGTTCTGGGTTCTGACTGTGATGTTTCTGAGGGTTTGCATCTTGGGATTTTTTAAAGGAGGTAATTGGTAGAGTCTTTCTGTTTTGACTTTGCTTGTTGGTTCAAAATGGACTGGGTCATTTTATTTATATTTATTGGAATATGGTATCCAGACTCTCTCTCTCTGTCTCTGTCTCTGTCTCTGTCTCTGTCTCTGTCTCTGTCTCTGTCTCTCTCTCTCTCTCTCTCTCTGTCTCTG
>NW_027185791.1:1043354-1054487 GCF_028583685.1 Petaurus breviceps papuanus
TCTCTTTCTCTCTTTCTCATGATATTTATGCACTCCAGTAATTCTTAGATTTTTTTTTCTCCTTGACCTGCTTTGTCAGTTGTTCCTGATGTGATACCTTATATTTTCTTATCTTTTTTTTCAGTCTTTCCTTTGTTTTAATTTTTTTTGTCTGGTTGAATCATTAACTTATGTTTGGTCCATTCTAATTTTTAGAGAGTATGTTCCTTGGGTAAGGTTTTATGTTTCTTGTACTAAGTTGCTAATTCACCTTCCTAGTCTTTCTACTGATATTGTCATTTCTTTTTCAATTCATTCCTCTAGTGATCTCATTTCATTTATAATTATTATTGTTTTAAAAAAACCCTTGCTTCATTTATTCAAGGAAGTATAGTCAACCTTCCACCACACTGTGTTTCTCTTTGAGGCTTTGCTTCTAAATGTTGTGGACTTATTAGTTATTCTCTTTTTCCAGCTTTGTGTTTTGGGTATCCTGGCTCTATAATAGCTCTTTTAAAAATGTCTGTAAAAATTAATCATTTTATTCAAAAATTTGTGTTAACCTTTGCACTTTTTTTGGTCCTCTGTACTCTCTAGGGTCCTGTGCCAGCTTTCTCCAGTTTTGAGTATTGTATTCTTCAAAGATCTCAGAGGCTGTTCTGGCTGGGTAGCTGCAAATTTTCAGTGAAACCTCAATGGTCTGATTGAGGGTGAAATCTAATCAATGGTCTGTCTGAACTTAATAACATTCTGATTTAAATTTTGGTTTAGACAGGTAACACAACTACAGACCTGACCCTAGTTGGACCTCCAATAGACAGTGACCAGTAGACTAGCCCCAGCTCCTGTCACTCAGGTGGAAGGTTCTATAGTTTCAGAATAATGAAAGTTGAGATTCATTCTCAGTCTACATTCCTCCTCATTTTATTACTTAGCTGCAGGTCTTAGCTCAGGTGTGTGAACTAAATTTGGGATCCTGCAATAGGATCAGAGCCACCCATCTATTGACAACTTTTGCTCCTTTTCTAACGCATAACCTCAGTCATAGTTTGCATTGGATCTCTGACCATTGCCCTAGTAGGAAGGTACAGCCTCAGCCCATGATGTATTAATGTCCCACCTTTGGAATAAAAGTGACAGAGCCACCTGATGGATGCCCTTTGATCTCCCTGCAAGGTGTATAGGCTCATGGTGCAATTGTTGTATCTGATATCCTAACCCTGTCTCCAATCATTGTTCACACATACTACCCCCCTCCCCCCCCCATCCTACTCTCATGGTAGAAGACTCTGTGAGGATGTCCCTGGCTAGATCACTTCTCCAGTCACTGTAGACTATGTCCTGTAGCACCAATGTAATATTCACAGCACTGACAATGACTCTGAATATGGCAGCATAGTTCTCAGCTGCAAAATATAACAGGCTCTCCATAGATAAAACAGAAGCAAAACATTTGTTTGGACACCAGAGAGCCAAATCCCAATACCAGGAAACCAAGTCCACTGTAGTAACAAAGAAGTTAATACACCATAGCATAGCTTTATTCTTTCAACAACCACTCACAAGCCTAGCTTTCACAGCAGGGGGCAAACAAATATTCACAAACCTAGCTGTCTGCTTGGCTACATGTCCTCTCTCTCCCACTGTCTAGCTTCTCTGACTCCCAGGTTCCTATGGGCTCTGCTCTACCCTTCAGCAAGCTTCTCCCACCACAGATTCCATGTGATTACATTAGGCTTATTAGGGGGCAGGGAAGATCTTCAAATACCCATTACTATTACATGTCTCTTGCTGACCCAGGTTTGAAAAATGATTTATCATGGTTTATACATATATAGATATACACACATATAGATGTGTGTATGTATATGTATATATAAATATAAAATTAATTTTTAGTTTTCAACATTCACTTTTATATGATTTTGAGTTTTGAATTTTCTCCCTTACCCTTTCCTACCCTAGACTCCCTAAGACAGTGTGCATTCTGATATAGGCTCTACTTATACATTCATATTAAAAAATATTTTCACTTTAGTCATGTTGTAAAGAAGAATTAGAACTAATTGGAGGAACCACAAGAAAGAAGTAACAGAACAAACAACAAAAGAAAAGGAGAGAAAATAGTGTGCTTCCATCTGCATTCAGCCTCCAAAGTTCTTTCTCTGGGTGGATAGGATTTTCTATCATGAGTCTTTTGGAGTTGTCTGAGATTCTTCCATCACTGAGAAGAGCTAAGTCTATGAAAGTCAGTCGTTGCACAGTGTGGCTGTTACTGTGTCCAGTGTTCTCCTGGTTCTGCTCACTTCACTCAGCATCAGTTCATGTAAGTCTTTCCAGGTTTTTCTGAAGTCTGCCTGCTCATCATTTCTTATAGCCCAACATGGATGGTGAGACTAGTTTCATTTATGTTACTGTGTATTTGTTTTCCTCTGTGGAATAATCTGAAACTCAATGCAGTTCATGCATTATCATCTGGGAGTAGCAACATTTGGAGAAACATACCATCAATTTGAAATCTTTTTTAAAAAGTTCTGTAAGTAAAGCCTTAAAAATATTTAGTCTACTGCATCTATATTATGTCTGTATTCTTTGACCATACCTTGAGCATAAAGTCTCTCAATGATCACTGTATAACAACTCAAACCAAATTTTGAAGTGGCAGAGCCAACAAAAGATCAGGGTGAGACGTTTTCCCAGCCTAAAAACACTTGAGAGGTCAGTAGAAGAAGTTTGTGACACAGGGTTAGAAGCCTGTCTGGAGTCCACACACACACAGTGGCAGCAACAGTGACTACAGCAGCAGTAGAAGCAGCTTCTGGAGCTCTCAGTTCAGAGATGCTGAGGAATTAGGAAACTAGTCAGAGAGAGATTACAAGGGGACTGTTTGCTGGCCGTGGACACAGCTGGTACTAATTGACAATTCTATTCCCCATAGGCATTTCTGAGTCACAGTTCCAGGGTAGAGAAGCACTAGAGTTTGTTCACAAGGGTACAAGGGCCCTGGTCCCTGTTCCAAGGCAAAGAGAGTGCTAGTGATCATGGCTGCAGAGGACCGGGCTCTTCCTGGGTAAAGTCCAGAGTACAGATCAGGAGAACAGCAATCATACTTCTATCAGAATCACCCCACCTTGGAAGTACCAAAAACTTGCAGACCCCCCAGACTAGCTCTGAAAGCAGTAGCACAAAAAAAGCCTGAAGCTTGGGACAGTGACTCTGTGACCCCAGGTAAGCAGAACCCAACTTTAATAAAAAGTTCAAAGCCAAGATATAGACTGGAAAATGAGCAAACAATAGAAAAAAAGAATTTGATCATAAAAACTACTACAGTGGTAAAGAAGACCAAGAGATAAACTCAGAAGAAAGCAACAATGTGAAAACAATTACAAACAAATCCTCAGAGAAAATGCTAACTAAACACGAGACCAATAAGAATTCTAGGAAGAGTAAAAGAAAAAAGATAAGAGTAGAAGGAAAAATTGGGAAAAGAAATGAGAGTATTACAAGAAAATTATGAAAAGAGAATTAACAGATTGGTAAAAGAGGTACAAAAGTACTAAATAAAATAACTCCTTAAAAAATTGAATTGACCAAATGGAAAAAGAGGTACAAGACATCACTGAAGAAAACAATTCCTTAAAATTTAGAATTGGGCAAGTAGAAGCTAATGACTCCACGAGAATCAAGAAACAGTAAAAACAAAGTCAAAAGAATGGAAAAAATAGAAGATAATGGGAAATATCTTATTGGAAATCAACTGACCTGGAAAATGGATCAAGGAGAGACAATTTAATAAATATTGGAACAACTGACCTGGAAAATAGATCAAAGAGATCATTTAAGAAATACCGCAGGGGCGGCCAGGTAGCACAGGAAGTAAGAGAACCGGCCCCAGAGTAGGGATGACTTGGGATGGAATCCGGGCTCAGACACTTAGCACATACCCAGAAACACCTGGCCGTGTAACCTTGAGCAAGTTACTTAACCCCAATTGCTTAGGGGAGGCCAGGTGGCTCAGTGAGTAAGAGCACTGGCTCCAGTGTTGGGATGACCTGGGGATCAAATCTGGGCTCAGATACTTAGCACCACACCCAGAAATAACTGGCCATGTAACCTTGAGCAAGTTACTTAACCCCGATTGCTAGAAAAAAAAAAAAAAGAAATACTGGACTACCTGAAAGTCATGATCAAAGAAAGAACCATGGCAAGATCTATGTGAAGAGTTAAAATGAAGGTATACTGAGGCGTAAAGTTCTGAGTATGATCAATTTATTAGTAAAGTGCAAATTTACCAGTAAATGGTATCTCAGATTCCCTAGAAAAGCTAAGACCCTGATGAGGGAGACAGTTCTTTTTTATAGTTCTGGGGAGTATAGAAAATAGGAAGGCTAACATCATAGGTGACAGAAAATGTGATTTCATAGAAATTGGAATTGAAGTCTAACAACAACCCCCTCCTTCCCTCCTGTGACTAAGAAATTTTCATTGTTTAAGTCCAGCTGCATCTGCAAAGACAGAATCAGCAAACTAGACTCATTTGGATGATATATCAGACATCCTTGAAAGATAGCTTGGTGGTGTTTTGTCACTGACCATGCTATCAAGGGACTTTCTGTGCAATTAGCATGGTAGTTGCCTTCTATGATACTGACCTCCAAAAATCATCCTTCCACTCTGTGTGATATGTTATACCTTCTAAATCACCAGAATAAAACATGATGCTTTTAAAATTATGACTTAAAAATTAAATATGTATTTTTTCCACTCTTCTTCAGGTGGGTAGGTGGCATAGTAGATAAAGCTCTGGATCTGGAGTCAAGAAGGTGTGAGTTTATATCTGTCCTTAGACATAAGCTGTGACCCTGGATAAGTCATTTAATGTCTCTCTGGCTCAATTTTCTCAATTACAAAATGAGAAAAATAATAGCACCTTCCTCACAGGGTTGTCATGAGAATCAAATGAGACAAGATTTTTAAAGTGCTTAGAACAGTTCCTGGCACATAGTACATTCTAAGTAGATGTTTATCTCCTCTTCCCCCCACCCCACCCCCATTTTCTTCACAAACACGTAAGGCAGAACAATATGGTGGAAAGAGCCCTGGATTCGATTTGAAATAAAAGTCAAAGTTTGACTCTGCTTTCCATCTGGGTGATAATTCTCTGGGTCTCAGTTTCCTCATCTGTAAGACGGAGTTGAGCTAGAATATCTTTAATGTCCTTTTCAGTTCAAAATGTGTGGTTCTATGGCTCTAGGATAAATAATCTTTTCTGTGTAATTTCCATTGGGTATATATTAGCTACCTTTGTTGTATATAAAAGCTCAAATCAAGTTTCATTTCATGCTATAGAATTTCAGATTCATTATCTCTGCTGTTGTTGTTTAAAGGGAAAATATGAGACATTGTCCTAATGATCTCCATGATAGATCCAGTAATTTTTGATGCTGCAATCCAGCTTAAGCTTTGGATATCCTTGTATTCTGGTTCACATGCTAATGGTTTCAGCCTGTCTTTGATTCTCTAAACCAAGTTCCAAGCTGCTAAGTTTGGACTCCAATATATACTGGACCCCACAAAATTCAGAAAATCAAGAGGTTGAAATGAATCCAGTGCTGATTCTTGATCAAGGATCCAGTCACTTAAAACTAAAAATGCTCATGGATGAATAAAGACATTTTTCCCCCAACACTTATGTGCGAGATGCCTCTGTGTTTCTGTAAGTTACAGCCAAGGATTTTCTACTTCTTTATTGAACTCAAGTAGGTCTATCATTAGATAGCTGAATGTTTTCCTTTTCAGGGGGCAAGAGGGAATAAAATTCTCTCTGCCATATTAAGATCCTTATCACTCTAAGGACTGGAATTGCTTTTGGTTTTGATCCAGGCAGTCATTTTGAGATAACAAAGGCACATGTGTTAAATTCATATAATCATCCAGTCAAAGAGGTGGAAGGTACCTCAAATTGGACTTGTAGATAGAATTTTAAGGGCTTTCCATGTATTTTTTCACTTGATCCTTAAAACAATCCTATGTGATAAGTAATGCAGATTGGATATTAGGGAATGGGAGAAGGAAGAGTTGAGGCTGACAGTAATGAGTAGTGAGCCTGGGTGATTGGGAGAATAGTGATGACAGTAATAAGAAAGTTTGAAGGGGCAGCTAGGTGGTGCAGTGAATAGAGCACCAGCCCTGGAGTCAGGAGGACCTGAGTTCAAATCTGGCCTCCTCCGACACTTCCCCCCTCCAAAAAAAAAAGTTTGAAGAGGGAAGGGCTTGGAGAGAAAGACAATGAATTCAGCTTTGGACATGTTGGGTTTAAGCTATCTATGCAGCATCCAGTTAAAGATGTCTGCTAGGTGGTGGGAGATGAGAATCTGGAGGTTAGGAGAGAGGCAAGGGTTGAATAAGTAGACCTGAAAACCATCTGCATAGAGATGATAATTTAATTTTTCAGTCAATGAGATCACCATGTAAAACAGTAGGCCTGGGACAGAGCCCTCTGGTATTTCTGTAGTTAGTGGGAATGATCTGAATGAAGATCCACAAAGGAGACAGAGACATAGTCCAACAGATAGCAGAGAAACTAGGAAAGAAGAGATTATGAAGGAGAACAGTGTGATCTCCTTAATGGACCCCACAAAGGGGGGATGCAGACAGGACAAGAAAGACAAAGAATGAGAAAAAGCCACTGGATTTGGTGATTAAGGAATCCTTGGTAACTTGTGTTACATTCATAATGCTGATGATGCATCGAACATTGTATCAGGTACTGGGGATAGAGGCAAAAATGAAGCATCTCTTGTTCTCAAGACACATGCATCCTGTCAAGGGAAAAAACTTGTATGTGTAGAGGGGAGCCAGCAGAGGTGCAGACCCCCTCTGACACTGCAGCTTCCACCAACATGGGCAAGCTGTCATGCACCTGCTTTGCTTCTGTGATGATGTGTAATGGCAGTGACTTGAGACTGGAGGATACACGCACATTCTGTAACTGGTTCTAGCTTGTTAACCCATGGTGAATGGCAGCCTCTTTGAATAGCTGCATCGGCAGCACCTTCCAGAGGCCTTAGCTAACCTCTGCCTCACTCTCCTCTGCTGCCCTTTCAGTGGATCTCTTATTTGGACTTTTACTCCTTGGCTGACAATATCTGAGGAAATGCAACAGAGGTGCTAGTTGGTTACTGCATTTGACAGTGGAGTGGAACCTGACTGGAGAGAGCATGAGCCAATCGAGAGGAGATAACCCAAGCCCTCAGGAATACCCCTAAAGCACTGAGGAGGTACCGTGAACCCTAGTACTTGTTACATATATGCAAAACAAAAAAACAGTCATTTTTAGGGGGTGGGAAATCGGCTTTAGCATCAGGGAGAACCATGAAGAGGTCATGTAGAAGATGATTTGAACTGAAGGAAACTTTGAAGGAATCTAAGAATTCTAAGCAATTTGGTTAAAGAAAGAATGCATTCCAGGAACGGGAGGCAGCTTGTGCAATGACAAAGACAAGAGATGAAGCGTCATGTGTGAAGGGTAACAAGGAGGCCACAACCAAAGAGTACATGAAGGCATTTAATTATAAGCCTGGAAAGATAGAGGGGGCCAGTTTGTGAAGGGTTTTAAGTGAAAAACCAAGGAATATGTATTTGATTTCAGTAGGGAGTCATTAGGATTTATTGAGCAGGGGAGTAGTGAAAACTGTGCTTTAGGAATATCACTTTTACCCCATACGGGGTCATAAAAATTTGGTGACCCTGAAAGGTTTCTGAAAGCACAGAGATCAAAAATTAATTCAAAATCAAACATGTAATGGATCCGAGGTTTTTCTGGCAGCAGTATTTGTCTGAGTTGCATCCCACAAGTTTGCTGCAGTCCAGCTTCTGAACACAAAGCATGTGTACTTTGCACCATGCATGCCCTCAGTTCATGCAACACAGAGGAATGCTGCCAAAATGTGAAAAGGGGTCTCAGTGGAAAAAGTTTAGGAAGCCCTGGATAGAGGATGATTTGTTTGGAGAGGAAAGAGCCTTAAGGCAGGGAAACCTATTAGAAGACTATTGCAATATTCTGGGCAAGAGGCAATGGGATAGAATCAAACACACTTGGCAGCTAATGTGTAGTGAGGGAAAGTGAGGGACAGAGGATAACTTCAGGGTTGTGAACCTTGGGGGATTGGAAGGATAATGGGTTGTGTTTTAGACATACTGAGCTTGAAATAAAACTTGAAATAAAAACTTTCGCTTGAAATAAAAAAAAAAAAACTGAAGCATGAACAAAAAGATTAGAACTAATGATGATAATTTACTTAAATCTCACCCAAGGAATCATTCCTTTATTCAAAAACAACAGCAACAAACAAAACCCAAAGCCCGAACCCCTCAAAAAAAAATAATGAACCAAAACTTCCCCCAGCAGTTCCTGTAACTATTGAAGTGAGACAAGAACACTCAAATATTTTCCCCAAACCACTGAGATTTCATTTGTTTCCGGACTGTGCACTTGAGTCACTGGGGAAGCTGCTGCAGTTTTCTTATTTCCTGCCTTGGGGGTGCAGATGTGATAAGGCCTGTTACCTGAGATGACAATGAAGATTAAAATAGTTGAAGCGAAAATACTTTGGCCACATAATCAGAAGGGATTCATTAGAAAACACCCTGATGTTGGGAAAGGTTGAAGGCAAAAGGAAAAGGGGACGGCAGAGAATGAGTGGGATATACAGTGTCAGAGAAGCAATAAACATGAATTTGAACAGATTTTGGCAAATAGTGGAGGATAGAAGGACTGAGCATTCTATAGTCCATAGGATTACAAACAGCTGGACATGCTAGGCATTAAGAAAAGTGGTTCCCTGGAACTTGGACTCAGTCCTATGCCGACACCTTAAAGTGGAAGTCACATACGGTAATTGGTAGTAAATTCTTAAAAGAGTCAAATATCTGTTCTGTCATCTCTTTGTTAACTTCTCAAGTTTGTCAGTCTAGACACTTAGACAGTGGTGAGCCGGAACAAGTTTGTAAGAGCCGATTGTTGAATTTTCAGAGTGAGCATTTATGCCTTGGAAACTGGCAAACACTACAAATCAGAGCTTGATTTTTTGTTTTGATAATTGTCTCTAGATCTAGGAAAATGATGGAGAAAATGTTAATAATGCAGATTAAACTTAAAAATGTATTTTGCAATACTTTTTTTTTTCTCAGAGAGCTGGTTGTTAAATGCTTACCAGCACTTCCCTACTTATAAATATACATGTTTTTAGATGGAATTAGTTGGTCAAAGGGTAATTCTGAGAAAGTTCTCTCTTTTGGAGTAGTTAAGGGAGGATGATTGGCTACATAATTACTTCAATGTTCACATTTTGCTTTAGCAATGGGACTTGAATTTGTAGAACAATGGAAAAATAAATCTCAGGTTCAAGGCCTGACTTAGTCACTAACTAGCTTGGGTAAGTCAACTTTACATTTTTGAGCCTCAGTTTCTTAATCTTTAAAATGGGGGCAATAATGCTTGTAATTGTTCTCTCCTGTGATTTTGGGGAGGAAGGTATTTAATAAATCTTAAAGTATTACTTAAACAGTATTTTTTTTTTTTGGAATTTGCTTTCAACTCATCCTAACATTAATATTGTACTCAGATGGATGGTTAATATTCTAGCTGTGCTACGTCAAAGTCCCTTATTCTTCATCAGAATTAAAGACCTGCTTAGGAATTCCCTCCTTCTTGCTATTTCTTCTGATACTTCAGGGAATCTGTGATTTCATCAATGAGGGTATTTCCTACAACAATGCAAATGGAAATCCACCTGTGACCTGGATTTGATGGCTCCACCCCCTCATAGAGAGGTTGTCATGGAAACTTTGGAGGATCTCACCAGGATTTAGAGTACTCGCTGGGCTAGAATGTACATAGGCATACAGGAGAGGTTGGGTCTTTTGTGGTACTGGTGACTGAAGGAACTTCTGCCAGTGTTTTGGGTTCCAAGTGGCAAAAGTGGGGAAGGAGAACTTTAAGCAAAATCTAGCAGGGGATGTGGATTCATTCTGCAAAACCCCAGTCAGGGAAATCTAAAGAAAGTAAGTGAGAAGGTATGTGTGGGTAAGGGCATAAGAGGAGAGAACAGGGAGAGAGACCAGTCTATGGGACTAGAGCCAAAAGCAGTTTTGTAAGAACAAAGGAGGTCCAGTCAGTCCATAGCTCCTTCTTTACTTGCTTCCCCAGGGCACAGAACTGGGGAAATTTCCACCCAGGATTTAGATCTCAATCCTTTTTTTTTCTTTCTCGGTGGCCCCCTCAAGACTGTCTGGGAGAAAGGGAAGGAAGAAAGAAAACATCGCTCCTGGCTGCAGTCTCTGCTGAAGGCTGCTCTACGTGGTTTTAATGTCTACTTGCATTTTCTATGCTACTTGATACTGCTGATAAAATAAATGACCATTCACAATACTTTCATCTAATCTTTTGAACTTGAGGGTCTGGAATTGAGAAGGGGAAGCTAGCCTATGGAGAAAATGTGGGGAGTCAGAGGCAGCTAGATAGTTGTATTTTGTAATTTCTGAGATTATTCAAGTGCATATCTGCTAGATTACCTTTGATCCGAGAGAGACAGACAGAGGCAGAGAGACAGGCAGACAGAGAGAGACAGAGATAGGAATACAGAGACAGAGAGAGAGACAGAGAGAGGGATACAGAGAGAGAGAGAGAGAGAGAGAGAGAGATACAGAGACAGAGACAGAGAGATACAGAGACAGAGAGATACAGAGACAGAGACAGAGACAGAGAGAGATACAGAGACAGAGAGACAGGCAGACAGAGAGAGAGACAGACAGGCAGACACAGAGAGAGAGACAGAGATAGGGATACAGAGACAGAGAGAGATAGAGAGAGAGACAGAGAGATAGAAATAGAGAATAATTAGAATAAGCAGTGGAGGTGGGAGAATGGTCCCTGAGTGGACCTTCTGTCACTCATCCCAGTTTGTTTTAGAAAACTTTTGCATCAACAGTCATACCCCTGCTTCACATCCATGGCTTCTTATTTACGCTGCTCTTCCCTGAGCCCTCTCATGCATATCCTTCCACCCAATGGAACACATGGTTTGTCCATCATTTATCCCTAGCATTTCACTATGTAATCAGCTCATTCTTTTTTTTTTCCTACTCTATGTG
>NW_027185791.1:1054497-1102423 GCF_028583685.1 Petaurus breviceps papuanus
CTATGTGAAAAAGTATCAATGCCCCCACCTTAAAAATATATAGTTATCATTTAAAGCTTATTTTTAAAGGAAAAAATAAGCTATTAATTAATTTATATCATTTACCACTGCCTTTTAACTGAACTAAAATAAAGGAGGAACTAGAACTCTTCTATCAAAATTTGTAGTGACAGACTAAACTGGGCCAAGTTTAATTCTTTGTCAAGTCTTTTTGGGTCCAGGATTTGTCACTTGTTTTACTTTAATCACTTTAATCTTGTGAATTCAGGAGTTTCTTTAAATCTGAAACTATACCCTATATGACTGGACAGGCAACCAAAAAATGGTGATTTTTTTTGACATTTTAATTCACTGCTTAAGAAACCTTTGCCAAAAGTTGAGGGTCTTTCTCTTTAATGTAAGATGTATAAGAGAACTGTTTACTCAGACTAAATGACCAAGAAAAAAAAAAGTTCATTCAGTGATGTGAAGCAAGAGGACTGAAGTGACAAACTTGTTCTTGTAACCCAGTATGGGACTGTTCCCTCATGGGCAAAATGTTCCCTTGCAAATTCTAGTACATGGGCTTAAACGTACTCTGGAGTAGTTAATGCATCTTTTATATATGATACAGAGCCAAAAACACTGAGGAATTGTAGGTCTTGAGTCAAGTCCTAAATAAATATGTTCTCTAACATTCTGTATTGAGCATACTGTGGTTCTCCTTGTTTTGAGGTAGGTAAGGCAAACTTTTCAACATTTTCATTTTTAAAAGGAGGGAGATTCAGGCTCAAAAATGAAGCACTGGAAAAGATTCAAATTTTAAAGAAATTAGCACTTAAAAAATGCCTTCCTTAGTCTTACTCTAATTTAATGGAAGTCTTGAAAAAAGTAAGTGGTAGGCATGAAAGGAGGCAGCAGAGTATTAAAGAAGGTAGGGAACAGGAAGGGGGGAAAAGATTCCTGAAGCCTACATGCAAAGTTCTGGTGACGAAAGTCAGTGGTATCCTGAGAATAGATCTTTCCAATACATGAGCCCTGTTCTATTTTGTCACTTGGAAAATAGGTTGTAATTTTGAAAAGGGAAGGAAAATGGACACGTTTTTTAGTCTGCTGCTGGCGAGACGCCACCCTGCAGAACAGGAGTATAATAAGAGGCATTAAGCATAAGCTCTGCAAGAGGCTGCTCCGAACGTCCTTGGCTTCTGTGCTTTGGGTTGGAACTCCCTACAGAAGAAAATGTTACTGTGCAAACAGGATCCTTAGCCAAACCTGAGAGCACATCTCTCTAGATTGTGAAACACCTATCCTCTTGTTTTTGCATTGCATTTCATTGCCTTGCCTGCCCTGCCCCTGCTCCACCCCCGAAGGGCTAACCCTCACCATTATATTTGCATGTGTTTTCTTGGACATTGGAAATACCTAAGACCTTTCAATGGGGGCAGTTATTCATTTATGGCTTCTAGTGAACAAAATTTAGGAAAAAGGAAAGCACCTGAAATTTGATAAACTATTATCTGCTTGTCATTAAGCAGCCTCTTGAGGTGTAAAGTCTGACATATGTGTTTCTCAAATTGCTATACTTCTGTTTGCCATCTTCATTTGTTTCTGCCTTTATTCCCTTCTCCCGACAATTCCTTTTCTAGTCCATTGCCTTCTACTCTGGCTTTCTCTAATCCATCCTCCTTTTTCATTTTCTCAGTATACAGATACTTCTAATCCAGTGATACGCAAGCATTTTGATGTTGTATTGGCTTTTGTGACATCCCCTTTATAAAATGCTAGCATGCTCTCTGTCTCTGTCTCTCTCTCTCCCCCCGCCTACTGCCTCTCTCCGCACACACGCACACACGATGAATGAAATTGTCATGCTCTCATACCTTCTTACAATTTTAGAATACTCCATTAGTTAATTGTAAATTTTCTAGTATGTTGTCATAAAAAAAAGAGCTTCATAAATATTTTTGTATATATGTACATTTTGTACATATGCCCTTTTCCTCTTTCTTTGATCTCTTGTGTAATGGGTTTAGTAGAGTTATATATGGGGTCAATAGGGAAGCATAGTTTAGTAACTTTGGGGTATGATTCCACATTGCTTTCCAGAAGAGCTGAACCAGTTCCCAGCTCCACCAGCAGGGCATTAATGTACCTACTTTACCACAGATTCTCCAGCATTCATCATTCTCCTTATTTTTTTTTGCCCCAACTTTACCAATCTGAATTTACAAAATCTGACCAATTTTGACAAAAAAGATTTGAGGTAGAAGCTCAGATTTGCTTAAAATCATAAATGATTCAAAGCATTTTAAAAATATAGCTATTTTCATATGTTGCTAGCTTGGGTTCTTCCTTAAAAGCTTCCTGTTCATATTCTTTGACCATTTATAAAGTGATCTCATAAATTTTAATAACTTCCATATCATATCTTAGAAAGTAGACCATAATCAGAGGGACATGCTGCCAAGATTTTTCCAAGTTATTTGCATTGGTTTTTGTTTTTGCAAAAACTTAAAACATATTCTATACTCAGAATTGCCCATTTTATTTTTAATGATTTTTTCCTATGGTTTGTTTTTTCATGGACTATTCCACTAGCCATGGAACTAAAATAAATTTTTTTTCTTGCTCCTCTAATTTGTTTATAACGTTACCCCTTGTGTCCAAGTCATACACCCATTGGTAGTATATCTTGGTATAATGTGAGATAAATATTGGTCTATACTTATTTTATATGCCAGACTACTTTTAATTTTCTCTAGCAGTTTTTGTTGAATAGTAGTTTTTATCCCAACATGTGGCCTCTTTGGATTTATCAAACACTAAACTATTGTGCTTGGTTGTAGTTTTCCCCTCTATATTATGTGCCTGATTTGTTCCACTTATCAATCTTTCTATTTCTTAATCAGTACCATTGTTGTCATCATCTTTAATAAAATCATCTATTGTTTGTATAATTTGTTCTTAGACCAGTTCTTTGAATTAAATTAGTCTTTAACAAATTTTCATCGCTTCTTCAGAGACCCAATATTAAATATAATTTTCATCATTGTGGTTCATGAAATATGTTTTTGCTATATCTGCTTTTCTACATTTACTTGTGAGGTTTTTGTGCTTTAAAACGTGGTCATAAAGGTACCATATACAGCTGATAAATATTCATATTCCTTTCTATTTCTATTCAATAATAGTCAGAATATTATATCTAACTTCTAAAATTCCATTTGGGTTCTTAACTTCTGTCTTGATTGTTTTTGGTTAGATTTGTCTAGCTAGCTCTGAAAGGTGTACATTGAAGTCCCTTTGTTATAGTTTTATTCTCCATTTCTCCCTGTAACTCAATGTACTTTTACTTTAACTATTTAAATGCTATGCTATTTGGTACATATATGTAAAGTAATAATATCAGTTTATCATTCTTTCAGCACAATGTAGTTTCCCTGTTTATTTTAATTAGGTCTGTTTTTGCTGTTGCTTTTTCTGAGAACATGATGGCTAATCCTACCTTTTTTTTATTTCACCTAAAGCATAATAGATTTTGCTCCCATTCCTTATTTTAACTCAGTGTGAGTCTTTATGTTTTGAGTGTGTTTTTGTAAGCAACATATTTTAGGATTCTGCTTTCTGATGCACACTACTGTCATTTTCCCTTTTATGAGTCAATTTATTCCATTCAAATTCACAGTCAAAATAATTAATTGTGTTTTCCCATCCCCTCCTCCCATTCTACTCTTTTAGGCTTCATCTTCTCTTTATTTCCTGTTCTCATTTTATATTGAAAAAGAGGATGGTGAGTAAAAAGGAATGTGTTTTCCCTATTGATTTATCTGCTTATGCTAAAAGTCCTTGAATTTTCTTCCTCCTCAGATCTTTAATAATTTTAATGTTCTTTACTGTATTTTCCTCTATTGCTCATTTTCTGCCTTCCTCTCATTTAATGATCATTTCCCTGGGCACTGCATCTCAAAGTGCTTCGGCCTCCTCCTATTCTAGACAATCTCTGGTTTACCAGTCTAGGTCTCTATCCCAATTGCTCTAGGTTTGATGGAATCTGCCTCTACTCCCTGGGTCCTCTTTTCTTTCCCTCTCCCGGAGACCAACTACAGGTTATTACCCGTTATTTCTTTCCTTTTAAACCCCTCTTTGTGATTATATCTCCACGGTTAGAATTCATTTTGCTTATCCTTCCCTTTTGCTTATCTTTCACCCTTGCTCCCTCCTCCTTTTGTCCCTTCTTTTTTGCTGTTGAGTAAAATATATTTCTGCACCCAACTCTGTGGGTGTGTTCAGTCTTCCCTCCTTTAATTAGTTCAGATGAAAGTGGGATTCAAGTGCTGCCCACTCCCCTCATCCCCTTCTTCCTTGTTTAAATTATATTCTATTTGCACACCCCAATTATGTGAGATAATTTTCCCTAACCTTTCTCTCCTCCCTTTAGCCTTAATGTATTATTTTCCCTTCCCTTTTCTTTCTCTTTTTAAGATATGACCAACTTAACCCCTTCTATGACTCCTGATGATATGATTCTGGGATACTCAGTTAATCTCTGTATCATAATATAAACATTTCATTCTTGTTTAGTCCCTTATGATTGCCCAGTCATAGTTTTCTTTTAATATTTCTTTTGACTCTTGTGTTTAGAGACTTCCAGGTCATGTGACCAATAAGATGGAGACACAAGATGGACGTTTTCTCCGAATCTCATGACCTCTCACATCTCACAAAACAGAAATTATGCACCAAAGATGAAGCAATTTCAACTATTTTTGTTGTATAGGAGAGTTGTGTCAAATTCAAATACAAATGGGGGTCACTAAACCATACATAAGGATGTGGTCCTGTGGGCCACATATTGACTTAGAAAACCATATATTAACATTATTTATGTTCTTTTGTATTTTTGTTTTGTTATATATTTTGAATTATATTTTAATCTGGTTTGGGCTACACTCAGGAGCCTTGTAGTCTACAAAGCAGCAGGCAGGGGCCATGTTCTTAACATCTCTGGTCTAAGACACTAGGAACACTACAGAAGACTAAAATCTCCTGTAAACTAATACCTAGCCAATACTATTTAGCATATTCTCCCCTACCACCCATCACTCTACTAGCAGGAACTCTACATTTTTCCCCTAATCCATTGGTTTACAACAAAATAAAACCCTCCCACCCTGACTTCCTCTCTGTTTCCAGTGCCATGGAAATCCAAGCTTCAAACTAAAAATTTGCTGAAGCCTTGATAGCCAGCACTGTGGCAGCATTCTGTACTGGAAAAAGATTTCTACTTGAGACCAGAGGAACAGAAGGAAAGATGGAGGACATATTTCTGGGCTTGCAATGGAAGTCACCCTCATACCCTGACCCTTTGCCCTCCCAGAGCCTTGAAGATCCAAACTCCAAACAACAGATATCTTACTCAAGCTACAATAGCACTGGTATGACAGTACTTGTGATTCCAAGCATTTAGGAACAGAAGAAATGGATAAGACATCCTATGTGTGGGATGTGACTACTTGAGAGAAATAGTCCAGTATCTTTTCCTTCCAGAAGTCACTTGGGATAGAGATCTAGACTGGTAAACCATGGATTTTCTATCATAGGAGGAGGCTGAGGCACTTTGAGATCCAGTGCCTAGGGAAATGACCATCAAATGGGAAGAAGTTGGTGAATGAGCAATAGGGGAAGATAAGGTAAAGAACATTAAAATTATCAAAAATCTCAGGAGGATAAAAACAAAGATCTTTAGCATAAACAGATAAATCAATACATGAACAGAAAAAAAAATGTGGTTTCCAGAGCTAGAAAATGAGGCCAGGAATCTGGGAATAAACACTACAAAATAAAGGAAACTTATTTAATACCTGATGAGGTAGAAGACCCTGTGGATTTTAAGGGGAACATGGAAACACAACACATTATTCCTGAGTGATTTAAAAGAGAATGAAAATTGTGAGAGTAGAATTTATGAGGAAAAAAGCACAAATAATTGGAAGAATAGGAAAATGTGAATTGGTGGTGGCAGCAAATCTCACCAAAGAAATAAAGAAGAGGGTAACTGATTACAAATGTCAATATACAGAAGAGAAAGATAATCTGGGAGAATAGATGCTCTCTGTTCCGTCATATTGATTTTGAGGACAGGATAAACAGAGACAACTTAAGAATTGCAGGTGTCTCAGAAGAGCACAGCAAGGAGAACACACCACCTGAACACCTAATGCAGGAACTAATAAAAGAAAGCTCCCCCCACCCCGAACTTCTGAACACAGAAAGCAAAGCAACAATCGAACGGATCTATAGATAACCTCAAATTCCAAGAGAGAGAGTGGTTAAATTTAGCAATCCCATTGAGAAAAAAACAAAATCTACAAGCAGCCAGGAGAAAGACAAACAGAAGGGAATAAATTTGAATACACAATATTCTGCACTAATTAGATGCAGGAGGGAATGGAATGATATGTTCTGAAGAGTGATGGAACTCAATGGCCTACCCTGCAAATCTGAGCTTAAGCCTAAATGAAAATAGATGGACATTCAGTAATAAAGAGACATTTAAAAATTCTTAGAAAGAAAACCAGACCTATCGAGATCATATGCTTCTTAAACACCTCAGAAAGCAGAAATTCAGGAGGAGTGAATGAGTGCAGCAGACAAGGACAGCCACAGCAATAGTAGAAAGACCAGTAAAAGATTTAAAGAGGAGAGGATAGGAGGAGGGGACGCAGAAGTCAGGTGGAGGTGATGGTGGAGAGGGTAGGGACAGGACCTTGTAGTAACCCAAATAAATCAATATTTTTTGTAGGACTAAATAACGAAAGGAATGGATGTGGGGGGGAGAGGAGGAGGAGGTAGAGGGGCAGATAGGATGTGCTCTGGTGAAGAGTAGGGCAGGCAGTGAGAGGAATGTGTCTCCTGTGGTTTCTCAGGAAGAAAAGTCAGAAGTAAAGTAAGTGAGGAAATAGACAAAGAGACCGAAAAAAGGATAGGGTGTGGGAAGTGGAAACCTTTGTTTTGGTGGTGGGAGGGGGTGCCACTGCATACTCCTGTGTTTACATTTCATAGTTTCTGTGCAGCAGTAATCTTCTCATCAGAAATGTTTGGAAGTCTTCTGTTTCATTAAAGGTTGATTTTCTCCCTGTAGTATTTATCCCCTTTTCATTTTTCCTGTTGCATAAGTTATTCTTGGTTGTAAACCTAGAAATCTTTTGCTTTTTGGAAGACCATATTCCAAGGTCTCTGCTCCTTTATATCGGTGACTTCTACATCTTCTATGATTCTGTTTCTTGTCAGGACATACATTCTTTCTTATGGAATGCTTAGGGAGCATTTCATCTCTGATTTGAAAGAACTAGCTTTTGACTTTAGTTCTCCTGGAGGTTTTAATTTTGTTTGTTTTGAAATTTTATTTTCTAGGAAATGACTGGTAGAGTCTTTGTATTTTCACTTTGTTTTCTGGTTCCAAGAAGCAATTTTCTTTATGATTTCTTTAAACATAATATTTTTATAGATGGTACTGTATATAGAGTTACCAGGCCTGGAGTCAGGAAGATCTCCGAGTTAAAATCTGGTCTCAGGTACTTCCTAGCTGTGTGACCCTAGGGAAGTCACTTAACCTCTGTTTGCCTCAGTTTCCTCTTTTTTAAAATGAGAATAATAATAATAGCACCCACTTTTTTAGGATTGTTATGAGGATCAAATAAGAAAATAATAATGGTAAAGCAAAGTACCTGGCACATAAGAGCTATACAAATGTTGACTATTAACTATTATTTTCATAAGGATATCCTTATAGTATGCTGTCACTGTATACAATGTTTTCCTGGTTCTGCTCACTTCATTTTTGTGATTCCATAACCATCCACCTCATTATATCTTATAGAACAGTAGTATTCCATCACAATCATATAATCCACAACTTACTTAGCTATTTCCCAATTAATGGACATCCTCTCAATTTCCATTTGTTTACTACCACAATTTTATACATATAGGTGAAGTGGGCTTTAGGAAGAATTGCTAACAATAAGACTAATGGGAGCTGTGGAATTAAAGCTAAGTTATTTAAAATCCTAAAAGATGATGCTGTTAAAGTGTTGCATTCAATATTCCAACAAATTTGGGAAACTCAGTAGTGGCCACTGGATGGGAAAAAGATCAGTTTACATCCCAGTCCTAAGGAAGAACAATGCCAAGGAATGTTCAAATTACTGAACTCATTTCACACAGCAGCAAGGTTATGCTTAACATTCTGCAAACTAAACTTCAGCAATATGTGAACCAAGAATTAGCAGAACAGCAGGATGGTTTTTGAAGAGTCAGATGAACTAGAGACCAAATTGTCAATATTGGCTGGATTATGAAGAAAGCAAGGAAATTCCAGAAAAACATCTGCTTCTGCTTCATTGACTACTCTAAAGCCTTTGATTGTGTGGATTGCAACAAAATGGGGAAAGTCCTCAATGAGCTATGGGAGTAAGAAATCATCTTACTCATCTCATGAGGAGCCTGTATGTGGGTCAAGAAGCAGAAGTTAGAACCAAACATGCAACAACTGATTGGTTTGAGACTGGAAAGGGAGTATGTATGACAAGGCTGTATATTGTCACTTTATTTATTTAGTGTATATGCAAAGTACATCATGCAAAATGCAAGGCTTGATGAATCTAAAGCTGGAATTAAGGTTGTCAGGAGTAGTATCAACGATCTCGGATATACAGACAATAGCACTCTGATGGCAGAATATGAAGAATTAAGAAGCCTCTTGATGAGGGTGAGAGAGGAGTGTTAAAGCTGGCTTGAAGCTTAACACTGAAAAAGAACAATAATAACAACAATGAAGATTTTTGGAACTGGTGCCATCACTTCCTGGCAAATAGAGGGGGAAGAAATGGAAGCAGTGTCAGATTTTATATTCTTGGGCTCAAACAAAGATCACTGCAGTTGATGACTGCAGCCATGAAATTAAAAGATGCTAGCTCCTTGGAAGAAAAACTATGGCAAATCTGGACAACATACTAAGAATATAGACCTCTGGAGAAAACTGAATGGGAACAGTAAGGAGTATACCTTTTTCTTAGCTATTCATGGCACCTTCAAAAAATTGACCATGTATTAGGGCATAAAATCTCATAAATGCAGAAAAAAGAGAAATATTAAGTGCTCCCCTTTTAGACTATTTTTGGAAGCATAGATTAAAAATGTTTAGAAACTAAATAATCTAATCCTAACAAATCATAGAAACAATCAATAATTTCATTAAAAGAGAATGACAGCAATGAGACAACACACCAAAATCTGTGGGATGCTCTAATGAGAATGGGAATTTGAAGATCTTCCCTGCTCCTTAATAGACCTAGGGGGGAGTTTGAAGACCTCCCATACTTTGAAAGTAAACTCTGCTCCCTAATAGGCTGAATGTAGTCACATGGAGCATATGATGGGAGTAGTTTGCTGAAGGGAAGCAGAGCCCACAGGAAGCTGGTTCAGAGCTAGCCAGACAGTAGGGGAGAAAAGACACTGAGGCAAGAAGTCAGATAAGTTCAAGAGTAAATATTGATCTTGTATTGGTTTGTGGGAAGGCAGAAGAATCCTGTGGCTCTCAGCATTATTATAGCTTCTGAATACCTTTGGTACTATGATGGAATTGGCTTACTGGTTTTGGGATTTGGTTTTCTGGTGTCTAAATAAATTCTTCAGTTCTGTCCTCTATTTGAAGAATCTGGTATATTTTGTGATCGAACATCATGTGATACTTATAGTCATGGTCTTTATGATGATCATGGGCATTGTAAATATTGCATTGGGGCTACAGATGCAACCATAGCAATACTTAGGGGGAAATTTATATCTCTAAACACATACATCAATACTAGAGAAAAATAGCAGATCAGTGAAATTGGCCTTGAACTAAAAAGACTAGAAAAAGAGCAAATTAAAAATCCCAACTTAACACCAAAATGGAAATCCTGAAAATCAAAGGAGAAATGAATGTAATTGAAATATTTTTTTTAAAATTGAACTAATAAATAAAACTTAAAACTGGTTTTATAAAAAACCCACTAAAATAGAAAAATCATTTCTTAGTTTTATTTAAAAAAGAAAAATGAAATACCCATATGAAAAATGAAAAGGGTGAATTCACTGCCAATGCAGATGAAATTAAAGCAATTATTAGGAGCTATTTTGCCCAGTTGTATGCCAATGAAACTGACAGTCTAAGTGGCAATGTGGATAGAATGCCAGGCAAGGAGTCAAGAAGACTCATCTTTATGAGTTCAAATCTGGCCTCAGGCGCTTACTAGCTATGTGACCTTGGGCAAGTCACTTAGCCCTGCTTGCCTCAATTTCCTCATCTGTATGATGAGCTAGAGAAGGAAATGACAAACCTCTCTAATACCTTTGCCAAGAAAACCCTAAATGGGGCCATAAAGAGTCAGACATGAGTGAAAATGACTGAACAACACATGAACTATTAGGGAAAAAATCAATGGACTGAAAAGTCTAAGATCAACAATAATTGACCTGAAAATCAAGACAAGGTGAGATAATTTAAGACACATTGCATTCCTCCCCCACTCCAACAATGACCAAAAAAACCCAAAAACTGGGATAGCACACAGTAAGAAATCATAAAATAAAACTGCTCAAAATTATTAGAGGTGGAGGGAGAATTGAAAATAGAATCTATTGGTCACTTCCCTGAAAGGTACCCTAAAATGAACATACCCAGAAGTGCCAGCACCAAAATCTTTGGGCAAAAGAAAAAATAATTCAAGCTTCCAGGGAAAAAGGATTAAATACTAAGGAACTAAGTTAGGATTACACAAGACTTAGCAACAACTGCTATAAAGTGAACCAGTTAAATATTTATTAAGTAATTATTATGTACCAGACCCTGTGCTAAGCACTGGGGAGACAGAAAAAGGCAAAAATAATCCCTGCACTCAGAGTTCACTTTCTAATGGGGGAGAAAACATACAGACAGCTATGTGCTTATAAGATATATACAAACCTCAGAAGAAAGGCACTAGCAAAGGAAGGGACCAGGAAAGGCTTCTGGCAGAAAGTAGGATGTGAACTGAGTCTTGAAGAAAGTCAGAAGGCTAATATGAGGAGGAAAGCATTCCAGGCATGGGGTATAGCCAATGAAAACGCATGGATTTGGGAGATGGCATCTCCTTCTCTAAGGAGCAGTAAGAAGACCAGTGTTGCCAGATGGTAGAGTACATGGGGGAATGGGGTTTAGTGTAAGAAAGCTAAAGGTAAGAATATTAGAGAAGTGACATTTGTAAACCAAAATGGATTTTATATTGATCTTGGAGGCAATAAGAAGCCACTGGAGTTTATTGAGTAGGGGAATGGCATGATTAAGGCCTGTGCTGTAGGAAGGTCGTATTGACACCTGAGTGAAGAATGGGAATTGGAGAGAAATGTGAGGTAGGGAGACCAACTTGGTTAATACAATAGTTCAGGTATGAGGTGAGGAGGGACTGCATATCTCACAGAAGGGAAAGAGACATAGAGGAAAGATGTGAAGGTAGAATCAACAGGATTTGGCAGCAGGTTGTATATGTGAGATGAGTGAGAGTGAGAAGTTTAGGATAACACCTAGCTTGTGAACTTGTGTGATCAGAGAGATGCTGGTACCCTCAACAGTAATATGAAAGTTTAGAAGAGGGGAGGGTTTGGTGGGAAAACAATAAATTCAATTTTGCAAATGTTGAGTTTAAGATGTCTATGGGACATCAAGTTTGAGATGTTTAATAGGCGGTTGTTGATGTGAGACTGAAGGTCAGGAGATATATTAGGGCCAGAGAGCTGAATAAATATATCTTAAGAATTATCTGCATAGAGATGATGATAATTGAATCCATGGGAGTTGATGAGATCAGCAAGTGAAATAGCCCTTACATAGAAGAGTTCCTCGGAGAGAGTCTTGGGGGACACTCCTATTTAGTGGGTATGATATCAATACAGAGAAGAGTAAGGAGTGGACAGAGAGGTAGTAAAAGAACCAGGAGAAAACAGTTTTATGAAAACCTACAGAGAAAATGTTATAAAGGAAAAGAGGGTGATCAAGATAGTCAAAGGCTGCAAAGAGGTCAAGAAGCATGAGGAATGAGAAAAGGCCACCAGATTTAGCAGGTAGAGATCATTTGTAAAAAGGACCCATGATGACGCACTTCTAGGCAGAGATCTGATAGACCAGATTGTAGATGGAAGCACATTTTCCTTTCCCTCGTGAGGTAGACAGTATAAATATTTTTCTTCTGCATTTAACAGATAAGGAAACTGAGTGTCAGAGAGGTTAAATAATTGTCCCATAGTTACACAGGTAGCAAGTGCTACAGAGACCACTAAATTTAGAACTTTTTGCTCAAAGAATGATACTCTCTCCATTCTTCCATGGCCTTCATGGAGAAGCTGAATACATTCTGCAGCTTTAGTGGTAACAGGTGGCTTGACAGAAAATAAAGATAAGTAAGCCACAGTCCCCTCTCAAATAGCTTACAATCTAGTGGGAGGGATAAGAAATGTACACACGTAGCTATAATACCAAGTAGAATACGGTAAGTGTATAGAGGTACAAAATGCTACAGAATTTAGGGAGGGAAATAACACTTCCAACTAAGAAGTAGGGAGGAGCACTTACAACGTGTTTCTGGTGCCGTGTGTCAGAAGGATATATATGCATGTAACACGTCTGATACATGTACATGTATTGTTGAAGCCTTTCGTAGAGATTGGAGCTTGGAGAGGAGTGATAGGCAGAAATCATAGTCCTTGAATGACTTTAGGAAAAATAAGGCAACATTTCCTGTCAGCTCCCATAGAGGGGCAAAATTCTAAAATTTTTTAAATCCCTCTAGTAAATTGTAACTATATTGAAAGTAGTGAGAAATAAATTTTAATGAACAACATTCTTAGGCTGTCTTTTAAAGTCATCATATGAAAAAGCATCAGAGAATCCTGGAGTAAATGTAAGTAACTAAGTTGTCTTTTGTTTCATGATTACTATAAAATGTGAGTAGACATTGCTTGGAAGGATTTTAATTAGCGGAGTAAACTCTGCCTGTTTAGATCACCTTTCAAGTAGGACTAATTGGACATTAATAAATTGTTTCTGATTGATTTTGGACAAAAATGCAGAATACAGTTTTTTTTTAATACTATGATATACTGAGGTCTGCTAATCATTAGCATTTATATAGTTTTAAGGTTTGCAAAGTGCTTTACAAACATTATCTCATTTGATCCTTACCACAACCCTTACTAAATAAACATCATTGTCCCCATTTAATAGAAGAGGTAACACAGGTTTTCCAGACTTGAGGTCCAGTATTCTCTTCACTGCACCAAATAAATGGGGCACCTAGCTCTTATTGGTATCAACAGAAGTGTGGATATCATGGTTTTAGTATATCCAGACCCAATTCTCACTGAAATTCCAGTACTGGTTGGACCTAATTCCAACATATTCAAAATACTAGCAGGATATTACAACTAACGATCTGCAAAGTGCATGCCGTCTTCAAAAAGACTGACAGAAAGTGTTGGAAGCAAATATTATGAGAACGATGATTGTTCAAACTCATATGCGATTCCTAAGAAATTTGATTTTGGTGACTCTTTGGTACCAGAAGAATGGGGAGGATCAAGTGAGACAAAAAAATCATCAATAGCATAGGCATATTCTCCTTGCATGATTTTAATGTGGAATTAGAGTGTGGATTGGCCCACCTGGGAATAATCTAGGAAGATTCTTTTATCTATGATGAAATACTTCAGAAATTATCTCAAAGAGCTACCGGTCAATGGAATCATCATGTGTCCAACAGCAATATGACTTACCTATAGTAATAATATAGAAGAAGAAAGGAAAGATACAAAGGACAAGATATACAAAAAGGAAAGATGCAAAGGAAAGACTACAAGACTTCGAACAGAAAAGCTGAAGAGGAGGATCCATGCACTATGCCAAGGGTTCAAGATGTCTTGCACTATCTGTTGAGCAAACAGTAGTTTTCAGATTTGTATTTATCCAGGTTCCTATCACAGAAGAAGCAAAGAGACTTATTTTATCTGTATAGCTCAATGTGACCAGTTTGAGATTATGCCCCAAGGCATTTCAAGAACATCTGCAATCTTCCAGGGACTAATGGAGAAAGTAGTCAGAGAGGAATCAAAATAGCAGTATTCCTAGATAACTCCATTGTCTTTGGAAAGACTGTAGAGAAAAATAAGGGGAAATTAATCAAAGTGATAGAAGGGCTCGAAGAAGCATTTATGATGAACTATGCTGCTACTGCTAAACCACTAAATTACCTCACTCATTTGAACATAATTGAAGAGGATCAGGAATAAAAGAGCAAGAATAAAATTATTCTGAAACCTACTGTCATTTGGAGATCAATAGTCAAACAAATGGGAACACATTTTCAAAGACACATTCTTTGAATACATGCACCAGTGCTGGCCTGTGCAGATCTTTTGTCTGCACACAAATGCCAACCTGGAAGTCTTGAGAACTGTTTGGTCACCATAAAACAGTGGCATGTACCATCAGAGTAATTTTACCAGGAAGAAAACTTGAAACTGAGGTAGATTAAGATGAACATAAATGGATGTAAACATTCAATCAAATTTGGGCAAAGCCAAAACACAAAGAGAACCCAAAACACAAGCTTAGTTGGACTCAAAACAAGGCCTGGGTATGGAGACCCAAAATAATAATATTTGGGGTGAATCTAGGACCTGGGAGTGCCCAAAGTTCCTCACAGCCATCTCCAGCATTCCTGAAGAATTCTTGAGGTTAGGGCGATATTCTGGGCTCAAAAAAAATCTCTAGTTAGATTTAAGCAGTATAATAATGAATGCATTTTCTGAACAACATAATAAATGATAAATGATAAAAATCCACATATGACATATTCCACACATAATAGTCACATGACAATAAGATAGTTTGCTCAAATAAAGTATTCCCTGATTAAAATTGCATGTGTTTACTGATCCACATGTTAATGACTGCACGAGTGGAATTCTGATTCAGCTTTGTTAGTTTGTCATACTTAGTTGCTTGGGTACTAGTGTTATGCATGTGTAGGATTGCAACATCTGCTTGCTAATTATGTACACTTTTGCTGCTTGTTAGGTTCATATAAATTAATATTAATGCATGTTCTTTTTATAGACCTATTGATGTATTACTAGTGGCTTTTTTGTTTTATTTGCTATTCCTTATTATTTGCTTCTGTATCAGATATGTATGTACTGTTATATTATGTACGTATGAACTGTTAGGTTGCCGATTCCAGCATTTATTTAGTTATCTGGTTACTGAAGCAGACTGTCAAGTGCTATTTAAACTGTGTTTTGTCTATTTAACATTTTGTTTTCCATTTGTTGTGAATAGGACCATGGGATAATCACCTGAGATAGTGGGAGTAATTATCCGTTTTATTTTATAATGCTGATGTTTCTTTTGATACTTGTGATATAAATTCCCTGATTTCAAATATACCTTAACAGAGTTGTTCAAGGGACTGCAAATTCTTTGGCCTTGGGGAAGAATGTAACTCTTTGGCTTCTTGACTTTCTAGTTAGGTAGAGTTCTGAGAGAGACTAAAGCTTCTGGAAGTGCCTTTGGCAACCAAATATAGGTTTACCAAACGTACTCACTTCTGAGTAAAAGAAACAGTTGGTAATGTTTGATTTTGGAGTTGAGGAATCTTGGAAAGAATACAAGGAAGAAAATCCATTTTGCCGAGCTGTGTGGAGGATTTGGGCATTCTAGGCCAGTGCTACATGAAACCTATTCCTGTGTGCCCTACTTCCTGTAAGGCCTTTCATCTAGATCAGACCTGCACACCTTGGCAGTAGGTAGGGGCCAAAATTAAAACAGGCTAAACTTCTTCAGGCTGCAGATAGGTTTTTAGCAGCTCACTTTCCAAGTAAAGGTATAATTAATGATTAAACTATTTTGAAAATAAACCATCTTTTTAAAAAGGGAAATTTCAATTAATATCAATTAATTACACTTATTACTTAAGATTTTTATTTATCGTGAAATCGTTCATTTCAGAATAGAGACAGACTGACGATGATTGGTTGCTGTGGGTCACATAACAAACGGGAGAGAGTGCACCTTGGCATCCCAGCTGCCAAGTTACATGATGGGCACAATTGTAACTAGTGGAGGGCACAGACAAGGCACATGTCTCATCTCTACTTTCTTTTATATCCTCTACATTTTTGGGGGCTGCCTGACATCCATTGGCAGGTCACAAGCAGACTATGGGCCATGTTGTGCAAGTCCTGATCTAGATGAATTGTGGGTGACCCTCTTACCAAAAAGTGATGGGAGTGATATGAGTCTGTAGGGGGCTTTTGCTTCCCTTGGCTGTTAAAGGAATTTAAACTAGAAGCTCCTATATCCACTGAACTAGAGCATTTTTTCCAGTTCTTTTCCCTCCAACAAAGGAAAGAAACTCAGGGTGAGAAACTTATTTTGTCCTTGTTTGCAGCTTGAACTTTTCTCTAAACCATGTCTTCTCCAACCATCTCCCCTCTTTGTTACTTATACATTATCCCTCCTTGTTATAGATGAAAATTTGTCAACCACAAACCTGGACTTGTTTGATTAATGATGGCAGCAGAAAGAATATGGGGGAGGTAAATGGGTTTTTTGTTTGTTTGTTTTGCTGTAAGGAAGACAGGAGCATTTTAATTCTCCTCAGTGAAAGCTGAGGTAGAAAAAAGAGAAGAGAGGTTCTGTCATTCCTTTAAAGAGAAGGTAGACACTATTCCTTTTCAGTGTGAGCTGAGGTGTGGAGGTGTAGAAAGAGGTCCCTGGATTCTCATAGGGGAAGCATATAAATAATAATTGTCCCCTAGACTAGAAAGATAAAACATTGAGGGATGGTAATGATGATGTCTGAGACTATGGTTTTAACCCATAAGTAGTATCAGCAATGGGAGTTCTCAGAGCTCCTCATTCTATATGCTTACATGTTTTGCTTCTGCTGCAGAAGGGAATTACCTAAAAACAAATTTAGAAAGCTGCTTTTTTTTTTCATAATCTCAACCATTGAAGGCTATCAGCTGAGTCTCAAGTCTATTTCTGTCTTGGTTAGCAAATGGCTTTGTATTCACTCCACCTATCTACCAGATGGCAAGAATTTGTTTTGCTCACTCTACCAAGGTAAGTGAGCAAAACATTGAATATAATCAGGGAAACTGGTCTTCATTCAGAAACCAGATAGGACTGGATTTCCTCTACTTGTGTTCAACCTTTTTATATTTTGTAAGTTATGAGAGCTTGGAGTAGATGGTTAGGCTCGTTTGGCTTTATTTTTTTGTATCGGTCAACAATAAAGCTGTAGCACTTTGGACCCGGGACACAGGAATACTTTTATGGACCAATAGCTTAAGATAGCATTTGTTTTAATCTTATGCTATCTCTTTACATGAGTATAGCCATTTACAGATTGAGTACAGTTGACTTACACATTGTTTATCTAGTTAACAGTAGGTACCAAATTAATTCTCTCTACCCACAAAGGAATTTTATCTTTGAAACATTGATGAAGTGTATATTGCCTTATATTACATGGGTGATTCATAGTACTAACTATCTGTAGTGCTCCATGAATCAGGATGTGAAATGACTTGATAAACAGCTGGTTCATGCTTTACAAGAATATTTCTTGAATTCCTGAAAAGGACTTTTATGTACACAACAGAAGGTGGTATACAAATAAAGAATTCTGTCATAAAGTTGAAAGGTCTTATGAACACAGAGTTTAGATAGAGAAGAATGAGGGGAGGAGAAAAGGGACATTGTCAATGTAGTGTTTAAAGGAGATGAGTCTGCAAATCATCTCAAATCGCCTACATTTTTCACATTAAATGTCTGTGGGTATATTTTTAAAAAATATTTTTTGGGGTTGTTTTTTTTGGGTTTCAAAATACTTTATGGATATTGTATATTATGACAGGGGTGGTATAAGCACAAAATACAAGTTCAGCACGAAGTCCTGTGAGGGGGAGGGGGACTTCAAAAAGCAAATGGCTTGAAAAATCCTAGAACTTTGGGGGATGACTCCCTCCCCCCCAAAAATATGTTCTTTACTGTCACTACTCCAAAGACTCTACTCAGTTACTTTGTAGGTTCTGTAGTTTCATTGTCCTAAACTAGAAAATCAATAGATTTTCCTGGATGCTTCTAGTCTGCCCTTCTTAGTAGGTCACACCTTCGTTCCATCCCACTTTCTACCCTGGACTGAATCTCAGCAAAGGACCCTGGGTTGGGCTTGGTAAAATACAGCTCTGCTCCACCTTGGTAACTCACACTTGTGTTACCTACTCTGCTGCTTTGTGTAAAAAAACAAGTACATTTTCCATGAGAATTCAGAAGAAGAGAATTAGTATTTCCCACTAATGGTGGAGAGGAAACACTTAAAATATTCCTAGCTGAAATACAGATGCTAGATATCCCATTTCCTAATCACCTGCATGTTTTTGGAAGAAATTTCTGGAATAGTACAATGTAAGTAAATCTTAAATACACATGTGAATTATTTTCATTATCTTTTCTGCTAAACTAATCTCAAATTGATTGGCAATCAAATCCAACAATTTTAAAAAGAGTATAGCAAGAAGAATGACATCCAGGCTATTGGCCTAAAGGGAAAACTGATTATATTATAATGATGACATTGTTGATGGCAGTAATGATGATGATGGCCACTGTAATACCTTCAAAATCCAACCCATTGTTCATGCCATGAACATTCAACATAAAACTAGGGATTCTCAGCCAGCCAGAGCCAGCCATGTACAGTAAGGATTTGGTGTGCTCTAAAGACCACTATGGTATCTGTGAAGGCCTGGTAGAAACCCTGAAATGCCAGCAAATTGAGCTCTGACCATGCTACTGAGTTGAGTTACACCCTAGTCAGTGTGATGCAACTGTTCCTGACTCAAGGAAACAGAGCAGCATAGGGTTGCTAATTGGTATTATTTGATTCCATCTGGATAGCTTGACACAGAGAACAGAGGAATTGGTGTCATTGCTTTAGGTTCTAGTAACATTAGAGAGCAAAATAAACCAGATAAACAAACCCAGAAACACCAATATCTAACCTGCTGGACATGCTTTAGTGCTGATGGCACTGACCACTGGTTGAGCAAGCCATGTGTGTGAATGAAATGGATGGAAGGCATGAATACTTTCATTATGTGCCAATTCTATATCATAACCAAATTAGCACAGTTATAACTAGTCATAGGGAAGGTCAGTGGTACCCTCAGTTCCAAGTAATGCAACAATATATTGTCAACGAATGCAGGGTAATAGCAAGAAATAACTTCATTCAGAAGCCAAGATTAGATGAAATAAGAGGTGAAAACAAGAAGTTACTAAAATCTGTGGAGGGAGAATTTTAAGAACCTCAAGTCATTGAATATCTTTACTCAAAGCAAATCAAAAGACACAACAAAAACAACATAGATATCTCAAATGATATTGAAAAAAGGCTGGATGTTCTTAGCCTGGAATTTTGAAAACCACTATTGAATTTGATGCCATGAATCCAACAAGCAATCCAAACATGGCAAAATGGTCATTTGTTTTTAAGCTGCTATTTGCTAGAACCAAAATGAATGAATGCCTTAGGCAAAGGGCATGCCAAAAATTAACAAAGGTGAAAAGAGCTATTTATAATTGGTTCATTAATTATTGAACAAAATGCTATTATCTCTTTCATGATTAAATTATTTTAATTTTAACCTCTTTTTTAAAAAATTCTGATCCAAATAACTAGTAAAATGAATGTTTCTATATACAGCACAGTGCCTGACACATAAGAGGTGCTTAGTAAAATGTTATCAATTAACTGACACTCAGGTAGGATCTGTAACAAAGCAGTCCAAGCTCTGGCAAATGGGACTTGAAACCAGATACAGCCCTGACCTGCAAAAACAGAGGCAGAGACAGAACTAGAAATCAAATGTCATTGTTCAGGGAGACAGGGACTACCTGTGCAGCCCTCAGAACACTGTCAGTCACAGCAGGAGACAAAGCCAATTTAGTACATGGTAACTTACACTGGGGGTGCAAGGGCTTTCAAAAGGCTTTCAATCTTCTGTGTCTAATGGGGGTCTACAAGGGCCATAGCAGGGGATAGAATGAAATCCTGACTCAGGCGTGATCAAAGAGAAAGAAATGGAGATTAGTCAAGCCTAGCACCTACAGCAGATCACCATGAAAATGAGACAGAAGTCAAGGATTGAGGTAGAACATGGGGCCTAGTTTCATTGACACCTGGAATGGCAGAAGCAATAGTACAGATGCTAAATATAGGTAATCAAATGGTCTACCCAGCTTATACTAGAATGTCAGTTGCAATCCAAGAACTGAAGATAGAATATGAGTATATCACACACAATGAAGAACTATTATGGGTTGAGAAGCCCAAAGGTAAACCATAAGTACAAGCAAATCCTCAGAGGTAAAAATGGCTCAGCCTGAAGGGCTATAAGAGCGGCTAGAAGAAAGGAAGAATTCTGGAGGAGAGATATTAGAAGAAGAGTATAGCCAAGAACAGAAGGTAGAAAATCTTATGTAAATAGTAAGCTCTCTGAAAAATAGCACAAAGTAATCAGAACTCAAAAACAATATATATTAGAACAGAGTCAAAAGATTAAACACATAAATGAAAATGTAAGGTATTAATAACTGACCTGGAAAGTAGGTCAAGGAGAAATAAAGTAAAACTCCCCACAAATCATGACCAAACAAAAATCCTTGATATCATACTTCAAGAAATCATTAAAAAAATTACCCAGATCTATTAGAACAGGAGGTCAAATTGAAAATAGAAAGAATTTACTGAACATCTATAAGAAACTCAAAACTGAAAATATGTGAGAATGACATAGCTCAATCCAGAGCTTCCAGTCAATTAAAAAATTACTCCAAGTTCAAGTGCCAAAGAATAATAGACAAACACAAGACTTTGCCACAACCACTCTAAAGAAAAGACAATTTGGAAATACAGTATTCCAAAAGGCAAAAGATAAAGGCCTACAAATAGGAAAACCTTACTCTACAGGAAAGGGTATAATTCTACAGTGAGAAAATAGGCCTAGAATGGAGGCTTTGTAAACAGTCCTGATAAAAAGATTAGAGAAGAGTGGAAAACTTTAAAATGAAAACACAGGAATCATGAGAAATTTAGAAAGACAAATGTATTTGAACAAGTAAAAGGGAATAAATGATGTTGAAGGGCTTACATTCTAATGAGGGAGAGAGTCCTTTAAAAAATATTAATATCTTCAGTGTTTCAGAGAGTAGTTAAGTACCATATAAAGACTGTACCTGGGTGTGGTTTTGGTTTTGTTCTCTTGGTTGGCTTTAAAATAGAAAAGGGGAGAGAGGAAAGCTAAGGATGAAATGAGGACAATTGTGTATGAATTTATTATTTTTCATAATTAAAGGATACCAAAAGAAGAGTATATAAATCTTGAAGAATGGATAGAGATAGTGGACATTTCATGTTTCTCTCATGTGAAACAGATAAAGGATGTTCACACACACACCAATAGTTCGGTATAAAAATGCATTCAATTCAATAGGGAAACGTGGGAACATGAGGGAGAAGAGGAAATAAAATGAGGGAAGGGCTGGAGAAGAAATAATTACAAGCAAGACAAACATCAGTGGGTGCATGATAGAGGGGAAATAAAAAAAAGAAAAAATGAAATAAACAGAGATTAGATAGAGAGGCAAGGAAGTTGACCCTTTTTTTGCATGAATAAAGCTGTAATTAGGGAAGTGTTCTCACCTAGTTAAGGTATCAGGGCTTAGTATCTTGACACTTGCTTTAAATGGAGTGAATAATTTTATTTGTTTAACCAGCAGATTTATATTTCTTGCACTCCTAGGACTACTAAGGGGAATGGGCTCTGCACATCAGAAATTCAGACTCACAGTGTACTTAAAGTCTATGTGACTTGAGGGTTTTCTTTCTCAGAAAAAAGCTAGAGGGAAAACATAAAATCTAGATAGGCAGGTAGACAAGGAAAGGGTGGAATGTAAAAGGTCACTTAATCTCAGTTGGGAAGGACAAGAAACTCCACATTTTCATCTTTACTTAGGGTAAGAGCCAAAGAAGTTTAGATTTACAATCCTTGATTTATTTGGTAACCATCAATGATAATTGCATGCTCTCAAAACTCGAAGAACAATAATTCACTCAAAGAGATGAGATACAGAAGTAGAAGCATCCAAATGACCAGTAATCATAAAATGAATTCTTTTATTGGCTTTTTCCTATTCTCCACATTTTAACAGCTACCATTTCACATTCTAGTAAGGTACGATTTGCCTTCTTTTTTAGGTACAGAGAGGGTTCTTTAAAAAGCTATTTATATTCAATTTGAATGTTGTCAAATGTTGACTCTTAAGTGCTGGGACTTGAAATTCTTGGAAATTCACTACTGCCATGTGGTTTGCCTTAAGGGGTAAAAACTCTCATAAATACTTTAACCCATTACAGGTAAAAGTACAATTAACCTAGAATTAATGAGTGCAAACGCTTCATTGGGTAAACTATTTACTGAACTTAAAACTTGCTACAACCGTGTTAAGGTCAAAGGATTTTATTTTATGACTTTGATAAATACCAGAAAAGAGAAATGAAATGGAATTTGTATAGAGTCCCCTTTTAAAATTAGATTTCATTGTTCAACATCTCTAGCTTTTAGTGAGAAAGAATTGCTTCTTAATTTATTACTCAAATTTCATATTCAGTTAAGTTTCCAAGAGCTCTATGAATATGATAACAAGCTATACGTGAATTTAGGTGCAAGTTCACATTGTTTAAAGCCCATATCCCCACTTTGTTATGAACATAATCTATAGATATTAAATTCTTCGTTTCAAATTCTGAGAAGAAACGCCAAGAAGAAAACAACCATTTTCATAGGATCAAAGCTCTAGAGGCATCAGAGATCTCAGAGGCAAACTAGTCATTTTATCTAAGATTAAGTGACTTGTCCAAGGTGGGACAGGTAAGAAGAATTCTAACAAGTCAGATTCTCTGCCCTTGGGACTGATCATCTTGGCTTACTGATTAGAAATAAGAATCTCAGAGTTAGAAAGATCCTTAGTGGTCATCTAGTCCAACCTTTTACTGTTCACAGGAATTTATGACAGCCAATGACAGAGAATTGACTTTTCAAAGCTTCTCATTGCATTTTTACACAGCTTTGTTAGAAAGTTTTTCCTTTCCTTGCTTTTTTTTTCAGAAATGGTATTTTAATAAGTAACATCCATATATTATATTATTGTCCTAAGTTTTTCTGTCCAAGTTATAGCTTATCGTAGATAACACTGAGGATGATTAGAATACCCCAAATGTTTTTAGGGTTGGACTCTAGAAAAGGACCAAAGGAGCAGTAATGCCTACCTACCCCTAAATGTTATGTGTACTGGTGTGGGATCATGAGAATTTGCTCAGCCTGCTTAAGGGGAGAGGTCCGGAGCTATAAAAGCATATTCATTTTCCACAAAAAAGTTTCTACATAGAAAAGTGGGTTTTTTTTTAATTGATGATCATTGCCTTGCACATGGACAGGAGGTGACTTAATGCATGAAGTAATGACCTAAAGTCAGGAAGACTCATCTTCTTGAGTTCAAATCTGGCCTCAAACACTTACTAGCTGTGTGGTCCTGGGCAAGTCACTTAACCTTGTTTGCTTCAGTTTCCTCATCTGTAAAATGAACTGAAGAAGGAAATGGTAAACCACTCTAGTATCTTAGCCAAGAAAACCCCAAATGGGATCAAAAATAGTTGGAAATAATTGAACAACAGCAAAAAGCCTTGTATGTAATAAACACTCAATAAAACTTATTGAATTAAATTATCATTACATTAAATTTTCTGCTGATTTATACCAACATATCAATCACACCTACATCCTAATTATTTAAAATCTAGTATAGAAATAACAAAAAGCATTGATTTTGTACCAGGTACTGTACTAGGTCCTGAGAATATACACAAAAAAATCAATACAGTTCCTGCCATCATAGGAGGTTATAGTCTATTGATGGCAATAACAAACTAACTTGTACAGAGATGATGAGCAGATCTGTGATTACATTGGCATAGGGAACTCCTATGTGAAGAAATTCCCTCTACTAACGAAGTTGGCACCTTCTCTGCAATTTGTAGAGTTTCCTTTAACACTGAATGGTTAAACAACTGGACCTTTATGTGCCAGGGGCAGTACCTGAACATTCCTGGCTCTAAGACCAGGTTTCTCTCCAGTATTCCACATTACCTCTCTGCAGATAAGACAATATAGGATGCATATGAAATAAATGTAGAAGTAATTTATTAATGGAGAGGACCAATTAATTTTTGGAATCAAGAAAGGCCTCACATAGGGTGGCATTGAGCTGAGCCTCGAACAGAGCTAGAGATTTCAGGAGGCAAAAGTGAAGAGTGAATGCATTCAAGATATGAGACAGCCCATGGAAAGGTACAGGGATGAGAAATGGAATGTCATTTATGAGAAACCACAGGTAAACTAGTATGACCAGAACTTGGAAGAAGTAATATGCAATCAGTCTGGGAGTTAGATTGTGAAGGCCTTTTAAATACCAAGTAGAGGAATTTGTATTTTATTTTAGAAGCAATAGGGAGCCACTAAAATTCATTGAGCAGGGGAGTAGCATAGTCAGACCTATATTTTATATATAAATTTGCTAGCTGGATATGGAGGATGGTCCAGAGAAGGGAGAGACAAGTCAGGCAGACCAATTATTGATCTGCAATACTGCTATTGCAATAGTCCAGGTGAGAAGTGATAGCCTTGTATCTGTGAATGTGATTGGTGAGAAGAGGTCATGCGCAAGACATGTTGTGAAAGTAAAATGATAAGAGTTAGCAACTTAGTGGAAAATGAAAAGCATGAAAATTAAACCATTGCTGACCCAGGGCACTAAAGGATAAGTGATATCCACTAAGGGGTATCTCCACTCTGGTCTCATATGGCAACGGAGCTGAGTCCTGGGAAAACCTGTCTTCTAAAAGAGGAATATCAGACTATTTATCATTGTCTCTGCCTCTTTATGTCCCTACCACAGAGCCCCAGGGAAAAATTCCTTAAAGAAAGCTTATTTGGCTCATGTCTTAAGGTTCTAAAAAGGAGTGCAAAGATATTCAGCGTGCAGAATATAAAGGTATTGCACACAATGTCCATTAAGCACGGAATAACTATTTGCTTCTTCCATACACATAAAAAAAAGCTTAAAATGTAAATTAATCATAAGCACACATTGACAAAGACTTAAGACATGAAACAGCAATATGTAACTCCTCCCACATTCTCCTGGGAAGTTGACACTCAAAACATGAAATACTTTATGGAATTTCTAAATAGCCATTTCAGCTTCATCTCAGCTCCCCACTATCTGAACAACTCAAGGTTCGTGTCTTCTGGCAAGCCGGGCAATAGCTTGGGTCTCTCCTCCTCTTTGTGGTCATCTTCTTCAAGATGTTTATAATTACAGAAAATTCCTCCTGTTACCGATCAGCTCTAACTGAGAGAGCCAGAAGCTTCTGAGGTCTCAAACTCACAGTCACCTTCAAAGCTGAAAATGAATGGATGAATGTTTGGTCACCTAGGCTCAGGGAGAGAAACACAAAGCAGAAGAGGCATTCACATCCCTGAGGCTGGATCTCAGGATAACCTAGCCAGCATATGTGTTCACTAGTATTTGTGAAGTAACCATTGCTGCTAGGGTAAGGGTGTAGTGACCTCCTCTTTAATGGAAGCATTTATCAGATTCCTTTTTTGTCATACTAACTAATCTGATAGGTGTGAGGTGGTACCTCACAGGTGTTTTAATTTGTACTTTTCTAATATTTTGAACTTTTTTTTCATATGTATAGATGAACAGCCTGTTAATGTCTTTGACCATTTATCATTTGGGGAATGACTCATATTCCTATAAAGTTTACTCAGTTCTCTATATATTTGAGAAATCTGGCTTTTATAAGAGAAACGTGTGGCAAAAAAAGTTTTTCTTCAGTTTCCTGCTTTTCTTCTAATATTGGCTGCATTGGTTTTGTTTGTGCAAAGCCTTTTTAATGTCATGTCATTGAAACTATCTATTTTGCATCCCATGATGCTCTCTATCGCTTGTTTGATCATAAATATTTCCCTTATCCATAGATCTGACAGGTAAAAATTTCCATATTTTCCTACTTTGCTTATAATATCACCCTTTATGTCTAAATCATGTACCCATTTTGACCTTATTTTGGTATGCAGTGAAAGATGTTGGTCTCTACTTGCCTTCTGCCATACTGTTTTCTTGGTTCTGTTGTCAAATAAATTCAGTATCTATCTCAACACTCTGCTACCTATAAATTTGATAGACTTGCCTTCTTTACCTTTATCCAAGTTACTGATTAAAAAATGTTTTACAAAACAGGGTCAAAGACAGAGTCATGAGGCATGACTCTAGAAACCTCCCTGAAGTTTACTTTACTTACTAATACTAGTAAGATAATAAATTTGGGGGGGGGTGTGGTCCTTCAAATATCTGTGACTCTGTCCATCTCACCCACCACATCTCTTTACTTGAGCACAAAAATATGATCAGGAATTTGTTGAATTTTTTGCTTGGTCTAGTAGTATTTCTTGGTTTAACAAAAATCTTGGTTTAACACTTTGTGATACAGCATGTATGTCAATATTTGATTTTAATGACTGTCATCCAAATGGAAGAAGTATGATGTTGGTTCGTCTTACTAAATTATGATATTCCTTGTCTCAATCCCACTCACTATTATGTAAAGATTTTTGTTAATATTTGTCTTGTGAATTTCTCCTTCCCTCATGTCATTCAGTTGTTCTTGAAACATTGAAAGGCAGTAAAAGCCCTTACCTGGATACAAGTAAACCTTAACATGCTGCAATATGTTAAGAGTGAATAAAAACTCCCAGAGTCATCTCTTCTTATCGTGAAACTCCCACTCTAACTTCAGAATGCCTCAAGTACCAAACATGAACCATCTGATAGACCAATGAGAGTGCTGATGTCAGTCTTCATATTAAATACTGTAAAACTTAATTTGTTTTTAGCATGTTTAACTAAAAATAAATCTATTTAGAAGTACAAGCAGTTTTGAATTTTTACTTATAATAGAAATACTTGTATTTCCTAACTACACCTCAGTGGATTATCTTGTTCTGTCCTTGGAGTTTGCACATCCCACTTGGAAGGCCACTGCTATGAATGAATACATGGATGAAAAAAAAATTAAGTGCTTTCTATGTGTCAAGCCCTGGGGATACAAAATAAAAGTGAACATAGTCTTTTTCCTCAAGAAGCTTATATTCTAATGGGGGAAACAACACCTATAAGAGATTGATGACGAAGAAGGAATATTTTGATTTGGAAAGCTATTAAATATCAGAATAGAATGACACAGCCTTTTCAGAGTCAATGGCAGTATTGATTTGATTATGATTTCACTTATATGAGACAAGATCAGAAAAGCTGTATAGTGGCAGATCTTAGGGTGACTTGACTTCCAGGCAAAGGAGTTTAAATTTTACTCAGGAGGCGATAATGAATCATTAAAGATTCTCAAGCAAATACATAACATGACTTCGTACAACCGTGAGAAATTTTTCTGTCAGCAGTATGAAGTAAAAAAAAAAAATTGTACCTGTAATTGGGAAAAGATAAAGAAAATATATTTTAAAAAGAACTTCCCTCCCAAATCCTCAGAGTTACCCCTAGAACTCTGAGGAGAGATGTAGCCAGCCCACGTATAGATGCTTGTTCTGCCAGCAATTCTGGGCACTAGGAGAGTCGGCCCCAGAGCCTAACTGCTACAAAAGCAAATCCCTAAAAGGTTTTATGTCCATTGTACCTTTCTTCCATTACTATACTACCTATTATTAGAGCTGGAAGATAACAGAAATCATCTTTCATTGTAAAGAGGAGGAAACTAAAGACAAATAGGTGAAATGATTTACTTGCCTGTTTATTGGCATAGCTAGAGACCAAACCAAGGTGTCCAAATTCCCAGCCCAATGGTCTTTCCATTGCACCACCTCCCACATGCAAGCAATCACAAGGTATGTCATGTGCCAAAGTGCCCAAATACCCATAGGACAGTCGTACAATCTGTCAAGCTCAATCTGTACCAGGACCTGCACCCAGCCCTCTCTTAAGGAAATCTTACCATCACCATTATTTGGAGAAGTTGTTTGGGGGAATATTTCACCAACAGTTACCAGCGCAGTGCTCATTCCAGCTTTGCGCTTCCATCTCCAGCCCATTGCTTGGGATGCTGCTTGATGTGGAATATAAGAGCAGCACATTAGATGACCCTGTTCTCAAGGTGACTCTGTTACAGGCATCACAGAATCAAGGACGTTGGTGGCTATCCCTCTTAAAGCACATTGCTGTTGATCCTTTGTTCCTGAAGAGGACCAATGATATTATAATGAGAATGATGTCTTGACTTGCGTATGAATTAGATTTAAGTGCTCAATAAATATTTCTTGAACTGAAGGAAATATGTCCACAAGCAGCTTATTATGTTGTTGCAGTTTAAACCCAGGGACGCCAAAAACTGTTGCAGTGCGGGCTCTGCCCACCCAAAAACTGTGGCGGTTTCATGATGTGTAGTGGTGGAATCGTCTCAAAGAATTCAGAGTCAGACCACCTCTAATCCAAGTATAGGCATTTATTGAGATTGACACCTCTCATGAAGTGGGCTATGTTCCAAGGGGAACCAGAAACTTTAAAGAAAGCAAAAATGGATTTTTATGGGGTAAAGATGCAATTACATAACAGAAATTCACATAGAATAGAGGAATATTATTAATATTATAAAGGCAGGAGGACTTTGTTAAGGGATTAGATAATGGAGGAGAGATCCCATCTATGGCTCAGTGGTTAAACATTCTAGTCATTCTGCCTTCCAACTGGCTAGCTGGTTAAGACAGTTTCTGTGGGAACTAAGAGTTCAGGGACACAGCTATTGTTCCAGTGAGCTATGAGGCATATACAACAAATAAGTTAGGACATTGGCAGGGGGAAGGGGTGGGGGGGTCCTACGTAGGTACAGTTGGCCTGCTGTTCAGTAGTCCAGGCCTATAACGAAGTTAGAATATTGGGACTTGGGGCAGCTTTATTGGGATTCCATCAATATTGAATGGAAAACTTATTGACCAACTGGGTTTTTAAAAGACATGTAAAGATGGTGGAAATGAAGGCAGTTTATGAATGCTGAATACACTATTCTGGCATGATACTGAAAAGATCGTGTCAGGAGTGCTAAGGCACTAAATGTGATTTCATTTCTAAGGTAAACGAAGGACAACAAAAATGTCTTGTTGGGTTTTTGTTGTTATTGATTATACTGGAGAAAAGAGAAGGCTCAAAGAAGGAACCACTGGTCATATTGAGTGGGATAATGAGCAAGGTAGAGCTATTCTACTCTTCCTTTGCTACTGTTTCCTCTGCCAAGCAGAATAATCTTTAGACTTTGGGGAGAGAGATGAGGGGGCAGTACACATCAAAAATGGATGACAGGGAGTTGGAAGCCAATGCAGTGCCTAAATATTCTTGATGAGTTCAAGTCACTCAGGCTAAATAAATTAAATCCTAGGCTATTAAGGAAACTGTGAGGTGTGAGAGCCAAGCCACTCTGAGTGATATTTGCAAAATCATGCAAATTGAGTTGTGCCACAGGATTAGAGAACAAATGTTCTTCCAGTTTTTTAAAAAAGGAAGAGAGCAGAGTCTGAAAACTCAAGAATCCAATGAGCTTTCCTTTTATTATTGGAAAAATTCTAGACTATATTCTTAAAGGATGGATAGTAAACATGAAGTGGTCATCATCACAAAGAGGTTTTTATCATTTAGCAGGTCATAAAAGAACAATCTCATTTCTTTTTATGACTATGTGGCTAGTTTAGTAGATGCTTATTTAGAATTTGACCAGGTCTCTCAACTTATCTTAGAGAAAAACATGGAGGAATATGGTACAGCAAGTCACTTACTTGCTGTAAACCTCTACTGCCTCATCTGTAAAATGTGGAGTTTGGACTAGATGACCCTTAAGATTCCTTCTCGCTCTAAATCTATGATCCAAATAGATTTTGGCAGACTAGAACATCGGATCAACTCTAACAAGTTGGACTTTAATAAAATTGAGAGTAATGTCTCATTTTTTTAAAAAAAAAATCAACTTCAAAAGTACATGATGGGGAAGGTGAGGCCAGGCAGCAGCAGATCATTTAAAAGGGATCTGATGGAACATGAGTTCAGTATGATATGACAACCAAAAACCTATTGAGATTTTAGACTTCATTAAAGGAGACAGATTGCACAGAAAGAGGGTGAGAGCCCTACTACTCTCTACCGTGGGGAAAAAAAACACACCTGGATTATTGTGTTCTGTTCTGGGTGTGATATTTTAGTAAGGATGGTCGTATGCTAGCAACTATGATGGTGAAGATCATGCCACATGAAGAGCACTTAAAGAAACCAGGAATGTTTAACCGGGAGAAGACAGAAAGGATTGCTGCCTTCAAATGTCGGAAGTACTATCCAGTAGAAATATCAAGCTTCTTCTGCTTGGCCCCACACAAGAGAATTAGAAGCAATTGGTGGAAATTGCAAAGAGGAAGTTATAACTTTGATGTAAAGAATAAATTCAAACTAAGGCTAGATCAGCACTTGTCAGGTATACTGTAGAGAGGATTCTTGTTCAGGTATGGGTTGGCCTAGCTGAGAATAACCCTGAGGTTATTTCTACCTCTGAGATTTTGTGAATCTATAACTTTGTAATATCCTGAAATAAATCATTGCTACCCAAAAATACAATCCAGGTGAAATGCTGTTAGGAAAATGAATACTGGAGAAATTAAATTTTTTTTTTTACATTATTTCTACTTCTGGAAGAGAAGGCTAAGCTTATCAGACAATCTTGGACTGTGCTTTTGCAAGGAAAAGACGCAGATATGATAATGCCAAATTTGTAGATGTAATCTGTCAGTGAGTTAGATGTCATAATTTAATCAATTACAGGATAGAAATTAATCTTTAGTTTGTGACTTCTGTTTGGTGGTCTTGGAAAATAAATATTCTGTTATCTGGGGTAGGTGAGGGTGGAGGAAAATTGGTGTTGGGAGGGAGGCAGGACAAGTTACCTTATCTTTACTGCACCCTGGCATTATCAGATGAGATGTAGGAACTCACATTGTCAACACTGCGTTTTACATGAACTTTGTTCCCACCTCAGAATACTGTTCCTTAAAAGTCATGCTTTCCATTCAAAACACAAGCTCTTCTGTACTGGTAAGTATGGAAAAATAATTCCTGGAAAATTTTGAGTTCCAAATTTTCTCCTTCCCTTTCTCACCTCTCCCTTCCCTATATAGGTTATATGTATGAAGCCTTAACATTTTAATGAACGTATAATTACACCAGGCAAAATTTAATTTTCACATTATATGATCTTTATGTGAATATGCTAAATGTTGGTTAATTCTATCTCTTGTATCTAATAATGATTTTTTTGTTTTGTTTTGTTTTGGAGGGGGGAAGGCCAGGCAATTGGAGTTAAGTGACCTGCCCAAGGTCACACAGCTAGTAAGTATCAAGAATATGAGGCCAGATTTGAATCCAGGTCCTCCTTACTCCAGGGATGGTGCTCCATTCACTGCACCACCTAGCTGTCCCTATAATAATGACTTTTACGATATTGAGATGCAGTTCTTTAAGCTCAGAAAGTTGAGTAGCTAGCTTTACCCTCCCTCCCCCCATTTTATTTTCTTATTTCTTATTTTTCTTTTCCTCATGTGCATTTTAGCACCAATTTTTCTCTCTGCTGTCTCTATATTTAGCAATAGGAAGATTATCTTTACTTAGGCCTGCAACATTCATCAGCACTACTCTATTTATAATGTTTAAACAAGAATTCCTCATTTGAATGTAATGTAGAAGAAAATGAATATTGTGGAAGGCAGAGGTGGGAGGTAATTACGATTTGGCAAGAATTCAGCCACTTGCAGAAAGGCAGATTATTTCTGCAGAATAGCTCTTAGACACTTTGCACTTCTGTGTCTGTTTGTCCTATGATTTGCTTTTCCCAAATCCTGAAACTAGTTATGAAGAAGACAACATTCAAAATGAAAACATTGGAAACTAAAAATGGGAACTGATGAATGACATGATATTTCTCAGTGGATCCATGATGTAATTAATATGGGCATTGTCTTTATTGGTGAAGATAAATAATCCATTCATGACTTTGCAAGATGGGAGGGTCTTGCCTATATTCTTTTATAGATCTTCCACAGAGGATCCACCCAAAGAGCTAGGGGCCTTGGACCCAGAGAATTTTTGGTACCAGCCTAGTACTTGGTGTTAATTTGCTCTAGACACATGACAAATCCATCTGCTTTTATCGTGATAAATTTCCTGGATGATATCCTTTACTACAATCCTTGTGAATAGAAATATGCTGCTATCTACTTGTATCCATCATCCATCTCCCCATTCCCTTTTTAGTCACCTACATTAGAATTCCTACAATGAATGAATGAAAGAAAAATCAAAGAGACCCTTTTTGCTTTTTTAAAATCTCTTTGAGATACAGAACTAGCAATGGTATTTCTGGATCAAAGGGTATGCAGTTTTATAGACCTTTGGGCATTGTTCCAAATTGCTCTCCAGAATGACTGATATCAGTTCACAATTCCACCACCAGTGTATCAGTGTCCCAGTTTTCCCACAACCACTCCAAATTCATCATTTCCCTTTTTTTGTAATATTAGCCAATCTGATAGGTGTGAAGTCATATCTCAGAGTTGTTTTAGTTTACATTTCTCTAATCAATAGTTATTCTAAATAGATTCTATATTATTTATAGAATAAATATATATTAATTTTTATTATAATATATTTATGTAATTTTATATTTCTATATTATATATAATTATAATATAATAATTTATGTAATATTATTGACTATAGATAGTTTTGATGTCTTTGTCTAAAAACTGCTTATTCATATGCTTTGATTATTTATCAGTTGGAGAATGCCTTGTCTTCTTATAAATTTGACCCCATTCTCTATATAGTTGAGAAATGAGGCCTTTATCAGAGACATTTGCTGCAAAAATTTCCAGTTTTCTGCTTTCCTTTTAATTTTGGTCTCTTTGGTTTTGTTTGTGAAAATCTTTTTTAAATTTTTTACAGTCCAAATTGCCTATTTCACACTTCACAATGCTCTCTATATCTTGTTTGGTCCTAAATTTTTCCCTTAACCATTTTCCCTTAACATAGATCTAACAGGTAAACTATTCCATGCTCTCCTACTTTATTTATGCTTTTACTCTTTATGTATACATCATGTGCCCATTTTGACCTTATCTTGAAATGTTAGTCTATACCTAGTTTCTGCCTTATTGTTTTCAAGGAATTTATTTCAAAATTGGGGAACCATGGAGAAGAGAGTAGTGACCAGGCAGGGGCACTTTGCTGTGTAAATTTATAGGGATAAAGGTCAAACCAGGTTATAGTGTGAGCCATGTTGCAGGAATTTATTTAGAGAAATAAAATAAAGACTACCCCATCTCTAAGGTGATTGTGATTTCTGCCTTTGTGAGGAGAAGATGGAGGGCTGCACCCTACCATTGATCTTGCCGAGGTAAGCAAAATCCAGGACCACTGAGATGGCTTTCACATATACTCCTACCTCCAAGAAGATTATCACACTCAACTTATATATCTCAACCACACACAAATATCTGCATCTGGGGTTAAGGTATAAAGGGGTAGGAATAAAAGGTGCTTTTCCTGATTGTTTTCAATGTCATGGAAATACCAAGCTTACTAGCACCAGCTTAACTTCCTTCCACCAAAAACTGGTGGCATAAAAATCATCACAAATGATTAATATATCTCTTTATCAAACTAAATAATTATCAGATATTAGGGAAGTTATGCTAATTGGAATAGACCAAGGAATACAGAAAAGTAAACGGATTCATCAATTGGGAGCAAGATAAGATCTCAGTTCAACTGAGCAGAAAGAGAGCACTCTAACCACTTAGCATACTCCAGGATTTCAGGCCCTTGGAATCAAGGGACATGTGGAAGGCAAGCCTCCTTACATGTGTGCACTCCTAGGGTATCTCCTATCGGCCATTCAAGAGTCCTCATTTGTCTCTCAGCTGCCTCTCTCAACCTCATTCTCCTAGGTGTGTGATACTATGGTCTCAGCAGTCTTTCAGACAATCAGGAGTCATATTTCCTTCCTCGTGTGCAGTATATCACATCATAGAACAGCTACTTTGGAGAACTGGCCCAGGCCTGGGAGGAAGTGAGGTTACACAGGCTATAGGAGTATAGGCTGACATACCCCATGGAGGAATAATGGAACAGTTGATCTGATCATGGTTCCAGACCTAGGGAGCCAGGGGAGAGGAGTGGTGGGCAAGGAAATGTTTATGGAAGAGGTACTTTCCTGACACACTAGTTCAGGGGAGGCAGTCACTCACTAGCCAAGTGATTGATGACCCAGGGGAGAAATTAATCCAGTATAAAGTCTCTGATGTGAGCCCCAAAGCAATTGGTAATTAGATGAGGGACTGAGTTACGTTTCAAGATTTGCAAATATATGGCATTTCTGGAACAACATTTTTGCTGAAAATGTATATCTGAATCAGGTAGCAATCTGTAATCATTAAAAATGCACCAGTTTCCCAAATGCAACCTAAACTATTCTCTTCTTTCTGTTTAAATTTAGGACCAACTCATTCATCTGCAAAGCTTGTCCCAAATTTGCATATCGTTGTACTAACTCAATGGACTTACTATCTAAATGTGTCATAATCGGAACGTTATTCATTTTTCATCCATCTAATTCTTCCTGTGTGGATTGTCAGAATAGTAGCAAATCTTAATAAAGAGGTCTTAAAGGACTTTCTGGAGTTTGATGTACATATGATTAGAAAAGCGATGTATCTGGAGAACATTACCATCTATAGTGAATCCTTCTTGCAGTTGGATTATATGCAACTCTGTGTGTGTGTGTGTGTGTGTGTTCTCTAGGATATTGGAAAGCATCTTTGACAAGCAAACAACTCCTTGGTTTTTATCTTGCTTAATATTATTAAAGGGATGATTGCTGAACAAAGTTATCATTGTGAGGAAGGAAAAGGAATAAATATTTATATTTTACCTACTATGTGTCAGGTACTATGGTAAGCATTTTTACAAATATTATTTCAACTGATCCTGATAACAGCTTTTTGAAGTATGTGCTATTATCCTCATTTATACTTGAGGAAACTAAGGCAAACAGAGATTAAATGACTTACCCAGGGTCATGCAGTTAGTAAATGTCTAAGATTGGATCTGAACTCAGTTCTTTCAGACTCCAGGCCCAGTACTCTATCCACTGCTGCCTGGAGTTGTATATATCAAAGAATGTTTTCAATATATGCATGAGAGACTCCTCATTGAAGGAGAAAATTTAAAGCTGCCATTTGCTCTATTAAATCAGATGAGGTTTTTAATTAATAAATTATAAACACAAAAGTGGGTCATTTTATTCTTTGCTCCCTTGTGTGTCTTTTGTGTGATTATAAAAAATATAATCTAATATCAAATCATTCATGGAAACTGCTGTCTCTCTCATTGTAAATTCAATGAGAATATACATTTTCAATACATACACATAGATCATTTTCATAAAGATGAAAAAATAGGCATATAGGTTAGTGGTTACTGTTCTTTTAGTCACCTCTGAGAGATATTAACATTATCTGTAATTTTCTCCCATTCTTTTGTTATCTCCCCCTTCCTCATACATCTTGTAAAGCAATCTTTCAATATTTTCAAGACAGTGTTACCTTGAACTGATATTTTCATTGTATACTTGGCCTTGTTCAGTTGCTTTCCTTGATTTCATATCCCAGAATTGTTTTTTTTAATAACATAAACATTTATATTATAAAGTCCAAATGTAATTTACCTCTCTTACTTTTGGTGAAAATGTGTCATTATAAGAATATTGGCAAATTTGTTTAATTTTACATCCAATATTGTTCTCTTACCAATTTTATCCATGAATGTCCTTGGGATATGTGGCTTATTTGCATCTTATGCCAAGCAGACTTGTTTTCATTTCCGCTACATTTCACTCTTTTAATAGAAATGTTGATAATCCCCCCATCCTTCACCATGTTGTTGTACAAATCAGTTTGTTTTGTCAAACCAAAACCACATTTTGTAACTTTGGAACCATCTTCTCATGCTCACATTTACATTTTGTATCAAACAGCACACTAACCTGATTTGAAGGACCTTGTCAAGTTCTTTGCGGACTTTCTCTTTATCTGCAATAGACATTAACATAAAAGGTAGACTTGTCTTCACGTTGGTTAATTTTGCTTACGTGAAGCATGGCCACTGCAAGACAAAAGGACACTACCCTGTGAAATGATGTTTCATTACCCTTGGGTGCACAGTAAAATGACCTCCACCAAAATTTCTTTACCTCTCATAGTCCGTATGATATATTTTCCATTAAGCTACAATTTTCTTTTGTCTTCTGATTTTCTTCATTTTGAGGATATTGGTATGAATGCAGTTCCTTTGTAACACCTTCTATTCAAGGTTTTTTTCTGATGTTTCTTTTTGTTGGCTCTCTACCTGCTAAAAACCATCTTTTTACTTATTTTATTTATTGCATCCCTTAGTAAAATGTAAGCTCTTTAAGGACAGGGACAAATTTTTGTTTTCCCCTTTGTTCTCAGTGGAAGACAGAATGTCTTGTGTATACCAAGTGCTTAATGAATGGCTGAATGACTAAAAGAAAGCGTTTATTAAGCTCCTACAATGTGTCAGGAACCACCCTAGGTGTGTGCTTGGGATATAAATATAAAAGCAGCTCAATTCCCGTACTCAAGGTACTTCCATTGTAATAGGGAGAAACAGCACATACTAAGAAGTGGCAGCCAGGGAAGCAAGTTTTTGTCTAGGGAGTCTCAGAGATGGTGAGTAGAGCCATAGGACAATGAATCATCAGGCATCTCAAGGAGTAGTAGTAGTACTGATTTGTTTATTGTTTCAAGAACCAGTGGTAGTATTGATTTGTTTATTGTTCCAAGAGTAAGAAGTAGAAAAGGGGTTTGATGGTAGATACACACACACATATGTATATATATATATATATATATATATATATTTATGTGGATATATGTAGTATGTATGTATATATGTATTGTGTATATACATACATTCATTCATTCATACACATATAGGGCAAGAAAGGAGATGGCAAGATGCTTGGTATAAAGCATGGTCCAGAACTGGCTGGATATAGGGGCTTAAATGAATTGGTACTTGGGCGGATTTGTACTTGATACAATGGATAGAACACCAGGCCTAGAGTCAGAAAGATCTGAGTTCAAATCTAGCCTCAGACACTTAGTAGCTATGTCATCCTGGGCAAGTCACTTAAACTGTTTGCCTCAGTTCCCTCCTCTGTAAAATGGGATAATAGCACCTACCTTCCAAGGTTATTGTGAAGATCAAAGGAGACAATCATTGCAAAATGCTTAGCACAATGCTCAACACATAGTAGACACCATATGTTGGCAGTTATTTTTATTATTATTATTCTCTCACCCATCAGGACATCTCAGCCCCAGGGTAGTGTTCCAAAGCTGAGTGGATGACCTCCCCTAGGGAGGAGGGGCATGGCCTCTGGAAGTCCAGACAGGCGGCTGTTCTAGGTATAAAACAAGGGGGACGTGAGATGCCAAGGGTGGATGACTGGAAGGAATGTGAAGCACTTACTCACTCAGTCACCCATCAGGACATCTTGGCCTCGGGGTGGAGTTCCAAAATTCCAAGTGGATTTACGTTTTACTGAATTGAATTGTTCTTGACTATTTCAAACCCCTCACATTTAAGAGTGTCTAGAGGTAAGTAAATGTTTGAAGAGCTTTCTAGGGACGTAACCCTTTTCCCAACGTTTTACCCAACAGTTACTGTTGAAGCAGACAGATGCTGCACATGACTAAGGGTTATTTAAAATGTTTTCATTCTTCTATGGGTTGCTAAACCAAAGAATTTATGACCAGGGGTCAGCCATGGTGATTATCTTCTCTGTCCTTAGCTAGGATGATCCCCAGAAAGCAGCTGTGTTCTGTTGTCTGGGCCATGATCTAAGCCCTTCCAGCATGGTAGAACTTGCCAGAGCATATACTCCCTTGGCATAGATTCAAGAACCCAGGTTCAATTCTATGCCAGGATGAGATATCAGAGTTAAACTAAGTGAAAATGGTTGAAATTAAATCTCACTATTTATTTTTCCCTCAGAGAGACATACCACATAGTAAATTGAGCTGTGTCTGAGAATCTAAGTTCTTGGGTATGTTTGAGGTATGTGAAATGAGGACATTTGTATTTTTCTCTGTTTAAAAAAAAAAGAGTATTTGTTGTTCATTTGTTTCAGTTGTGCCCAACTCTTTGTGATTCCATTTGGGGTCCTCTTTGTAAAAATGTTGGAGTGGGTTGCCATTTTCTTCTACAGTTCTTTTTACAAATGAGGAAACTGAGGTAAACAGTTAAATGACTTCACCAGGTTCCCATAGCTAGTAAGTAAGAGGCCAGATTTGAACTTGGGTTTTTCCTGACTCCAGTCCTGTCATTCTATCCACTGCAGCACCTAGCTGTACTTAAAATGTCATATAATTATAATCCCTTGAACTTGATTCCTTAAGTTCCGAATGACCTTCTCATAAGGGACTTCAAACAGAATACTCTCTCCCATGTACTTATAGATCTCTTTGATGATATTATCCCTCTGTGAGATTATAAGCTCCCAGTGGATAAGTAAGGTGACTTAGGTAAATTTTGTAACTCCCACAGTGCTCTGCAATCTCTGGTTCTAATAAAGAGAATGAACTAAGACAATGACTCTAATTATCAAATTTTTGTTAAAAGGTTGAATGCCTTGTATATAAATTGCCTTGTACCATCTACAAAAATACTTGTAAGACTAAATAAATAAAAACTAGAAATAAATAAATTCTGGGGGAAAAAAGACTTAAAGACTTTAGAAAACTATTTTTTTCCCTAATCAAAAGGCAGTTTTGGCTCATAATATGGGAAATAACCCAGTTACTAGTATGTTTAAACTAGATGCTTAATAGAGTTGGGTAACCTCCTAATTTATAGTAAATTTATTATTTACAATAATTTTATTACAATAATTTATAAATTATTAAATCTAAGATGCATCATTTTAAAATATATTTTACTTTTTTTTTGAAATTATGTTCAAAAAATTAAAGGGCTAAAAAAAGATATCTGGGAGGGCCCTGAGTGACTTTCTTTTTAAAGGGTGCAGTAGGCTGAAAAATGTTTTGGAACCAGGGGCGGCCAGGTGGCCCAGCGAGTAAGAGCACCGGCCCCAGTGTCAGGATGACCTGGGGATCAAATCCGGGCTCAGATACTTAGCACCACACCCAGAAATAACTGGCTGTGTAACCTCAAGCAAGTTACTTAACCCTGATTGCTTTAAAAAAAAAAAAGTTTTGGAACCTCTGGTTTAGAGTTTCAGATAATTTTTATCTCTAAGTTATCTCTAATATAAATTAGTCTTACTTCTGTACCTTCTTTCTACATTTCTAATTCCAGGGGACCCTGTAGGTATGAATGACCACACTGGCTTCTGGAATAACTGTCTTATAATATAACAGTGAGTCATTAAGATGTAGTGAGAACGCCATCGAACCTGGAGTTGAAAGACCTGGGTTTGAGCCTCATTTCTGCCATGTATTTCCCTGAATAAAGTTTTCCCATCTGTAAAACAGAGATTATAAGAACCTGCAGGTGTGTTGTAAGGAACAAATGGGAAAATGAATAAAGGAGCTTTGTAAGTTGTAAACTGCTATATAAATGAAAACTCATTAAGAGCCAAGATACTTTATTCTTCTTTTGTGGTTGGTTCTAGGGAAAGCTCATTTCTTATCTCAGAGGGTAATGGCTTTATTCATTATGAATAAGAGGCATAATAGCACACATGTTAGTTTATTTTCCTGATGATGCTAACTTCATGATGAAAGTTTAACAACTGCCAAAAAACAGTCAAAGGAGATTCATTCAGGATTTGAAGTCTTCTGCACAATTTGCTCGTGGCATATATGTAATTTGTGCTTATTGAGTTTTGGGCTTTTTTTCCCCCTAGTTAATCTCCAACCATCACATGAGGGATTAATAAATAAAAATTACTCACTTTTTAAAAAAGGATTTGAAATGCTGTTTAGGAGTCAGACAAGATTCATCAACCAGATCACACCTTGTGAAAAGCTAGCAGAAGAAGCTTCACGTTGGCTATCATTTAGTGGGTACCATTTTGTGGCTTTTCCTCATTACATTGTGTGCCATAGAACCATGGCTCAGTTGAGACACAGCCAAGGCGATTGTAAAGGGAATGCTGCCCAGACACCTATCATGAATATCATGATGGAATCTCAGCAGTATTGCTTATTTCCCTTAGAAGATAACCTTTCTCCTAACAGAAAGATGAGTTTATTGGGGAGGGTTTTCTCAGGGAAGGAGAGGGGGATTTCCTCCAAACCAATCTATTTTTTTTCTTCCTAATTTCTTTGATTTCATTTCTACAAACCATTTCTAAATGTAACCAAAATGCATACAATGAAGAAACAAACCCGAGACACAAAAGGCCAGCATACATGCTTATTGACTGCACTGAATTGATGTTTCTTCTGCTCTGGCACCCTCCCAGCAGAGTTCACCAGTTCAGACTTTTTCACTGCTTGACAAGACAGCTGCATAGAAAAGGAGTTTGGGTTATTTTCTTCCTCCAAGGGCAGTTTCTCTGGGTTCCTTCACTACTTAACTTCCTCAGTGTCTCTCTGCCCCTACATGCCCCACTGTCACTGAGGCCTGGCTAATAATTTATAGATACCATTAGAACTCTGACTGAAAGCCCGGCTTTCTGGACCCTGCACATATGTGATGGCTATGGAATGGGGGAATCCAAAGGCAGACTTCTGCATTTGTTTCTGAACCCTTTCCTCCATATCCTTCCAACAGATTCTGTCAGACCTTGAGATTGATGAGCAGTGAGGCTACTTCAGTTTGGTATCTAGCTTGATGTCAGTTAATAAACTTTTATTGTCCGCTTACTAAGCAATCTTTACAAATTGTCTTGAACGTCCGCAGCAGTAGTGCTATCATTATAAGCACTTGGTGCTTCTGGTAAATATTCTGGAAGGCTCTCAGCTTTGACCACTGAAGACTCTCGCTCTGCTTCCAGCTTCTGGATCTTCTTTTCCTTTTCCTCCAACACTTCTTCTAGATGATTGATTTTCTCTGTCTGCAGTGAAACTTGTGTAGACAACTCCATAATCAGACTCATTCTTTTATCTCCTTCCACAGGGGGAAGGCCTCTGCAGGATTCTTCCAGAGAGTTTTCTTCTAAAACAAACAAGAGAAGGAAAACTGGAGTAGTTTTAAATTGGATTTCCTAGAACCCAAAGATAGGGAAGAATAAAGAGCTGCATTTCTCAGTTCTTAAAAAGAAACTAGAGGAAGAACCAGTCATTGCTCATGTCAGACTTTGCCAATGAAAGGTAAGTAGCGCCATGCTTTAGATCATTGCTAAAACAACAAGTGAAGATTAATCTTTGACGACTCCTAGGGCCTGTAAATGCATCATAACAACAATTGAGACTAGGGGTAAAATTAGCATATTAAACTTCTAAAGAGTCCACCCCAAAGTTCCTCAAGGAGAGAGTACTATGTGGGTTTCATAAGAGGCAAGATCAGACAGAAAAAACTAACCCGTTTAAGCTTCAATCCCTTTTTATTCAGTTCAATTAAAAAACAACAACATTTGTCTTGGCCCCTTTTGAGATAAAAGTATTAATGAGAGCAAAATAACCCTCCTGTAAGTATCAACCCCTCTACTCTCAATAGCTCACATCTATATAACACTTTACAAATATGATCTAATTCATTTTTCCTCGCAAACCTGTAAAACAGGCAGTTAGGATTAATATCTGTGTTTTAAAGAGAAGAACACTGAGGTTTGTGCAATCAAACAGCTATTGAGTGGCAAAGTCAGGAATTGAACCTTGGATTTCTGATAAGGCCTTACAGGATCTTTTCAGAAATTTTCACTAACATTTGACAGAGTAGGGAGTAACTTCATAGAGTAATTAAAGGAACTCTAAGGAAAGTTTCTCTAAGCACCACCAGCTGGAAAATGCAAAGATCCACTTTTTTTTTTTTTTGCTTTTTGGAGGTCAGTTTGGGGTAAAGTGACTTGCCCAAGGTCACACAGCTAGTTTGTGTGTTAAGTGTCTGAGGTCGGATTTGAACTCAGGTCCTCCTGACTCCAGGGCCAGTGCTCTATTCACTGCACCACCTAGCTGCCCCCAAAGATCCATTTCTTAAAGACTTTTAAATCTCTTACAAATTCTTAATACAATGCATATGCCCCCTGATGGGGGTAATAACTTTCTCCTTATCAATGGGTATCATGTAGGTTGGGATCAAGACCCTGCTGAAAATAGGAACCAGGATTAAGGCCTATAGCAAGAAGTTATGAGTGTAGGAATGCTCCAAAGGTGAAGTTATCTTGTCCTTACGTCATAATTTTGCATGGGACTGGAGAGGCTGGCAAGGCTGCCCTCAGCTTTACCTAGCCCAAGAATGCAAGCATTAGAGTCGCTTGTCTCATCTCCACAAAAAGCATAGATCAAAAATAAGAAAGTCAAAGTCTCAATAGCAGGTTGACTAGTTGCAGTTGAATGACTGAAAAAATGACTACTATGACTACTGTAGTTAAAAAAAAAATCACCAGTGTTTATATAGCCTTTCCTGGGAGCAATGATTCTGGAAGTGTGGTTCCCACTCTACTGATGAAGAAACCAAGGCTCGGAGAGCTTATATAACCTGGCAAGAGGAAGCAAAGCAGTGATTTGAACCCATCTTTTGAGTCCAAGTTCGATATTCGGCCTACTAACACACTGCTTCTAGTGCTTATACAAGTGCCAATAAAATAAAACCTAAATAATGAAATCTTTAGCTATAAAAACATATTTTCTAGGGTAATTAAGGCTTTATCTCTAGGGAAGTAAAGCCCCACAGTTCTGTGGCGTGTATAAAACTGCCCAATATGAGACAGACTTATTACTGGAATACAAATACATTTGGAGGGGAGGACAGGAAGAGAGGTAGCAGTTGCAGTTTGTTGTGTTAATAAATTTCTGTGATAAAAATAGAATATATCGAATCACGTGGACAACAAGATTCCGTGGACTTTTAAAAATTAACTAGAGAGAGAATTCAGACTTTTACTAGTCAGTCAGACAATCAGTAGGCATTTATGAAGTGCTTACTGCATGTCAGGAATTGTACCGAGCCCTAGGGATTCAGAGAAAGGCAGAAGACAATGGCTACTCTTAAGGAGTTTACCTGTTTGCAGGGAGAAAACCTGCAAACAACGAGATGCCAACAAGACATGCACAGGATGATCAATGGAGGGAAGGTCCACCTATTAAGGAGGGTCAGGAAGAGCTTCCCATAGAACATGGAATTTTAGCTGGAATTTGAAGGAAATTGGGGACGCCAGGAGGTGGAGAGGAAAAGAGAGAGCGTTCTAGGTCTGGGGCACAGCCAGAGAAAATGCCCAGAGTCGTCTGGGAGGAAGAACAGGAAAAGCCAGTGGTGCAGAGTGTGCGGTGGGGAGTGAGCTTAAAGCAGACTGGAGAGAGAGGAGGGAGCCAGGCCGTAAAGGGCATTGAACACCAGGGGTTTTTCTATATGACCAATCCTGGACATGACAGGGAACCATTGTATTTTATAGAACAGAGGGATGACATGGTCAGACCTGAGCTTTAGGAGGATTAATGTGACAGCAAAAAATGGATTAGAGTAGAAAAAGTAAGGAGATAAACCATCAGTCTAATGCAGGTGTGAGGTGATAAGGGCCTTACCCTGGGGTGGTTTAAGTACCAGAGGAGAGAGAAATTAGGAAGGATTTTGCAACAGATTAGCAGAGTGGATAGAACATTTGGCTTGGAGTCAGGAAGACCTGAGTTCAACTCTAGCCTTAGTCTCTTACTTTGTAACCTTGGGCAAGTCATTTAACCTCTGTTTACTACTATAAAATGAGGATAGAAATAGCACCTCCCTCCCAGGGTTATTGTGAGGATCCAATGAAATAATATTGATCATTAATATAAATAACATAGTAAGTGCTATATAAATGCTAGTTATTGTTGTTGTTATATGGAGAGTGAGGAGCGATCTGGCATCAAAGGCTGCAGAGAGGTCGAGAAGAATGAGGATTGAGAAAAGGCCATTTGATTTGGGGATTAAGAGATCACTGGTAACTTTGGAGAGAGCAGTTTCAGTGGAACGATGAAGTCAGAAGAGTAAGGAGTTAAAAAGAGAGTGAGAGGAAAAGAAGTAATTTACTATTTTCTCCTATTTAAAAAGTTATTAGCAGATTGCTAAAGTTGGGGGGAAATCATGGAGGAATTTGTTAATTTTTTCCCCCCAATTTTCAAAAATCCTTTGAATAGATCATAGTATTTAAGTAAGTATCTTTCTTGAAAGTCAACTAGGCTTATTTATTTGTTTTAATCTTACTATTTAAAATAACTTGTAGTTTGCAATTACCTGGGGCACAGAAATCAATATCTGTTTTTCCTAAAATGATGCTCTAGGGCTAACTTGAGACACAGTGGGTATTGGTTTAAAAATGATAGTGTTTGGGGATTGTCCTCAAGATGGCAAATAAGAGGAAGCAGAAAACTCAGTGCTCTCACAACTACTCCTGCCAGGATAAGAAAACAGCACCAGACTGAGAAATAATGAAGAATCCAGGGAGAAACTACAAGAAGTGAATTTTGCTAGTCCGGGTACACATAAAGAGACAAGTAAAGTTTGGAGGACCTTGAGAATGCATCTAGCCAGAAAAGTGCAGAAAGGAATACAGTTTAAGAAAGCCTTATTAGACCAGGGTCAAGTCAGGGAAGTTCAGAGCCTGTAGGTTTATCTTTCTAACCCAAAAACCTGTTGGCCTCAGTTTCAAAGGGCAACATTGAATGATATGGGGGCATTCCCTGCATCAGACCGCCCAAATGCAGATCACCCTTTTACTATCTGCTTAGCATGCTTTCTGGAGCAGTTTGTGACATTCTTGACCATGTCTTGACTATGACTCATTACTTAGAACCCAGATGATACAGATCAATACAAAAAAATCCACACTAATTCCTTCCAGAAGTACACATAGACTGGCCCTGACCCAATGTCCTGATTTGGGACTGGAAAAAGGAGTAAATACAAGTAAACACCAATGATAAAGAGATATTATGGAGGCACAGACACTCAAGACCCAAACCAAGAATACAACTAACTCCACAGTATTTATAAACAAAGTCTCAAATAGAGTAACCATAAGTAATAGCTGAAATATATCATACAAAGGTTTAAAATTGGTTCTATAAAAGAGAGCTTAGCTCCCTCCCACCAAACAATGGTTACAAAAAAAAATGATCAGGAAGAGAAAGTAAAGTTTTTTTAAATCAAAGTAAGCATAAAAAAAATAGGAAGTTATTGGGGTAAAAAAAATTGATTGAATTGATAAATAAAAATAGATTATTAAAAAGTAGTTTTTTTTTTACAAAAGGAAAAATAAATCACTAGAATCAAAAATGAAATAGGAGAAAATAATGACAAATGAAAAAATAAAGGAAATTATAATATTTTTACCTAATTATATGCCCCCAAATCAATAGTTTAAATAAAATGTATGCATATCTTTTAAAAAAGCAACAAGATGAAAAGAATAGAAAGAGAATTTAAATGACCCAAAATAGGAAAATGATACTAAACAAGCTATAGATGAACTCCCCCCAAAAAAGACCCTAGGACCAGATAAATTTACCAATTAATTCAATCAGAACTTTCAAAGAACACTTAATTCCATATTACATAAACTATTTGCAAAAATTGGAAAAGGCATAGTGCCATAATACTTCTATAATACAAATATGGTTTTGCTATCTAAACAAGGAAGCAACAAATGAGGAAAAGACAAAAAATCAGTATCCCTAATAAAGAATAATTCAAGGGCAGCTAGGTGGTGCAGTTAACAGAGCACTGGCCCTCGAGTCAGGAGGACCCGAGTTCAAATCTGGCCTCAGACACTTAACACTTACTAGCCGAGTGACCTTGGGCAAGTCACTTAACTCCAATTGCCTTGCCTTCACCCCTCCAAAAAGAAAGAAAAAAAGAATAATACAAAACTTTGAAATGAAGTATTATCAAAGAGACTTTAGTAGTGCATAAAAAAATTGTACATTATAACCAAATAGGATTTATACAAGTAATTCAGGGTTGGCTCAATAGTAGCAAAAGCATGAACATAATTGACCATATTAATAAGAAAATAATCAAAACCATATAATTATATCAATAGATGCCAGGAAGCCTTTTGATAAAATACAACAACCATTCCTAATAAAAACATTAATAAGCATGAGAATAAATGGATCTTTCTTTAATATGGTAAATTTGTTGTTCAGTCACATCCAACTCTTTGTGGCCCCATTTAGGGTTTTCTTGGAAAGATACTGGAGTGGTTTGTCATTTCCTTCTCTGACTCATTTTATAGATGAGGCAACTGAAGCAAAGAGGGTTAAGTGACTTGTCCAGGGTCACAGAATAAGTAAGTGTCTGAGGCCAGATTTGAACTCAGGAAGATGAGTCTTTCTGATTCCAAACTGGGCACTCTATCCACCATGTCAACCTCGCTGTCCTAATATGGCAACTAGTAGCTACCTAATATCAAGAACTAGCATTATATTTAATGGAGATAAACTTGAAGCCTTTCCAATAAGATGAGGGGTATGCAAGAATATTTACTATTATTATTATTATTATTTAAGATAGTATTAGAAGTAGTAACTATAGCAATAAGACAAGAAAAGGAGATTGAGGAAATAGGTATAGTCAAAGGAGAAACAAAATTGCCACTTTTGCAGATGCCGGGGTAACTGGATATCAGTCTGGAATAAATGGGGTTTGCACTAAGATCTTATGCTATGTACCATAATAATGTCCAAATGCATGCACAGAAGAGAACTCAAGGGAGTTCAGAAGCAAACATGTAATCAGGATAGCTTTAAAAGTAACATGTTGAAATTATTATACACTTTAAAAAAGAAAAGCAAGCAGCATGTAACTGAGATTCCCATTTTCACGTATAATCCTTTTTATACAAATGAAAGTGTTCTTTTTGGTGTTTGTTAAATCTGAAAGAAAAATAATTTTTTAAACAGTGGTATTATTATGAGCAGCATTATAAGAACAATTTGCAAATAAATTTGGCATAGCACAATACTTTTTTTTAACCCATTGTGATCCTGCTGTTAAAAAATGTTTTATACTTGCTGGGAATTTTGAACAAATATCTGTAGCCTGAGCTCTTTATAACACATCAATGAGGGACAGTCTCAAAATAGGGGCGGCAGCATCAATGCAGGGATCTTGGGTTGAGAAAGAACATTGAAGAGGAACAGGACAGAACATTTATTTTTTCCAAATAAAATGTCTATTTTTAACCATAGCAGTAGTCCAATTTTATGAGAAAGCACTATCCTGAGGTCAAACTAAAATTGCAAGGCTAAAGGTATGATGATGTTAGGGAAATAACCTAACTGAATACAGAGAGACTAATATAATAACATTTAGACATCTCAAGGGAAATGAGGAACAGGCCAAGAGAGAGAGGAAGGCTGTGTGTTTGGGGAGGGAGGAGAGAGAGAGAGA
>NW_027185791.1:1102523-1136839 GCF_028583685.1 Petaurus breviceps papuanus
AGAGAGAGAGAGACAGAGAGAGAGAGACAGAGAGACAGACAGACAGACAGACAGACAGAGAGACAGACAGACAGAGAGAGAGACAGAGAGAGACAGAGAGAGACAGAGAGAGAGAGACAGAGAGAGACAGAGAGACAGAGAGAGACAGAGAGAGAGAGACAGAGAGAGAGACAGAGAGAGAGAGACAGAGGACAGCATAAAGCTGTAACTGACATTTTACCTGATCTTGCCTATGCTTAAGATTTATTCTTTTGCCCCACACCCACAAGGGACATGGCCAAGATGAGTGTTTGAGGAAATAGAGAATGGGTGACCTGTGGATGGAATGGATCTTTCAGTATCTCTACCCAATATGAAATAGTAACAGGAAACTAAAAACTAAACAAAACAAATCCCAAAATACTCATCACTCTTTCCGGATGTTCTGGAAGTAATTTAGCCAAGTTAGGACTGACAAAATTCTGTAGAGATCAGGTCAATTCAGAAGGAAAAAACCAAAACAAAACAAGAAGACCTTTTCTCTTACTAACATTTACCAGATGATTGCTTTGTTCAGAACTTTGTAGAGAGATAGAAAGAGAAAAGTAGAAGTGGTCCTCCATGTAGTTGTGTGATACGGGTTCAAAAAGGGGTTTTAATCAGACTGCAAAATCTGAGGATTGTGTGTCATAGAATTGTAGCAGCTTAAAACTGGGAGAGACCTCAAGCAACATTTCTAAAGCACTTTCAAAGCTCATAAAGCACTTTCCTCACAAAGGCCTGGGAGGCTTTTATATTCAAGTGTTTTTTTCTTCATTTTGCAGACAAGGAAGCTGAGATTCAGTAAAGTTAAGTGCTTTGTTTCTAGGCATGATAACTAATCTAGATCTCCTGACTCAAAGCCCAACACCTTTTCTATTATCTCACATTACCTCATACATAATCTAACCCAGCAGTAGAGTCAGCTTGAACTGGCTCACAAGCCCATTGTTAAATTTTCAGTGTAAGCACTGACACCTTGGAAATTGGCAAACTGTAAATCAGGGCTTGATTTATTGTTTTGTAGGTTGTCTGAACTTAAGAAAGTGATGGAGAAAATGTTAAAAATGAGAATCAAACTAAAAAATGTGTTATACAAGTATTTCCCCTTCTGGAGAGCTGATTGTTAAATCAGGACACCACTCCTGACTTGAAGTCCAGATATATGTGTTTGTCTGTGTATGCATGTGTATATATGTATGCATATACAGATATGTATATGTATGTGCATGTATGAAATTTCCACAACACCACACTACCAAGGTTAAGCTATGGTAAGGCAGGTTCTTCAGCATCTGAGGCTGAAAACTCAAAGTTGAAATCAAAGACAAAGTCCTATAATCTGGGAAGCTGATTCCTACAGAACATAGGGAGCAAACATGCAGAATTCCGCATTTTCACACCAGCGTCCCAGTTGGAATATCGTACTGACAGGCCTGTTTTACAAACCTCTCAATTAACTTAATTCTGCCTATTCAGTCCCTGGCCTTCTTTATCCCCTAATGGGGAATATCTCCTGACTTTTTTTTCCTCTATCCCGGATCACATTTACTTTCCTAGGCAAAAACAGAACAGAACAGAACAGCACAGCAGCAACCACCACCCTCTTCCTCCTGTGATATCCTCACACTCTTATCCCTAATCAGCTTGACCTGAGCCTTCTCCATATCCATGCTTACTTCTCTTTAGCAGCCTCTTCTACTGTACCCCTGACTACATTGTGAACTCACTCCTGTATGTCTTCTCCATTTCTGTAAGTGATCTTTCCATGTTTTGTCCTCAGTTGAATCGTGGCTTCTCCTGATAATGCCACTTTCCTTGAAATATTCTGCAATGGAGGCTAATCAATGGTAATTATAGTTTGGGACTTGAGGTTTAAGATGTCCACATTATGCCCAGGTGTAGAGAGGTCAATGAAAATCAGAAAGAAAAGTTAGAAAAGAGAACATTCTTCAACTATCATCTCTACACAACAACTTAGACCATCTCTGTCCATACCTAGCTAACCCAATAATGGTACAACAGAAAGGACACCATACTTGAAAATCAAACCAAGGACCTGGCTTCAGATCTAGACTCAGATATTTACTGTTGTAATATTTATCATTGTGACTTTGGAGATGTAAGTCTCATCACCTATAAAATTAGGTTGTTGGACTAGATAGCCTATCAGGTCCCTTCCAGCCCTATGATCTTTGATCCTGTGTTTTTGACTATCCAATGATTTCAGCATCTGCATCAAATTCTTCTCTAACTTGTGGTGTTCTGTAGTGATTACCTTCTGTTGAAAATCCTGTCAACATCATGGTCTCAGCATTCTTCAGTTTCAATGAATTTTATTTCTACTCCATTTCAGTTTGGCTCACCTCAGAGTTCATCATCTCTTAGAACTGTTCTGCTTCTGAGATTTTGAACTCAGAAATTCCCTTCCCTAATGACAGTCTCTTATGCCTCTATCTCTTCCATGGCCTCATGGGAGGCCAGAGTTGGAAATAAATGAACTCATTTTTTTACGCTCTCTGCCATTTTGGTTTCCCAAACCTTTCCTGTTTCTCAGACTATAACTTTCTTAAATACTATATGGCATGAAGAAGAGAGCATTGGATGTTAAGTCAAAAGAGCTGAGTTTGAAGTCCAACTCTGCTGCTTATTAGTCTGAGCTCCAATCTGGCCACTCACTAGCTATGGGTCAAGTATTCACTGTTTGGGGGCAGCTTTTGGGCTGCATTTCCCAAATGGCTACTTTAGCGGAATGCTCCTCAGACTGAGATGAAAGCTGACAAGTACCACAGGTCTCCTCATGGACTCTAATTGGAAGAACTGACTTTCAGGGTACTTTTGACACTAGACTCTGGAACATATGTTGCCAAGGTTTAATTGAGAACTGAGAATGAAAAGGCCATCATGTACAAAGGTTTCTACTCTCCGTGCCTCCTCTGCATGCTGGCAGTGCTACAGAGGACCAGGACTGTTTAAGCCAGTAAAATCTAGGGAGAAAGAAGTTTCTGAGCCCCTCTTCCTGTTGATGACTGTGAAGCTAGTGTTCAGAGTTGTTGAGTTGTCTAGTTGTTGGTGGTGGTGGTAACTAGGAAGGTGGGCCCCTTCTCCGTAATGATTTCTCCCCTCAATGATGGCTACAGGGACTGGGGTGGAAGTAGGTTTGGTGGCTGGAGAAACACTATTATTCCCAAGTCTCTTGAGTTCATATCCTGGGCTATCTCCATTAGGTTCTCATGGGAAATGATAATCTTAGTGATTTGGTTTGTCCAGAAGTTTCTGAGAGGCCATTGACTTTCCTGAGTCAGAAGAGTAAGAGGATAGATTTTACTTTACACTAGGGGGTGAGCATTGAGATTTGCTGCAGTTTTTATGATACTGCCTGCTGCTGTTGACATTGCCACATTTTTACTAATTAATTGTTTTGTTTTGGGAACCCTAAGCAGTTAAAGCGATTTATTGACTGGATTATAACAAGAGACAGAAGGTTGCCAGTAGTAAGGCAAGGAGCAAAATATGTGTCTAGAACCAAGGGAAGGAATAGGGAAGGTGGCTTCCTGGGGGAATGGAATACCTCTATTACATATGTAAAGGGAGAGAAGTGCCCTCAGCATCACCCTCCTCACTCTTGTGTGTCCCTGGATTACAAAATTTACTTATAAAAATTGGAAAATAAGACCTACCTCATGTTTATTGCAACAAAGTACCCTGTAAACTTTAAAGGACTCAAATAGTATGAACAAAAACCACATGGTTGGTCATTCCAGTGAGACTTTGGATACAACCTTAGAATATGACCTTTTGGGGGCGGCTAAGTAATTCAGTGAGTACAGCACTTGTCCTGGAGTCAGGAGGACCTGGGTTCGGATGTGGCCTCAGACACTTGACACAAAAATAAAAAAATAAAACAAAAAGAACTATCCATGTGACCTTGGGCAAGTCACTTAACCCCAATTACCCTACTCCCCTCCCAAAAAAGCAAAAAATAAAAACAATTTAAGAAAAAAACAATATGACCTTTTTAATCCCCAATCTTGTATGATAATTTCTACTTCTTTTTTCTATCTTTTAATCTTAATTTTTGCTTCTGGGCTATTAATTATCCCTGGAAAAATCACAAAACTATGTTATTTGAGTCCACTACAAATTCATCTCATCTGCCCCCAGTGCTGGTTGGCAAACCTTTTATTCATTTCTATTATATTCTCCATAGCAGCTATTCCAAACCTCTTCTATTTTTCTAAAATCTGTTTCACTCTTAGGACACAACTCTGCTGTGCTTTAAGCCCAGTCCTGCTGCCAGCAAACATCCCTGGGGAGGGAAAATGAGGAGCAGGTTCAGATGACCACTGAGACAGGCAGCGGGAGACTAGATCAGCCTCCTTATCTCTCGTTCCTTGTTCTGATCCACCCCAAGTGTGCACAAGCTCCAGAACAACGTAATGTGAAGCATGATCCAGATTGACACCCAAACCTGTGAATGCTTCTAGATTCCACACAATGATGCAAGGGAGCATTCTGAAGCACAACATGACAGGCTTCAAAGCCCCCCTGCCTCCCAGTCTCTGTACTCGTTACTCATCAAAGGTGCTTCCACACGAAAGAGTGTTTTCTCCCCTCTTCTGTGCTGAGCCCCAAACTTTAGTTTTTACTTTCACTCAATTTCTAATATACCGGAAACCTTAGAACTCTTCTATAGAAAGTCTGAAGTTTTCATTGGCCAAAAGACTGCAAAGTAATCAGGCTTTCCTACTTGCAGATGTGCATTATAAAAACAAGAATTCACCACTGGACTGAGGCTAGTGAACACCACATGTCCAGAAGAGATATTGTACCCAGCAGAGGGATGTCCTAGTGAGAACAGTACAATGACATCATCAGAAGATCTTGGCAATACTGCAATGTTCTGGCCCTCCACGTGTACCCTGGCCACACTGATGGTACCTGCATCTGGGGGAAGAAAGGTATCTTAGTTTTGGTGTGTAGGGGGGGATATTTTGTGGGGTTTTTGTTATGACATCTCATTAATGCCTTTTCTTTTAACTAGTTGATTCACTTGGCTGACTGGAGGGAAAAAAGTAAGTATATCAGTGGGGCTCATGAGCTGTGTTTTTTTGTGTGGCTATGGTCCCACAGAGGATCTTGAACCTGAGTGGAGTGTCCCAGGTGCTACATTTTTAGCAAAAAAAAATTAAGAGGAAAGGAAAGCAAAACATCAAAACTAACTATTACATTGACTATGTCTGATAATATATGCAACATTCTACACCCATGGTCCCCCTGTATCTTCAAAGAAGAGAGGAAGGTGCATTTTCTCTAATCTTTTCCGGGCCAGAGATCTAATATTTCCTAGATTCCCAGATGTATATTTTTAGGCCTAATCTCTCTACTGGACTCAAGTCTTACACCAACAATTGTCTAAGTGTGCATGTAGTATGTAATGTGCAGTATGCATGTAGTATGTATGTAATAAGCATGTAGTATGCACATCTCATACCGAATGCCCCATAAGCATCTAAAATTCATTATGTCCAAAACAGAAATCTGTACCTTTCTCCTTAAACCCTCTCCCCTTCCCAAGGTCTCTATTACTGAAGGGCACCACCATCCTTCTAGCCATCTAAAGTCAAGACCCATAGCCTCAAAGTTCTGTTTGACTCCTCAGATTCCTTCACCCCATAGAATCAGTACGTTATCATTTCTATCTTCAAAACGTCATTTGCATTTATCCCTTCTCTTCTTTCACATAACTACAATCCTCATAGAGCCCTTCTCCACTTACTCCCTACACTACTCTAACAATCATTTAATTTGGTCTTCCTGCCTCAGGTCTCCACTCTAATTTATCCTTCGCTCACCTACGTGATCTTCCTAAAGTACACGTCTGACCATATCATCCCCACCCTCTGCCCTCTAGTAGATTTCCATTGCCACCAGGCTCAAACATCTAAAGTCATTTGTTTGGCTCATTAAATCCCCTTCACAACCTGGTCTCTTTCCAGTTTGGGGGTTTTTTATATTAAACTCCTCTCCACTCACCCTACAATCCAGGCCACCTTCTCTCCCTAACACACAACATAACATCTGCTATCTGCATCTATTTATTTTCCTTGTCTGTGTTCTGTGCCTAAAAAGCTCTTCCTCTTCCCCTCCAGCTCCTAGGCTTAGCTTAGATCCCACCTCCTGAAGGAGACCTTTCCAGGTCTACCTCAATGTTAGTCCCATCTTCCATTTATACTGTAAATATCTTACATAGACGCAGTTATTTGCATGTCGCCTACCTCATTAGCTTCTTGTACAAATCTTTATTTATTTATTTTTGTTTCTCTTATTAGCTTCTTGAGGTAGAAACTGTTTTCTTCTTTTTTTTTGTATCTCCAATGCTTAGTTCATAGAAAATGCTTAACAAAATGATTGTTGAATGACTAACTGACCATATTCATGAAACTTAGTATATTTACCCATTCCCCAATAGATGACCACCTGCTTTGTTTCTATTTCTTTGCTACTGCAAAAAATGCTAATATTAATATTTTAGTAATAATAGACACTTTCTATCTTAGAATATTTGCCCAACAGTAGGATCTTTGGGTCAAAAGCTATAGACACTTTAATCACTTTCCACCCCCCACATAATTGCACATTTTTTTCCAACTGGTCGAGCAGCTTAACAGCTCTACCAATAGTGTATAAATATTCCCATGATTCTCAATCCTCTTCAGTACTATTTCTACTTTTTCTTGTCTATCTTTTGTCATCCTTGCAGATTTACTAAATATAAAGTGATGGTTCAGAATTGTCTTGATTTGCATTTTCTTGAATGAAAAGCAGCATGGCTGATAGAGTGACCTCAGTGCTAAGAAGGCTGGGTTTCAAGTCCTTCCTCTGATGCATACAAGCTCTGTGACAAGGACAGGTCACTTAACTTCACAGTACTTCAGGCAACTCTCTAAGACTATAAAAGTTGCAGAGAATGTACCAACTTTCACTGGTAAAGGGAATTTCCTGACCTGGGAATTCCTTATACCAATTAAACTACAATTCAAATCTCTATCCCTTTTGCTTAGGATTTGGAACAATCTTTCATATGATTGTTAATAGTTTACAATTCTTCTTTTAAAGATTGTATGTTCATATCCTTTGATCACTTATTCATTAGGAAATGTCTGTTGGTCTAATCCTACTTACTCTTAAGGAACTCTCCAGGGGTGGGGAACCTGCAGCTTTGAGGCCATAGGTGGCCCTTAAATCCTCAAAAATGGCCTGAATCTAGTCAAAGGGCTGTACTTGAGGACCTAGAGGTTCACATGTGACTCCAAGGCCACAGATTCCTCCTCACCTCTGGATTATGCCATGCTTTTGTAGTAATCTTCCATTACCTGCCCTTACTTTCTTCTTCCATGTGTTTTTAAATTCTAAGTTGACTGGTAAATTCCATATGTATTCACATTAGTCTCTTTTGACAACTCACTTTTCCCTCTCTTCACCAAAACGATTTCTCTTTGATTCTTTGGAAGTGAATTCTTAACATCTTCCTCTTGGCTGACTTCTTCTAAGGGATTTTAGTCCACAGGATAATCTTTCCTAACCTTTCTCTGAACCTGTGAAATCTGTTTTCTCAAAATCTAGGGAGGGTATATGACAGGTGCTTCCTAATCTGAGTTTCTACAGCTACCATTTATTTGGGTCTATGCTTCTGCTGCTCATCATTTAGGATCCATCTTCTTTTCTTTAAGTCTGTGAAGTGACTTTTGAAAAATGTTATCCCCAAGAACAGCCTATCATTTTTTTTTATCATATCCTAGCTTTCTTTCAGATTCATTAAGGGCTATTTTGTACCTCAAACCCAAATATGCTATTGTAGCCTAATGCCTTCTTGGTGTCCCTTATTTTTTATTAGGTCCTAGGCTTTCAAGAAATAACTTCTTTACCCAACTGAATTTTAAAACATGCTGAAATTAAAATTTTCTTCGTGTGTACCTGCAACACAAGTCTTCTTTGTTAACCTTAGAATAGAATTAATTCTAAAGATCAGACTCCCTGATTTTTTTTCTTTCAAAATAATTGAATTCCAATTTTAATTTCATTTGACTGAATAAACATTTATTAAGGATCTATTTTGTGCAAAGTTAGAGACCAGAGTGGATAAAAGGAATAAAATCTAGGTTCAAGTAGAATTCTAACATGCTATGTAAATATGTAAATAATATTAATAATATAATATTATAAGACTATAAATTGTAGAATTGTTGCTAATATGCATTGGTAGAGAAAGTTTCTTACACAGAGTTCCCTTCACCAATGAAATATCAAGTCTATAATCTATCCCCTATCCTTACCCCCAAATATACAAGACATTGTACTAGATTCTGCTGCCTATGAAGGGGAGTATTTTGAAATAAGCCCAGGAAGGTAAGCTCTGGTTAGACTGTGCGTGATTTTTAATGTCTGCCTGAAGAGTCTGTATTTTATCCTAGAAGCCATCAGCAGTCACTGAAACTTCTTAAACAGAGAAGTGAAAAGGTCACATTTGGTCTTTAGGAAGGTTATTTTTGTGCTTATTAATGAAAGTCTAATGCCTCTACAGGAAAATGCAGACAGGCTTGCCTGAAAAGAGCAAGAGGGTTGAGAAACATCCTCATATATCCTTATACATGATAAACCGGCCAGGAATCTAGAGAAATACCTTTTTTTTTGGAATAAGTGGATATCACTTCCCTGAGTAACAGTGAAGACTAGTAGTCATTTGTCTAATATAACCCAAAGTGATTTCCTTCCAGATCGAGCCTATGAAATGAGTAGGATATAACAGTGAAGTCAAAAGGTTTCCTAAGAGTGACATCTCCATGAATTTATTAAATAAGATTTGAACAAAGGGTTGTCATAAAGATTTTGTTTGTGGAAATAGAGAAGTTTCTGATGATCATTTAGGAGTAGGTAATCACCACCATAAATTACAGAAATGTTATCCTTTAAATGCCCAGACTATGAGAAATGCAGACTATGCCAGAGACATATAGAAATGTTGACAGATGGCCATAGGCAGCAATAGCGTCTCACTTATCCAACACCTTGCAAGGCATGTCCTGGTGGCTAGAAGTAAGCAACTAAAGCTTGTTATCACTCATGAACTGACAAATGAGGAATACTTATGTTACAAATGCATACCTCAGAATATCCTTGAAAAAATCCAACAGATAAAATGTAGTGGAACTAGACTATATCATAGACTGAACTGTTGCCCACAGCACTGATTTTAATAGATGCCACCAAACCACATTCTTGTAATCCCTCGACTAAGTAAAACAAAAAGCTTAAAAGTATTTTTCTCCTTAGTATAGGAAATTAAAACCATATGGAAACAGGATAATGTAATCTCCATTATCCTGTCTTGCTACTAGGGCTGCACTTTGCAGATTTTCAGAGAGACTACAGAAAATGACGTGAATCTTTTATCCAACAACAAAAACCAGTTATTTGAGCCACCTGTGGCTTTCAGATGATTAAGTTTTGTTGCCCAGGGAACTGTTTTACAGGTTAAGGACTAGAGCAGAATTTTAAAGCTAATCCTAAACTTTCTCTTGGAGTTATAAAGAGTGCAAGTGACATTGAGAGTAAAATTCCCTCTAGTTTCAGCACAAGAAAGGTCTGCATCAAAAATTTAGGTTCTAATGGAAACAACTTAGGAATTATAATGCTGATACCTTCTATTTGTAGAGAGCATGTTTTAAAATTTCAAAGCATTGCATATCCTCTGAGAGATGCAGATGGCCGGTTGCACACAGACCTAGAGAGAAGCCTAAACATCCATGTGACCTTTATAGGGAGCCATGTGAACCCAGAGGTCAGATGGAGATACAGAAGGAGATCTGGATTTTGAATGAGATCAAGAAGAAAAGGATTTGAGTCTTTTTTTTTTTTGGCCTTTTGGAGGGCAACTGGGGTTAAGTAACTTGACCAAGGTTACACGGCTAGTTTTTTTTGTGTGGGTGTTAAGTGTTTAAGGCCAGAACCGAACTTGGGTCCTCCTGACTCGGGGCTGGTGCTTTACTCAATGCACCACCTAGCCACCCCTAAAGGATTTGAGTCTTGATGAAACAAGTTGGAAGACAGAGATACCTCATTTGGACCTGGACAGAAGCCAAAGACCATACCAGCTGTGTGGCCCTAGCTGGACAGAAAGAAGTATCAGCTCATCAAGGAACACCTTGGGCACCAAGAATCAGCCTGAGCCCATCTTTTTTGCTAAAAGTACAAGTTGGTTGGCTGGTGGTTGTACTCTCTCCTGCTCAAAGAGAACCAAAATGACATGACTATGTTGAGGTCAAGGTACAGTGTGTCCGACTGTTGCTGATCAGAGCAATACAAGCTCCAAAGGTTGTACCACAAGTAGAGTCCACGCGAATATTTGGTGTGGAGATGTCTTTAAATCTGCGCATCTCGTTTCTTTTGAGCTTCTGCACCTCTGCCTTGCTCATAGGACACAGTGACTTCTTTGACGTGGTCACACCATGCTGGGCGGTCCTCTGCCAGCATTTCCTATGTCTCATAATCAATTCCAAAGTTCTGCAAAGAAACCCTGAGTGTGCTTGCGTCACTTTGGGTGAACTCTTGCCTTGTGTGAGTTCTCCATAAAATAGTCTTTTAGGCAAATGTATATTTGGCATCTGAACAATGTGACCAGCCTGCCAGAGTTGCACTCTTTGCAGTACAGTTAGAATTCTTGGCGGTTTAGTTTGAAAAAGGACCTCAGTGTCAAGTACCTTGCCAGGTGATCTTCAGAGTCTTCCTAAAACAATTCAAATGGAAGTGATCTGTTGCCTGCCATGGTGCTGGTAGACTGTCCAGGTTTCACAGGCATACAACAAGGAAGTCAGCACAACAGCTCTGTAAACCTTCAGTTTGGTAGGCAGTCTAATAATCTCTTCTCTCCCACACTTCCTTTGAAGTTTCCCAAATATTGAGCTAGCTCTGGCAATATGTGTGTCAACCTCATTATCTATGTGGACACCCTTGAAAGTATACTCCCAAGGTAAGTGAACTTCTCTCCATTTGCTCTAACTGGTGGTTTCATGTATGGATTGTGCGGTGCTGGCTGGTGGAGAACCTGTGTTTTCTTGGTGTTGTGAGGCCAAAATGACCACAAGTATTAAAGAATCGAGCCACACTCTGTTACGTCTCAGCCTCAGAGGCTACATTCAGTACACAATCATCTTCAAATAAAAAAAAAATCATGCATCAACTCTCCCTCCACTTTAGCCTTTGCTTGTAGCCCTTTCAAGTTAAGTAATTTACCATCAGTGTGGTAGCTGACCTTGATGACATGTTCATTTTTGCTGAAGGCACCTGACAACATCACTAAAAACATCATGCTAAAAAAAGCATGGGGGCAAGCACATAGCCCTACTTCTCAGTTGGTGACTAGGAAAGTGTGAGAGCATCATACGTGATCCAGAACGTGTGCAATCATGCTGTTGTGGAACTGGCATACAATACTGATGAACTTCTCCAGGGAACCTAATTCTGCCATGATTTTCCACAAGCCCTCATGACTGACAGTATCAAAGGCCTTGGTCACATCACAAACATTGTGTACAGCCCTCTGTTCTGCTCCTGGCATTTCTTCTGGAGTTGTAAGGCAGCAAACACCATATTGGCTGTTCCTCGGCCCTTTCTGAAGCCACACTGGCTCTCAGGTAGGTGACCATCTTCCAGGTGAAGGATTAACGTATTAAGGAGGACTCTGGCAAGAATCTTGCTGACAATGACTAAAAGAGACACCTCCTGTGATTGTCACAGGAAAACCGATTTCCTTTTCCTTTATAGAGATGGACAATGGAAGCATCCTTGAACTCCTGGGGGATAACCATCTCTTGCCATATAACCCAGAAGTTGTCAGTCAGCTTTTGTATGAACAGAGGACCTTGTAAATTTCTACTAGAATAGGATCTGCCAGGGACTTTGCCACGTGAGAGGAGACTAATGACATTCAAAACCTCTTCTTCGGCTGGAAATTTGGCTGGAGATATTTCATATTGATTTTGACAGTCAGTGGTTCCAGCATTGGTTGATGACAGTCTGTTGAGAATGCTATGGAAGTGTTCTGCCCATCTCTCCAGGATTATGTTTTTATCATTAATCAATGTGTTTTCATCAGCACCATTGATGTACCATAGGTCTTTAACCCATGAATAGCCTTCAAGGCATCATAAAGCATATAAAGTGCAAAACTGCCTTCTTAGTGAGCCAAGAAGCCTGCATCTTTCTAAGTTTCATTTGAACTTTACTTTTGATGGAGTAAAACGCTGCTTTCTTAGATCAGGTGAACTATCCCACTGGTAAACCCTGTGAAGTTCTCATTTTTCACTTAGCAGTGTCTGAATTTCCCCATCATTTTCATCAAACAAATCTTGAGGTCTATGAGTGTTCTGGTCCAGATAAGTAAATGCAGATCTGTACTCCAGATCCCTGAAAGCCACCCACTCTTTTTCTGCTTCCCTATTGCCAACCATGTGTTGGCTTAGCTTTACCTCCAAGTTAGTAACAAATTGTTCCCACTCAGAGAAATGCTCTAATCTGTTGACACTAAGCTTTCTGGTAGTCATCTTGCATTGGGGCTACTGCTTTTGTTGAATGCGAATATTTAACTTAGAGAGGGTGTCTATGATCCATCTAGCACTTTGCGGCACACATCACCTTCAACATTTTCGCATCTTATCTGTCTCCTTACAATGACATGGTCTATTAAATGCCATTGTTTGCTGTGAAGATTCATCTACAACATTTTATTGCATTTAGGTAAACAGAAGATAATGTTGGTGATGAGAAAGTCATGAGATGCACAAATCTTCAGTAGTAAGTGACCATTGGTGTGACTATTTCAGAATCCATTCCTCCCAAGGACTCCCTGCCATATCTTGTAGTCTCTGCTTACTCTTGCATTACAGTTACCTAGAATCATAAGCTCTTCTTTGTTTGGCACATTGATGATGAGGATCTTCCTAAAATTTTCCTTTAACCTCATCAGAGTTCATGATGGTGGGACCATATGCACTGATGATAGTGACATAGGACTTTCCTGCAAGTGGCAATCACATTGTCATAAGTCTGTCATTTGCTCCTTTGGGGAGGCATATAAGCTTGTTGATTAGATTAGTTTTGATTGTAAAACCTATGCCAGCTTCATGGCACTCCCCATCACCGTAGCCACTCAAAAAAAATGTGTGTGTATCCAGCTCTGACTTGGATAAGCTGGCCTGCATTTGCCAAACTTGTTTCACTCAGGGCTGCTGTTTGGATGTGATGCCTGCTGAGTTTCCTCACAAGAGCTATTTGTCTTTCAGGTCTACTGTGTTTTTGGTTGTTCATAAATGTGTGCATATTCCACGTACCAATGGTGAGTGGAATCATCTTTTTTGTACATTTTTGGTGTGTTTTGACCACAGGGTAGGATCCCTGCCTGCCACAGTAAGCAGACCAGGGTCAGATGAAACAGAAAAATTTTAGGACACCTTTTCTAGCCCTTTCCTCATACCAGGAGGTTAGCAGTGCAGTTCTTTAAAAAGTCTGCTCAGAAACCCAGGCAGCTGCCAAATCCCACTGCTGCATCAGACCAGTGATAAGACAACCCTATGGACTGGGCTGCCTGTGCACTGGGTTGTGACTACAGCTCCCATTGTATCGCACCTGCTGCTGTAACTTGCCTGTCACCACAGGACTTTGAGATAGATAAAAGTGGTAAAATGATATGGGTGATGTCTTTTGACTCCTGTATAAGCTGAATTTAAGTGAGGCAGGGTAGAATGAAATCATTGGCCTTACTCTCTTTCAGAGTCATCAAGGTTCAGAGGCAAAACAAAAGTTAAGATGACTTATGGTGGGATGCCGTGGATGATCTCAGCATCTTTGACCTCTAACCAGGCTCTCCATAGCGCCTGCTTCAGCCTTTTTCATGGCTGTTGGAACATATTTTTCTCATCCTCCCATTCCACCAGGGGAAGTCTTCACAAGTTTAAGAGAGACAACCCCTCCCCAGCTCACTAAAGGGTTTAGGACACCTCAGTTCCCCTCCACTTGGGGAGTTGAGCCCATATGCCAAAATAGTGTACTGGGATGTGTCTGCTGGCATGCTTCTCCTTGGAGCCAGAGGTGAGAGTTGGCTGAGTCAGGAGGACAATGAAAGTGGAAAGAAGCCCTAAAAAGGGCTCCGCAATCCTCACAGTGGAGGTACTGGTCTTCCCTGAGCACCCATATACCCCAAAGTAAGTAATGTTTACTTTGCTTGAAATATAGAAGCAATACTATCTGTATAGGTCCAAAGGGAAGCCAAAGCTTTCTTATGGGATGAGTTATCTGATGACCTTGGTGAAAAAGGGAAGAGGGTTTTCCTGGTTGTTGAAAAACAGAATTATAGGATCTGTAAGGGATATTAGAGGTCATCCATTCTAACCCCCTCATTTCATAAAAGAAACTGAGTCCCAGGGAAGTTAAGTCTTCCCCAAGTTCACACAGACCTATGGGCAGTAATTTCAAATCCAGTGTTTTTTCCATTATACTATCCTGCTTCACTGAGTAGGATGAGCCTAAATGGTTGTTAGGGGAACTCAGGCCATAGAGAAACATGGGCAAAATTGTATTTTTCTGAGGGTGAACTCCACAGTGGGAGAAAACTGAGTCAGAGATGTAGAGACGTCCCCAAGGTACACCTAGTGTATTGTGTACCACATTATGGGGCCTGGGATCCAATTGCTACATAGGTCTATAGAGATGAAAAGTATATGGTCTAGGATAATGGTAGTGGGAAAGGAAAGGAACAGAGAGATAGGAAAAAATTCCAAAGAAGGACTAGCAGGGCTTGCATATTAATTAAATTTGGGGACCACTGAGAGTGGGGAGTCAAAGATATCTTTGAGGCTTGAGCCTGGATGCCTGAGAGAACTGGCAACAGCAAGGTAGACAGGAGAAATAATGAATAAAGATGTCTCAAGAAATTATGATGGTATACAATCTATATCAAATCGCTTGCCGTCTCATGCAGGGGGAAGAGGAAAGAGGGAGAGAGAGAATTTGAAACTCAATTTAAAAAAATGTAAAAAATAGTTTTTACATGCAATTGGAAAAATATTTAAAACTTTTCCAAATAGGGGCGGCCAGGTAGCACAGCGAGTAAGAGCACCGGCTCCAGTGTTGAGAAGACCTGGAGATCGAATCCCAGGCTCAGACACTTAGCACCCACCCAGAAACACCTGGCCGTGTAACCTTGAGCAAGTTACTTAACCCCGATTGCTTTAAAAAACTTTTCCAAATAAAAGAAATGATGATGGGTTTCTACAGGCAAGATTCTCATCAAATTGAATAAGCATTGACTCAACTGTTAAAGAATAAAGCTAATTATGAAACCAAAAGTCTAGATATTTATGGCAATCATAGAAAATAACCACATACAAACTTAATAATCTGATCACTCAACATACATAAATATATATGTACACACATATGTATGCATGCATATATTTGTTTTTGACAATGATTGTTTCACAATGATATATTATGCCATTTCAAAATGAGAGGAAATAACTTTTTAAAAATTTCAGTTCAGTTTATTTTATTTAATTCAGGAAAGTTTTCTCTGAAAATATCATCGAAGATATAAGACCAGAAAAAGAAGTGGGCCAGTCATATGGCAAAGCTAGGGATAATAGATGAATAAATAGCCTGAGTGTTGCTCTGGTATCCATGAAATATTAAAAATATCCAAAGTTAAGTTTCAAATACATTAGGCAGATAGCCTATGGAAGATTTAATGGAAGCAAATGGATAGACTTTGCAAAAGATAAGAAGTCACTTATTGGTTTCAATTAGTGGAGGGAATACCCCTATTGATGAGGTTGCAGGTTCACTGGAGTGGGGAATGCTGTTGCTGTTTCTCCAAAATTCAACACACACCAATTCATTTAAAATAAAGTTTGATTTCAGTGGAAGTTTATGATTTAAGGGTCCTGTGGCTACCACAATAAGCAAAATAAGAATATTTTCACGATATAATGCATGTACACTCTAAATAAATATATGTGAAAATTCTAATGCAATGACCACAAAAATGTACGACACTTTTCATTATTGTAATTTAGCTATTTATATTGCCTTGGGGGTAACAGTAATCACTACTTTTTCTTCATTCTATCACTGATGTCATATCCACATATGAATTAGATTTACTGGCTTTTTTTTGCTTAATTTTTAATTTTTTAACCATTAGTCAGATAATTACTGGCTATTATTTTGGATCACATTAATAAGTTTGACTAGACCAAATCGATCACTTTCAACAAATAGGTTTTTATTATTGGAAAAGCATGGAAAGCTTTGAAGATAGTAGGTGCATTGTGTTTAATGAAATGGAATTAAATTTGCAGAAGGTGATGGTGAACATGAGCATTTTCAAAATGGTGTTCCTAAAGAGAGTAAATAATGCATATATGCTTATTTACCTTTTTAAAAAAATTATACATATTGGACATGCTTAAAACAGTAATGTTTATTTCTACTCTTGCCAGATCAAAAACAAACAAAAAAATATCTATTCTGAGACCAGCATTTCATTTGAAAAAGAAAGAAAGAAAGAAATCTTGAAAGTACCAAGTTAAACAAAAGTGCTTAATAAATCTTGGCTATCTATAGATAAAGAATGGCAATATCAGAATAATACCAAACACTCAATTGGGTATCTTACCCTACAGGAAAGTAGGGGGGAAGGGGATAAAAGGGGGATGATAGAAGGGAGGGTAGATTGGGGGAGAGGGTATTTAGAAGCAAACGCTTTTGAAAAGGGACGGGGTCAAAGGAGAAAATAGAATAAGTGGGGTGTGGGATAGTATGGAGGGAAATACAGTTAGTCTTTTACAATATATCTACTATGGAAATGTTTTGTGTAATTATACATGTACACCTATTTTGAATTGCTTATCTTCCCAGTGGGGGTGAGTGAGGAGGAAAGTAAGGAAAAAATCTGGAACTCAAAGTTTTAAAAACAAATATTTTTTTTTAAATTGTGGGGTTTTTTTTTACATGCAACTGGGAAATAAGATATACAGACAAAGGGGTATAGAAATCCATCTTGCCCTACTAGAAAGTTAGGGGGGTGGAGGAGGGGGAGGATATAAGAAAAAACAGATTGGTGGACCGGGTATTCAGTAGGCTTGCTATTTTGGGGTGGGAGGGTAGGGAAAAGATGGGGATAAAAATTTGTAACTCAAAATCTTGTTGAAAACTAAAAATAAATAAATAAATCGGAAAAAAAAGAATACCAAAAAACTTCTTCCCCTATGTGGAATTGTGCTAATGTTTATCATGTACTACCTTGAAAATTTTGGCACCATACCTATCACCCAAAGAGAGATTCTCTTTTATTCCCACAAATTAACATGCATATTCTATGTTATGGTGTCTTCTAGCAGCAACTCCAATTCATCAAAAATCACTGGTCAGAATAAGAGGCAAAAAACTTGTTCAGTTGAGTTCTCAGTTTGAATAGAAGTGTCAAATCAAAGTACTTTTTATGCTGCTCCTAGTAATCAATCAATCAATATTAATCGCATGCCAGGCCATCTCCAGTCATCCTGATCTATATCTTGTCTCTCAGCCCAGATGGCCACAGAGGAGAAAGTAAGACTGGTAACTTTGCACAGCCCTTCCTCACTTAAATCCAGTTCACTTGCACATCATGGCACCACCTTCCTGATGTCATGGTTCTCTTTGAGAATGCACCTGTGTGTACTAGGAGATACCCCATTGGGGACCCAACTCCTCTCCTCTCCCACTGCTCACATAAGGTATAACACCCATACCTGCTGGTGCTCTGCCCAACGGGATATAACTTTTGATTGCTAAAACCTCCCAGGATATCTTGGGGTTTACTGACTGGATTTCTTAAGGACCACACCTTCAACTCTGGCTCTCATTGACTTGTCCAACAACAGGCCCCAGCCCAAGCCCCACCTGGTCATTGTTTCCTGATGGCTCAGAGCAAATATAAATAGCAACTCTTTCTCGTTCTGTTTTGGGAGAAATCATGAGGGTCTTCCTTTCCCAGACTGATTTTTTTTCTTACTAGGTAGAAGATCATTCTTTGCCTCATTTGTTACCTATCCTTAATCACTGAATGGGCATTACCTCAGTCAAACTGAGACCTGGGAAAGACCTTACCTTAAAGAAATTAAGATTTCCCATTGCATCCACATCATCTCCAGTCTTCCTGATCTATATTTTGCCACTGGGCCCACATGGCTCTGGAGAAAGTGAGGCTGATAATCTTGCACCACCCTCTTTCACTTAAATCCAATTCACTTGTAAGTCATGGCATCACCTTCCTGATCCTTTTCAAGAAGGAAAACCAAGCAACAATAATAACAAAAACATGCTAGTCTCTATGCTAAGAGCTTGAGTTAAAAATATAAGGTTTGAAGTTGGAATAATTAATAGATTAAATTGGAATAATTAATAATTAAAAGAGCCCTGGATGAGAAGTCAGGAGACATGGAGTTTCTAGAGCTAGGTGCTACAGTTACTGATTGGTGTGTTAAACAAATTGTTGCATTTCTCTGAGACTCAGTTTCTTTTAACTGTAAAATGATGGAGGTTAGACTAAGTGATTGCTATATGTACTAACAAACACCCTAGCACACCCAGGATGGACAGCTAACACAGGTTATTTGATCTGCTTTCAAAGGAAACACTGCTCAAAAAAGGATTTACTTTTCATTACATTCACTAGTTCAGGGGAAAGGTCAGCACTCTGAACTTGGAGAAAATACAGAGAAAATACAAGCAGAGCAATTAGAACAAAGACCAACAGACAGGGCTCCAGCCGTCTGAACATAGCAATGTTGTTATACACTTTACATACGTCACTGAATCAAGGGAACACAGACATCTAAGCTGTCAGTGGGGCTCTGAACATAGGGCTACTCAGAGTCTTGACCAGGAAATCAAACTATCCTTCTCATGGGTGCACCCCCAAAGCAAAATACTGACCTCCCAGAATATATAGCAAAGACTCAACCCCTAATTGGTTCAGAGTTAGAAGGCACCAAACCTACGTGACTCAGCACAGCTGTGAATTATCAGGGTTCAAAGGGGATTAATCCTTCAGATGTTTACAATTTAGCCTGAGCTTGGGAAACTGAACTCCAGAAAGAAAACAACAGAAATCCCACCTCCCTTGTGCTTAATAATTTTCAGGGGCAAAGTACAAGTGGGTACCACTCTAGTTACCTTTTCTTTTCACATCAATCCATACTAAATGGATTCAATTCAACAAACATCAAACATCTACTATATGCCATTGAGAACACAAAATAAAAACTAAAACTCTTAATACAGCAATGACTGGATTTTGTTTCCTTGCTGTCGATACATCCTTCCTAATTCTGTCCTTGTAGTCATACTTTATTTACATAGCACTACTGTCTAAGACTTCTAATGCTTACTTAGTGCTTGCTTAGCAATCCCATCCAAACAATGACATGCCTACTTTAGCCTTAGGAGGGATTTAATTTAACCTTAGGAGGGATTTAACTCCAGGTTAAGATTCTGTGTTTCTAGAATAGAAGGGATTTAAGATTCCGTAATTCTAGGAAAATAGCATAAATATGGGAATATGGGAATAGTGGTTATATATAAAGGATATCTTGATCCGAGAAGCCAGATTAGTATAAAACAGTGATGAGAGTGTTTCACTAACTATAAACATCCTGCTTCAACTGGTTTTTCTGTATCTGAAAGACATACAACTTATTTTTCTTTGTGACATTTCTTTAATCAATCCTCCCTTCTTCTTCTTGATCATTCAGCTGTGCTTTCCAAGAAGCAGTTATTTTGTCTCACTTTGTGCTAGTCTTTTTTTCCTTCTTCCTTTCCCCTCCTACCTCTAATCCCAAGTAAACATCTTCCAAAACAAACTCTCCATCATGCTGAGAACAGGAATGCATCATCTCAATCCAAGCCCTGCTGGCTTCCGCTGGCTGTACTGAGAAGTCAAGAAATCCAGTAAGCTCCGATTTGCCAAGTGTAATACTTCCTTTTTGCCATGCTCTCTCTCTCTCTCTTTGTCTCTGTCTCTGTCTGTCTCTCTCTGTCTCTGTCTCTCTCTGTCTCTCTGACTCTCTCTCAGCTTGAAGGAACTATAGTTCAGAATTTCTCAGTGTTCTAGCAATTCATTTGATCTCATCCCAGAAAACTGACAGCAGATTTTCATTTAATAACAGTATTTATATAGTGCTTTAAGATTTGCACAGAGCTTTGTGTATGTCATTTCATTTTTCCCCCAAAACCACTCTGTGAGGTAGGCACTATTATTATACCCAGTTTACAGACAAGGAAAGAGACCAAGAGAGAGGTTAAGTGACTAACCTAGTATCCCACAGCTAGCAAGTGACTGAAATGGGATTCAAACTCAGGTCTTCCTGACATCAGGACCGTCACTTTACCCACTACACCATTTAGTTGCTTTACTGAGCCCATTTATTATTATCTAGACCCCAAATGCCTAGAGACAGAGTAGACAATCCTTGCTTTTTTTCAAAATAAAAAATTTAATAGATACCTTTGCTTTTATATCAATTCATTTATGTACATACATACTCCTTTCCCTACCCAGCAAGCATTCTAGTTAAAAAAAATTCCAGTAAAACAAAACCAGTCAACCCATTGGCCATTTTTTGTTTTTTTTTTTTGACAGCAGTGAGGTGTCTCAGTGGGCAAAAAGAGCACCACTGGAGTCAGGAAGAACTGAGTTCAAATCCAACCTCAGACGCTAGCTGTGTATCCCTGGACAAGTCACATAACTTCTGTTTGCCTCAGTTTCCTCATGTGTAAAATGGAGATAATAACAACAATTACCTCCCAGGGTTCTTGTGAAGATCAAATGAGATAATAATTGTAAAGGGCCTAGCATATTGTCTGGCACATAAGTGCTATATATAAATGTTAGTTATCATTGTTATTATTATTGTTACATTAGGTATAATTTCATGCCAAAGAATCATAGAAAATCCTAGCTGAAAGGTCATCTCGTCCAACCCCTGCTTGAACAGGACTCCTCTCTACAACAGCCCCCATGTTCCAGAGTTAACTAGTAGACTCTCCAGTCCTACTGAGCTAGGGAAGGAGCCTCATTTGGAAAGAAAGTAGATGATCACTTTCAAGTGAGGACAGTTAGGAAGAAAAAGGCCCTTTGACCCATCTCTTTGTTATGGAAAATCTCTTTACTTTTTGCATTAATATTTTCTTCTCATCCTTCATGTCATTATTGTGCTTAAGTGTTCCTTTCTATAGGATTTCTATATCCTGGAGCTAAAGGTTAAATTCCTCCCAAGGGTAAGGTAGGAGTGTCACTTCCTGTGAGTGTCCTAATTGCTAAACAAGCATAGCACTAAGAAAATATTAGAAGAAAGAGCCATAACCAGTAGTGAGGTATATTGAATTGAATTAAATTAGCATGGATTGAGGTGGAAATAAAAGGTAATGAGAGTGGTATCTACCACTACCCTAACCTCTTCTCATTCTCAGCCCACCAAGGGGTGGGAACCTGAGGCCTGGAGGCCACCCATGGCCTTCTAGGTCCTTGGGTGAGGCCTTTTGACTGAGTCCAAGTTTTACAGAACAAATTCTGTTATTAAAAGGATTTGTTCTGTGAAGTTTGGATTCAGTCAAAAGGTCACACCCAAGGACCTAGAAGGCCACATGTGGTCTCAAGGCTACAGATTTCCCACCCCTAGCCCAGACCATATGTTAATTTTAGAGTCAAGGAGAAAAAAGCGAGAAAGGGATACTGAAGGTTGGGGAATAGAAAAGGAGAGGAAAAAAGCAAAAGTACGAACAGCAATGTTTCAAGTGTCAGAAACTGGGTAAAGAGCTTCCTGCACAGCTTCGAATGGAAAGAGAAGGAGGATGACTTGAATTTTACAGACCAACTATCCCTGACTTCCTGCTTTCCAAAATGAAGCAATCAAATACACTTGGGCTTATGGTTACCAGGGAGTTTGCGAGGTAAAACAATCATCTTACACCACATGAACTTCTGATTGAAAAGAGTATATATTCAAACTATTAAATACAGTTAAGCAGCCAAATCAATTTATTTACTGAGGGTGGAAGAAAACTTTTTTTTTTATAAAACAAGTTTTATAAGCGTACCACTGGAAGTCAGGGACTGTTAACCTGGGACCCAGGAATGTCTAAAAATTTTCATAATTATGGTTCAATATAATTGGTTTCTTTTGTAATGCAATATATTTTATGCATTTAAAGTAGTAGCAGTAGTAGTCATAGTAGTGGTAGGCATCATCATCTTGTCACAGCAGCAGTTATAGTTATTAGTATTATATAATATGTTATTACTATTATATATAGTTATATTTACATATTATATTTACATAATAAATAGTTATTACTATTATATATAATATGTTATTACTAACATTAGTCAGAAAGGGGGTCCATAGGTTTCACCTTACTGCCAAAGGGGTCTTACGACACTAAAAAGTAAATAATTCTTGCTTTAAATTGTGAAACAGCATTGCAAGGTTTAGTCAGTTCTGGAAGAATGATGTTACAAGTAGGAGATATGTTACTTTAAGAACAAAATTTAGACTCTAGAAGCTTAAATTTGCTCATTGCATAGACCAAAAATTATAATAGGTGATAATGAAGAATGCAGTAGGTTGAACCGAGTAGGGCTGCATGGACTTGAACATTTTTTTTCTTTCTATATTATGAATTTGTCTACCATCAAAAAACAAAAACATATCCTTGCACAAAGAAGGAATAAGTAACATGGAAGAATAAAAAAGGGGAAAGAGAGGAGAGAGAAAAGGAGAGGAGAGAGGGGAGCAAAAGAGGGAGAGAAAAGATGATGCCTTTGGAAAAGGGACCAGGCACATGGATCACAGCTGCCCCCAGTAGGCAGGTAAATCCCAAAGACCCCTGAATAGCCATAGCCACATCACCCACCTTACTGTAGCCATCACCCACTTCAGCCAAGCCCCTAAAGCTATAGTCAAAAAGAACAATCCTTGGAAAGATGGGACCAGTAAATATTTCCGCAGATGACGTAGCCTCTGTCTGTTCAGCAGCCATAGCTACTGAAGGGGAGGCAGGAAGCAGACTGTGCCAGGGACTTCAGTGCTGAGAACTTTCTTGTCTAAAGGATAAGATTTTATACATGTAAGTGACATTAGAGAAAATGTATTGTCATCTTCTTTGTAGCTGTACCCTAAGGACCAGGGCCTTTATGTCTGACTTGCTACTGAAACTTCTTATGTGTGTTGTCTCCTCCATTAGAATTTGAGTTCCTTGCCAATAGGTATGTCTTTACTTTTTTATTTATAGCCCTAGCTATTAAACACAATGCTTTACATATTACTAGTGCTTCATAAATTCTTCACTCTTTCATTCATATGACCCTGTGAATCTCTATTGCATACAACTTTTTAAAAGTATATGAAATATCCCACGGCGTTATATATATATATACATATATATTAAATTTAATTATGTGGTTCCATCACTGCCCTGTTTATCTATATTCCCTTCTGAGCCTTCCTTTTGATCTTTTTTGTGTATTTTTAAAATGTTTAATTATCTTTTCTTCTTATTTTGTGGCCATCACTTTTACTACCCCTTCAATTATCCTTCCTTCCCTCCTCTCATAACTCTACCCTCTAGATGGCTCCAGAGGAGAAACTGAGGCTGGTGACTGCACAGTCCTCCTTCATTTAAATCCAATTCACTTGCAAGTCATGGCATCATCTTCCTGATGTCATGGTCCTCTTCAAGGATGAAGGTCAAACCACACAACTCTACCCTCTCTGTGGCAATGTAAGAACTCCCGCCCCAGGAAAGTTAGACTAATTTTCCATTAAATGTATTGATACCATCTTCAAGGCCTGATTGGCTCAAGGGACTCAAGGCTCTTATTGTTGACAATATTTCTTGGTTGCCTGAGTATAAAACAGTCCCAAGAACTCCAAGCTCTCTCTGATGCTTGGCTGGTGGAAAACAATGGGCAATTCTCAGCTTTGCAGCTGAATCAACTGTCAGAATCAGGTGTCCTTAACGTCTGTCCTTACTGACTATCTACTCAGGCTAAGTGAATCTCCTTTTCTGTAACTGTTGAATGTATTAATTGTGAGTGTCTCATTGTGTTCTGATATTTCACATAAACTAACAGGGGTCTGGCTTGAGTCAAACACTCACACAATTTAACAAGTATAGTGAAGCAAAACAAATCCACACATTGTGTCTGAAAATGAATGTCTCATTCTGCACCTCTAAACCATCACTGCTCTGCCAAGAGGTGGGAAGAGTGTTTCATCATCAGTCTTCTGGAATGAAGACTAATCATTACATTGATTTTAGATCCTAATTTTTTTCAGAGTTGTTTTCCTTTACAATGTTGATTCATAATTGTTCTATCAGTTCTTTTCAATCTGTATTAATTCATACGAGTTCTTACAGGTTTCACTGAATCTGTTTCTTTTGTTATTTTTATAGCCCAATAATTTTCTATCACATTCATATACCATAATTTGGGGTCCAATTTATGGGTATCTACTTTATTGCCAGTTAGAAATTAAGATGATATAAAAACAAAATATATTAATTTTTGAAGAAGAGACAAGTAATCTTTCTCTTTTTCTTATTGTGTTTTATCTCTGACGTTTTCTTTCCCTTCTTACAGAAATACATCTACTTTAGCAGAGGTGGGTTTTTTTTCACCTTGTCTGTGGAGGTAAAAGGTCATTTCAGAAACACTCTGTCTTTAATATAAAAGATTGAAAATAAATCGAGAACTTCTTAAGTCCTAAAGTCATCTAGTTGGTAAAATTGGTTCATGGTAAATGTTTCTCTTGTGAAATGTGTTCTGAATCCAACATTACAAATGAACTTTTGGAATAAGTTATCGATTTACTGCCTATACTAAAAAAGCAAAAGACTGCTAACTTAAAGATGAAGATTGGTATAAACTATAGGCAGGTTTATTGTGCCCCCCCCCCTCTTCTTTGCATCATTCCACTTGATGATCTCATCAGTTTCCATGGTTTTAATTATCATCTCTATGCAGATGACTCAGATCTTGTTAAACCCTAACCTCTCTCCCAGCCTCCAGTCTTGAATCTCTATCTATTTAATATCTCAAACTGTATGTCCCATAGATATCTTAAATCCAACATATCCAAAACTGAACTCATCTTTCCCAGCAAACTCTCCACTCATCCTAATTTTCCTATTATTTTTAAAGGTTCCCAGTCAACCAGTCTCAAAAACTAGGTATTATCCCGGACTCATCACTCTCTTACACCTATATCCAATCAGTTGTCAAATCCTGTCTAGTCTACCTTCATAATATCACTCATATACACCCCTCTTCTCTCCTCAGACACTGCCACCACCTGGTGCAGACACTCATCACCTCCTACACAGACTATCGCAATAGTCTTCTGGTTGGTCACCCTGCCTTATGTCTTTCCCAACTTCAATCCATCCTCCACTCAGCTGTCAATTAAGTCTGACCACCTCTCCCTCTCCCTCTCTCCCTCTCTGTCTCTCTCTCTCTCTGTCTTTGTCTCTCTCTCTCTCTCTCTCTCACACACACACACACACACACACACACACCCCTCCACTGGTTTCCTATTACCCCAGGATCAAATATAAAATATTGTTTGGGTTTTTAAACCCTTCAAAACTTGTCCTCTACCTATCTCTCCAATATTCTGCAAAGTTTTTTACCCCTAAGTTTCCTGTTTCCCTTCTAATTCTAACTACATTGATTATGCTGCTTGGACTTCTTGATGGATTGAAATTGTACAGACCTAACACCCCAAGCCAACAGAAAGACACCTAGCATTTACAGTAGGTAAGAAAGCAGTAGAGGAGAATCAGTGGATATTAATTGTATGGCAGAACTTCAGAAGATATAGACCAGGAATTAGTAGCACCCAGGAATTATTCTATTGCCTTGAGAATGAGAGAGTGTGAATGGGACCTTGCCAGGGGCTGGGAAAGGCAGGGCAAGAGACTGATTGGGAAAGAAAAAAAGATTCAGCTACATCTGAGGAAATGGATTCATTTTTTTTCCTTAGAAATGGACTATGCTCTAATTTAAGATTTAGCTAAAAGTTATGATTCTCGTATGAGTTTGGATTTCTTTTAAGTTTATTATCCACAGCTAGAGAAAGTATGATCCTTCTTCCCAGAATAAACTAGAGGATGAATAAAATGAAAAGAGGCAGAACTCTACAATGTGTGGAAGGGAAGGGTCACTGACTAGGACTGGAATCTGGAGGAACAAGGGACAAATCCTCTCTACCCCTTCTTCAAGGATCTGAAAGATTAGAGCAGTGAGTGGAAAAGGGACTTTAAGCTTGAAGAAATCAAATGAAACTCAGAAATTGCAATGCTTGTGAACTCTAACAGTGTGGTGCAGAGAGCTGAATTAAGAGTAAGGAGTACCTAGATTCAAGTTAGGCTTCTGATACATATCAACTACGTGGTCCAGGCAAGTCACTTAATGTCTCAGTGCTTCAGGCAACCCTTTAAGACTATAAATTATGAGAAAGTATTAATCTGCATTGTTAGGGGAAGGTTTCTCTTCAGGGATCCCTACTGTGAATAGGTCTGGTACAAAATAAAATATACGTTGCAGAAGTGACCACTAACGTCTTCCCAATTAGCTCTCACCTTAACTATGGCAAGAAATTTTCTAATTGGTCTCCTATCCTCCTGTCTCTCTAATCCATCTTTAACACAATTGCCAAATAAGTACTACAAAGCATAGGTCTGACGATGACTGTCTCTAGCTCAACACCTTTAAATAACTCTTCTAGGAAAAAAAATATACCCTCCTCCTTTTGACTGGCATTTAAAGCCCTTTACAATCTAATTCCAACCTTTTCAAACTAATTGCATGTGATTTCTTTTCATATGTTCTATATTCCAATCAAACTTGTCTATTTGCTATTTCCCATATACAATATTCTAGCTCTCGTCTGTGTCTTTTCACAAACTGTCCCCCCATGCTTGGAATGTTCTCCCTTCTCATCTCATCTCTAGCAACCCTAACATGCCACTCCCTAAAAGGAATTCCCCCCTACCCTATAAATGTTTGTTTTAGCCTCCAAATTTCTCTCTGTCTCTTTCCATATATAGATAAATGCATAAATATGTTGTGTGTATGTGTGTATATAAATATGAAACATGCACATACATACATACATGCATGCATATGTATTACAACTTATTTGTAAAATGAGAAGGTTAAACTAAACTGCCTCTTAGGTCTCTTCTATTTCTAAATCTATTATTCTAGTTGTTTTCCACAGTAGAATATAAGCTCATAAGCTCTATGAGGCTAGGTAATGTTTATTTTCTGTTTTTGCATTCCCAGGGCTTACTACAGTCCCTGGCAAGTAGTAGGTATTCAATAGTTTTTTCAATTGAATTAAAATAGCTATGCCATTATGAACTAGGTGCAATTCTGTCTTACTTAAAATCTAATTCACACACAAGTCATCATCCATCATACATCATGGTGCCATTGGTGATCTTCAGAAAACAAAGGACAAGCAACAAGGCTGCTCTCTCTAAGCACTTGCGGAGGGCATTTCCCTTATGAATAGACTAATTGTATATACTCATAAAATTTCCTTAAGACTTTTAGTGACCTTATTATAAAGGCTGTCTTTCATTGTCTGAAAATCTTCAGCTTGTACAAAGTGTTTCTCTGTGTATTTGTCTTATTCCATGTTTGCAGGAAGTACAACATGTGACTTTGGAGGTAAAAAGCAATAAACTACACCTGAGGTTGAAGAGTAAAAACCAAGGACTCAAACTGGGCACCAGAACCAACCTGTACTGGGTTCAAGGCAGTGTCTATAATACATGCTAGTGGGGTTTCCTGACCTACACTGAGGGTTGATTATCATTTATTCATGACATTAAGGTCAAATAACACTAGTTAGGGCAATGTTGGGGAGTGGCTCTGCTTCCCCCACCCAGCCACCCACCCCAATTAAAAGCATTTGTGTTGCAGAAACATTACAAGTCAGGAGTCCAAAGCCAAGAATTCAAAATACAAGTCAATACTTAAGGATAACAGTAGCATCAGTCGAAATACTGAATACACAGAGATTATGACAATAACCATAAAGCTTTTCAAGATCGACTGCCCACATAGTAAGAGTTTAGAATCCTGGGAAGGTCCTCCTCTATTGATGGCTGAAGTACAAACCTAGCATTAGTGCTGTTAAAATGCATAATATAATTGGAGACCCACCTAGGAATCTGTTAGTTCCTTCCTGTATCAATCTTATATTTGAGATTTATTTATTTATTTACTTTTAGGCAATCGGGGTTAAGTAACTTGCTCAAGGTTACATGGCCAGTTATTTCTGGGTGTGGTGCTGAGTATCTGAGCCCGGATTTGATCCAGGTCATCCCAACAATGGAGCTGGTGCTCTTACTCGCTGAGCCACCTGGCCGCCCCTTGAGATTTATTTATACAGCAGCTTCCAGGAGAACCTGAAGCAGTATGGGAAGGAAAAACAACAATTCCTGGTGGAAACAAGCCAAGCAAATTCAAGGCTGAGCAGAAGAATGATAGCACATAGAGAAAGGTTCTAACTCCTTACAAACTTTAAACAGGGAGGGGAAGGTGCTTCAATTTGGTGATTCAACAAATATTTGTCAAGGTCCCACTGTGAAAGGAAGCCTGGGGATAGGCTCTGGGAGAAATACGGGTTTAGACAAGATACAATCTCTGTCATTATGAAGCTTAATCCTCTAGTAAGCTTAGTCCTAAAGGGTCGATTTCAGATCACATAATGGGGATCCCATTAGCTACTGATTTTGTTATAATCAGGAGTCAGATTTTAGATATAAGATGGAGGATTTCACTCCAGATTCATTGTGTAGTCAGAAGTTTCTGGGTCCTTGAACTTTATAATAAAAACTTCCAAATCTCTCAGCAATAATTTCCAAACACCACGATATTAGCTAAGAAATGGTAGGATGAAAGCACATTCTTTGTTCCCTTCAACTTTGAGCATTAGTCCTTAGTACAGGAGGAAACTATCCAGGTCAAATAGAGCCCCCAAACCAGCCTACTTACAGATTATATTTGAGGGGGAGGAGGAGATATTCAAGGGAATACCATAAACCTGGAGGCCTGTATAGGACCCTTGAGAGTTGGGGCTTAGCAGGGGGAGGGCTGGTTGATTCTTTAGCAACCTGACACGCTTTCCCCTTACACCAAGAGGGAGATGCCAATCAACCCTTCCCCCAACCCTATCCCTTCCTACAGAGACCATATAACTTAAAGTACCGCTGAAAGGCAAGATCCAAGTTTCCTTTGGACTGTCTTGTGCTGTATTTCAGCTCTGACTTTATATGACTTAGGGATTTGTCATGATGAAGGAATTCTTCTGCTTGAGTCCTATTTATCCAACTTTGGCTCCTCAATACATACACTTGTGGGTGATGTGGGGAATGAAGCTCCCCAGAAAGGTTGCTCAGAAGTACAGGGACTTGTCTGGGAAATTGAGTCCAAGTTTTTATATATTATTAAGATCTATTTGCTCTGCTCAGGAAGTAAAGGTTAACTAAGTTGTCCTGGGACTGAACCTATCTTTACTTCTATTTTCTGTCAATATGCATATCATCTTCATTCATTTTAGTCTTTCATCCATAGTGTTGTGGGGAGCATCATTAAAGTAGACTTCATTTCTGGCCACCTATTGCTTATGGGAGTGTCCAGGTCAGACCATGGGTGCTGTGATTAATTATCCAGGAGCAGAACTTGCAAAGGATAAAAATAGAGGTGTACTTTATTTCCCTCATACTGGAGCCAATAGGAGGTTTATCTCTCTTCTTCTCAGACATCGTCAAATACTCCGAATTAGGGATTTTATGATTTTTCTCATTCTGTCACACCCTCGAAGACTGATGAAAAAAAGTGGAAGAAATCAATAAAATGAATCAGATGATCGGACTGATCAAATGTGAAGTGTCTGAGGCCCTATGTAAGTTATTTTTTCATTCATATTGCTCTGCATGCTTTATTTTACTTCAAAGAGTTCATTCATATTTCATAGAAAAGTAAATATCTCAATGGGGCTAGCACAGATCATTTGAAACATGTTTATTTATGTCTAACAAATATTGCACAATGCACCCACACTCCAACTTAAAGGAAATTCACATTTGGCCTTTCTTACTGCTATAGCTATATTAGGCTCAAAGAAAGGACGTAAGCTTCCCTCTCACAGCCTGCCACTTTTTACAAGTGAAAATGCATATTTCCCATGGGCTATAATTTGGCAGAACACTCCAGTTAACCTATCTGAAGGGTCATGTGAAACACTGTGATTTGGACAGTCAGTAAAGGACTGCTAACTACTAAGATACGCCACATTTCTTCTGCCTACTGCCTGGAAAAAGAAACCTAGGTCATGTTTACCACGGCAGTGAAATGGTGGGAAAGACTGTGGGGAAGTACAGGGGAAAATTATCTGGTTCACATGAACAAACTACCACCAATTAAATACTCAACATGGTAGGTACTAAGTGAGAGCTTTGGGAAGAATAAAGATGTGAACTACACAAGACAAAGTTCTGACCCTCGAGGGATATGTAGTTAAGGAAAAAAGAAACGAACAAGCTGCTTCTTGAGCACCTACTGTGTTTCACCACTAGCACCACTTGACTACGTACAAAACTGTCTAGGTCATGACTGTTCTCTTAGAGAACTTACATCAAAGAGGAGAGCTAAGAAGTATGCAGAAATAACTTTAATATAAGGTAGAATGTCCTATGGCAGGTAGAGAGTAATATACCAATTCAGAAGAGGAAGAGGTTATTTTCACTTTTAGAACTGGAGAGAGAGAGACAAAGACAGAAATAAGGAGAGTCTTCACTGACTGGGTAGGATGAATCGGTCCTTAAAAGTAAAGCCTTTTTTTGTACAGTTTCGAACAATCACTGATTCTGAACTGCTATATTTTTGTTGGAATACTTTTTTTTAGTATTAGAAGGTTGGCCACCAAGAAATGATTTTTTTTTTTTTTGGCCACAGCAACTCATGAAATCATTTATAAGGTATGGAGGGATTCTGATCTACTGCCAACGAAGAAGAAACCCACGAAATTATGGATTTCAGTAGGGCTTTTGGGGTGCATGCATTGTCACAACTGTAGAAACTTTCTGGTTCCTGGTTGGATATACCTTGGGAAATAGTCTAAACCAAAGTATGTCTTTCCTTAAAGACACAGAAAGTCAATGCAGACAAGTACCAGAGGTTTTCTTGTCATTATAGTGGGAAACACTTTTCTTTATACACAATTACCATGTCTCACAGGTGTTAGTGTCATATGTAGCCATCTTAGGCCAAGAAGATCTTTTAAAATGTACAATAGTAACCACCAAACCTTTGAAAAGTCCTTAGATCTCCCAGATTCTGTGGCTGTGGACAAGCCGAGAGCAAGTCTTTCTTCTCTGGGTCAGTACTCACACCTTGTTTAGCTATTATATAACCCCAAAACTTGATAGAGACTGAAAAATTGCCATTTGTTCATTGAAAGCTTCAGAGCATTTTCCTTCAGTGAATCTACGATTTTATCAGTCTCTCCTGATGTTTTTCCAGGATCTTTCTTTTTTTTTCCCCACTTTTTGGAGGGTGGAGAGCAGGGCAATTGGGGTTAAGTGACTTGCCCAAGGTCATACGGCTAGTTTTGTGTTAAGTGTCTGAGGCTGGATTTGAACTCAAGTCCTCCTGACTCCAGGACCAGTGCTCTATGCACAGTGCCACCTAGCTGCCCCTCCAGGGTCTTTCTAAAGCTAGTGATGTAATGAAGGTATGCCAACACTGCTAACTTCAACTTCTTTGTCTATCAGTTGCTGGAAAGTAACAGGTACCAACATGCCTTGGGGCATATGCTCAAAGTGGTAAAAAAAAATTCAAATGAGCAGATGAAAACAGTCTTTCTTTTCTTCTGGTTTAGCAATCTCATAGTAGCTACTGCTTAGAGCCACTAGATGACCAAAAGAAAATCCAGGACAACTTGAGTTCTTGACATGGTAGGCTACCAGGGCACTTTGGTTCTATTATTCAAAGTCCAATAGTCTATACTTATGTATATCTTTCCATTATCACAACAGAGATACATATGGGTTTCTGGACCCTGTTATAATGCCACTGGCAACAGACCTTTGAGATGGTTTCTCAGGTTTCTCATCACAGATAAGTGAATTTTTCGAGATCGTCACCAGAATACTCAGGAATCCATGAGTTAGATCCTGAGTGTGGCTTCTAAGGCACATTCCTTACCTCAGTCATACTATGAGAACACCTCTGGCCTCTTGCTGAGCTTCAAACTTAACTGACAAGAATAAGTAATGTAAAATTTCATGGAATTGAATTCTGAGGTCCAAGAGTTTTTTCACTTGTGATCTATTCACTGTCGTTACTTAGAGATGTCTCTCTCTCTCGTAGATCTCTGCAAAGGCTGCATAGACGGTCAAAGCATGAAAATAAAATGTCCCAGATTATTGTCTGAAGTATTCTGCTAGTACTTTGAACAGAGATCCACTTCAACTAAGTGGAATTGATTCCAGTTGGCGCTTACATTTCATTCATAGATGGGAATGGATATGCCAAAGTCACAGTATACACAGTCTTGTCAATACCAACTTTCTTGGGAAATTTCAAGCTCACTTTCTTGTATCCCAGAAATAGGTAATTTTTAGTCTCTCAGTCCTCCAAGTCCAGTCTTCTAAAAAGCCACAAAAGTTATTTTTTGTGAAATATCTCTTATCCAATGATTGTTCAGAACCTTGGTGCATTCCACAGCCTCAATCTTCATCATCACTTTTGATATAAACACATGTAGCTCTGTTCCTTTCTTCCTTACTTTGCTTCTTGTAAATTTTTTCTGAAAGCTTCAGATCCCCTAGGAGGCAAGCCCGGGGTCTCTGCTTAGTGGTATTTTAGAATTAACTTCTCAGCTGGGAGATCTTCATTACATTTTTCTTTTAGGCTATTGTTTTTTTTATCCTTGTTTTTATCAGTCATTTACCTTTAGGTAGAGCTTAAAAGGCCCAGCTGTGAGATATTTCTTCATTCCTCTTCACAACAGGTCATAGAAACTGATTCCTATCTGGGTTGGAGTGGATTTCTTTTACTTTTTCCCTGCCTTAGGGGTAGGCATCATATCTTCCCACACTGTTGGAGTCTTACCACCACCACCCTCCCCCACCCCCCAACATTTTTTTCTGAGGTTAGACAAACACACTGCATATGTTTGTCCTTTCAACTTCGGTGGCATGCCATATTAATATAGTCCCATCTGAGCTGACCAAACAAGAGAGGTGAATGCCTGTTGTTCAGGATGGAAATCCCCCAGCTTGCATATCCTGGATCCTCAGGAAGCTAACCTTGACCTAAACTAACACAGCCAGACTTTAACTGACAAACCAGGCCCTTGCATCATAAGGTAGGGGCATCAGTTGCAGCAGGACATGTATATGGCTATAAGAAAAATGGATACAGGAAGAAAGGAAGCTGTTACTTTCTCTGGCAGTTGCTCTGGGAACTGAGAGGAGCTCCCCAGGGAACCCTGGCTTTTCCAACTCTGAAGTTCTCTAATTCCATGATTTAAGTCTGAGTTGGTAGGGGAAAGAAAGGTACGTCTTGAAGGATGACAAAGACTGAGTTCAAATTGTTTTGAGCAAAACAAACTCTAGGAACTTGGTTCTACTCATTGAAGATGCATGGGAGAGAAGGGAAAAATGGTGGGTGCAAGCTCCCAGAAGAGACAACAGATCAAAGGATCAAGGACGCACTCACCCTTACTAAGGAGTGGGGGACTTAAGTGATCAAAGGGAGTGGAGAGAAGATTCTGTTACTGAAGGACATTGTGAGAATTGGAGGAAGACAGTGGGAGGGAATAACATCTGATGGCTTCAGTTCTTCTCAGTGAAGCAGGAGACCAAGTAATCAATTATGCATAAGTGTGGGAGAGAAGGGGGCAGGAAGAGAGGAAAGAAGAAAAGCTTTGGAATACTCCACTTTGGGAATTGAATAAGGCAGTTGATAAGGAGATAAGGTAGAAAGATTTAAGAGCAAAAGTGAGAACCCAGTCCAATTTGTGTACCATGAATAACTCACAGCTACTTACCACTAATACCATCACCACTGCTACTACTACTACTACTACTACTACTACTACTACTACTACTACTACTACTAC
>NW_027185791.1:1136849-1246903 GCF_028583685.1 Petaurus breviceps papuanus
ACTACTACTACTACTACTACTACTACTACTACTACTACTACTACTACCACTACTACTACCTTTTATATGACACTTACTATGTGCCAGGTACTCTGCTAAGCACTTTACAATTATCTCCTTTAGTCCTCACAATCCCCCTGAAGGCAGGTATTACTATTATCCCCATTTTACAGATGAGGAAACTAAGGCAAACAGAGATTAAGTGACTTTTCCAGGGTCATATAATATGTGAGTGTCTTAGACTGGATTTGAATTCAAGTCTCCCTGACTCTGGGCTCAGTACTCTGTCCATTGTACCACCTAGTTGGTATCCCCAGAGGTTATTGTGAGAATCAAATGAGGCATCGAATGAGAAAACACTTAGAAATTAAAAATGCTGTAGGAATGTGAAATATTATTACAATAAAGAATTCCTCTTCAGTGCCTAACTTAAATCCTTCCTGTTTCAAATTAAGCTTATTCCTTTTCGTTGTCAATAGAAGCAGAGATAAAACCATGTGACTTCTGCGCTAACTGTGATAAGCTTATGGGCAGAGGGAGAAATGTTCTTTCTTTTTAGATTCTGGTTGAGGAAAGAAAAAGATGAAAGAACAACTAACTCAAAAATGTCACATAAATCAACATATATTCCTTTTTAAAATTTATAAGCATATATTAATTTTTTTTTTTTTACTTCTTCCCACTGTTCCAAGGAAAGCAGGCAGGAAGAAAGGAAGGAAGGGAAGAGAGGGTTATGAGAGCTGAGGAGTAAAGAGAATAAAGAGAAGGCCAGTTTGAGTGGCTTACAGAGTGTGTGAAGAGAAGTAATGGCTAATAGGCCAGATAGATCGGGACCAGATTGTAAAGGATTTTAAAAAAGAAAAACAGAGCAATTAATTCTAGTTGATTTTAGAGGCAATAGGGAGTCGCTGCAGTTGGCAGAGTGAGTGGCATGATCAGATCCGTACTTTATAAAAAATCATTTTGGCAGCAGGGTAAAGAATGAATTATCCAGGAGAAACTAGAGGTAGGAAGACCAATTAGGGGTCTTTGCAATAATCTATGTTTGAGGTGATGAGAGTCTGAATTAAGGTGGTAGCTGTGTGAGAAGACAAAAGAGCTTTGATGTGAGAGATGCAATGAAATGGCAAGATTTGACAACTCATTAGATTTGTCCTTACAAAAGAGAAAGAGTCAAAAATTGATAGCATTGAATTTATGAACCTGGAAGACTAGAAGAATGATGTATCTTCATCAGAAATTGGGAAGTTTGGAAAAGGAGTGAGTTGGGAGGGAAGATAATGATTTCTATTTTGGACATTGAATTTGAGATGTCTCTGGAACATTGAGTGTGAAACATCCAATAGGGAATTGGTAATGTATTATTGAAAGTCAGAGAAGAAACTGGGGCTCAATTTATACATCTGGGCATCATCATATAGAAAATAAGTAAAACTCTGGGAGATGATGAAATAACCAAGAGAGGAAATGTACAGGGGGTCTAAGTCAGAGCCTCGGAGAACATCCAATGTTAGGAGGCATCATAAGGATGACGAACCAGCAAAGGAAACTGAGAAGCACTCAGATGGGTAGAAGAAGAATTAAGATAGAGTAGTAGTGTCACAAATGTCCAGGGAGAAGGGCGTGCCAGGAGAGGATGGTCACAAATGTCAAATGTAGTAGATAGGTGGAGAAAATTAAAGATGGAAAAAAGAACATTGATTTGGCAACAAGAGGTCACTGGTAGCAGTTTTTAAAAGAGAGATAGAGAAACCACTAGTAACTGTGGAGAGAGGGGTTTCAGTTGAATGATGAGATCAGAAACCAGACTTCGAGGGATCTAGATCTTATTCTGAGTTTATTGAAAAATAGTTATAAATAGGATTCTTCAACCAATTGAATTAAAGCTGCCATAGAAGAAAGACCATAGTTTTGACAAATATTTCATAGTCAGAATTTTAGAGATAAAAAGCATTGTTGAAATTGTTAGTTTTTCATAAGGTAAAATATATAGACATATTTTTATCAATTTTCATTTCTTTATATAAATTTATTTAAATTATATTAGCTTATTAATTTGTATGAATATATAAAAATATAAATAAATCCATTCCCAATACCGTTTAGGGGGATGAGGAAACTGAGGCTCAGAAAGATTGTCATTTGCCCAATATGACAGAACAAGAAAGAGGGTGAAGAAGGTAGGCCTAGAACCCAAGTGTAACTAATGTCACTATAAAAAGTCATAAAATGTCAGTGAATATTTAAAAGCAACACAGCACACCTTTTTAATTATTGACATAAATGAGTAATGAGAATTTATAATTGTAATCAAAATATGTAATTAATTACGGCCATAAGATAAAAATATCTCTTAGTTCATTAATAAAATATAAACCATACTCTAACTTCTTACATTTCACTTAATTTAATACTCTCATTTAGTTAAACACTTGACCCTGGTAATACACTATGTAAATATCTATGCTCTATGTACTAGTATCACGAACCATCAATTTGTGTATTAGTAGCACCATGGGCTTATTATTACTGGTTCCCACTCGCTAATCATAATATATTCAATCACAATATACATTGAAATATTCTCAAGCAAGATGCTGGACCACTGGTTGATATTTAGAGTTTTTGTCTGCTCTGGCAGTCTCAAAGGCAGCATATCAATTTTCAAATGGAACTTCAATGACTATAATTGTGGCTATCATAATCTTTGGGTCTAAAATCTAAAATGTCTAGACAAAACATCTCTTACTCTTTGGTTGGCATGAATGTCACTGGTGTCATCATTTTAATAGCTTTTACCAAGTGGTCTGATGTTACATACTGTTATTATCATATTATTATTCAAATGGTGTTGACAATGGCACAGTCCATGTGGAAGTGTCTTTTTCAGTATTCCATAACACTTATCAACTGAATTAGCATCAGCAAGGTAACATACAGTTATTAAGCACTTGTTATATACCAGGCATTGTGCTAAGTTCTAGGAATACAAAGAAAATCAAAAGACAGTCCCTGCTCTCAATGAGCTCACAGTCTAATGGGACAGACAAAATGCAAATAACTATGTATAAACAAGATAAATACAAGATAAATCAGAGAAAATCAGTAGAAGGAAGGCAATACCATTAAGAGAACTGGGAAAGGCTTCTTGCAGAAAGTGGATATTTTAGTTGGGACTTGAAAGATCCAAAAGAGCCAAGAGATGGAGATGAGGAAAGAGAGAATTCCAGGCACAGAGAATAGCCAGTGAAAATGGATGGAATCAGGAGATGAAGGAACAGCAAGGAGATTGTAAAGTACATGGAGAGGACTCAGGTATAAGAAAATTGGAGTGTTGGGAGTGAGATCAGGTTATGAAAAGCCTTAGAAATCAGTCAAACCATTTTATATTTTATACCAGAGGTGATAGAAAACCATGAGAATGAGTAAATTAGTAAATAGGGGAGGGGCAGACTTGGACAGACCTGTGCTTAAGGAAGAATATTGACAGCTAAATAGATGATGGATTGGAGTAGGGAGAGATTGAAGATTAGGAGCCCAACCAGATGGTTATTGGTATAGTCAAGGCAGGAAGTGATGGTGGCAGTTTCAGAGGATAAAAGAGACATTAGAAAGAAATATTGCAAAGGTGAAGTTGGGAGGATTTAGCAGCTGACTGGATATAAGGGGTGAAAGAGAGTAGTCCAGGTTGACCCCCAAGTTTTAGGTCTGAGTGATGACTGGGAGGATGATGGCGCCCTTGACAGAAATAGGGAAGTAAAGAAGAGGAAAAATTGTTTGGGGAAAGATAATGAGTTTAGTTTGGGACATATTGAATTTAGGATGTCCATAGGACATCCTGTTTGAGATGCTCAGAAACTGGCAGTTGAAGAAGCAGACAGGGTTCAGAGGGTAGGAATGAACAAGTGGGTCTGAGAATCATCTGCATAGAAATAAAAATAATGCACGAGAGCTGATGAGCTGATTTCACCAAGTGTAACAGCATAAAGGGAGAAGTGAACAAGGCCTAGGACACCTACAGTTAGTGGTTGTTATGGATGAAGATCTAGCAAAGAAGTCAGAGAAGTAGCAGTCAGGTACATTGGAAAAGAATCAGGAGAGGACGGGGTCATGAAAAGATACTTGGCAATAACAAAGGTAGAGAGGTGAAGAAGTATGAATATTGAGAAAAGGTCACTAGATTTGGCCATTAAGAAATCATTGGTAATTCTAGAGGGGGCAATTTCAGTTGAATGATGAGTTTGGGAGCCAGAACCCAGAAAATCAAGAAGAGGAGAGGGCAGAAGTGAGGGCACTTTGACAGATGGCCTTCTCAAGGAATTTAGTCCCAAAAGGCAGGTGAGGTAGGGAGTGAGTGAAGGTCTTTGGAGGATCAGAGAGACACAAGTCTGTTTGTAGGCAGTAGGGGAGCAACAGTAGACAGGAAGAGACTGAAGTCCAGTCAGAGTGGAGATGATACAGGGTTCAACAGGCTGGAGAAAACTGGATGAAATGGAACTATTTTACATGTAGAGGGGTTTGCCTTGACAAGGAAGAAGGGCTACTTCATGTGAGACAAAATGATGGTGGAAGTCCTCTGAGCGATGTGAGATGAAGAAGAGGGGAAAGAAGGAGCTCTTATCAAATGTTCTCGATCTTTTTTTTTCAGTGAAATATGAGGCAAGGTTCTTAACTGAGAAGAGGAGAGAAGGGGAAACCATGAGGGGGGATTAAAAGGTTTGGAAAAGCTGTTTTGGTGAGTAAGATCATGAACTGATCAGAATGGCAAAAAAGGACCATCTTATGTCCAGTGAAGGATGAGCTAAGATTATGAAATAGGAAATGTTGTCACGTACTCTTTAAAATGTAAGCCCAACACCAAAGTTCACTGGTATGAGACTCTCTCCCTATTGATGGAGATGACTATGCTGCCCTGTGTCCTCACATAGGGAGGTAGGTAGTGAGAATGGGATTGCTCCAGCCTTCTTAAATTTTTCTTTGGACCTTCTTCTAGTTGGTTCAGGATCTGTTTTTGCTTTGAGCATTTCTGGCTTCTAGCTTTGGATGGGAAGATAGATAAGGGCAACCTCACTTCAGGAAAAGACTCTGGGAAAACATTAGAGGTGCTTGTGGTTTCCACTGTTTCCCCATCCCCAGCTTGCTACATTAGAGACTTTAGGGGCTTTTTCATTGGGTGAGAGCTGGAACTCTCTCTTGGCTAGGCTGAATTACCTCACTCCCAATGGAAAAGCTCTTTCACTTTCTATTACCTCATATATGTTCTGTATATATTGTCTTTGATTTCTGCTTTCTTTTGACTTGGATAAATGGGTTTCTTGGATAATTATTATATGTGTGTTCATAATGGAACTGGTATTTAGTGGGAAAGGGGTCAAGCCTTGGATATAAAGCTTGGGGGTCCTCCTTCCCCTGAATATGATTAGACATTAGCTTGAACTTGATCCATATTCCCTAGATTAACAATATTTAAGGAATCAGATAGATATAATTCTAGCCCAGTGCCCCATCTCTCTGAGGATACCCGAGTGCCTTCTGCCCCCAATTTCCTGCTTCTCCTGGAAGGAATTAAACTCTCCCTTAGAGGAGGAGAAGAAGTTAGAGATAGCTATTCTGCCTTCCTTATAGTCATGTGACAAGCCTAGGCCACATAAGGGGACAGAGCTGTGCCACATGGAAGCTCTTGCTACAAAATTAACAGTCTAATCTTGCATGGTGCATGAGTTGCCCTTCAGCAAAATGAATCAAAGTACTCTCCTCATGAAAAAAAAAAAGAGAGAGAAAGAGAGCAGTTAGGTGATACAGTGGATAGAACACTGGGCTTTGAGTCAAGAAAACTAATCTTCACGAGTTCAAATCCAGGTTTAGACATTTACAAGCTGTGTGACCATGGGCAAGTCTCTTACCCCTGTTTGCCTCAGTTCTTCATTTGTAAATTGAACTGGAGAAGGAAACGGCAAGCCACTTCAGTACCTTTGCCAAGAAAGCCCCAAAATGAGGTCATGAAGAGCCAGACATGACTGAAATGGCTGAACAACAACAAACATTAAGAAAACAAAACCTAGAGGCTGGCTAGCAGTAGTTATTTCATGTACTTTTCTTTGTTTGGATTTAAAATGATTTTTGCTTGCCCATCATTACTTCCAATGAGCATTCCATTCCTTCAGAGGACAACTGAATGTCTGTTATGGCTTAATGATTTTCACACGATGGCACCTCTACACATTAGATAAATGTGCTGTTTTGATTGCAAAATCACCTTTCATCGAACTATTAAGAGATTAAGCTTAGCTGATGATGGGTTGTGTCTCACTTGGTTCTTTATCATTTATCAGAGAAATTGATGGGAGATAACCCAAATCTACTGATGCAAATATTCTGCCCCCACAAACCATCTAGCTAAGATTGAAAACTACAGTCAATGGTACATTAACCCTACCCATCTTATTGTGTAGGTCTAGTGTTTCTATATTAGCTCTCTGGGAAAGATTTAACCATTTTTTGGTCTGCCTTTCTAATAATTCTATCCAAGAGGATTAAAGCACCTTAAAGAACACTTAATTCATTAAATATAATGTGATACTTGGAAGAATAAAAGTACTAAGAAGTCAGCCCTGACTCATCCACAAAATCTGAACTGAGTGCTATGCAGTAACTGGCTAATTGAACAGAATGGTACCCTGTGAGAATATTCAAGTAGACTTGGATGTTGTCCTCTGCCCTCAGAGGTAGGTTCATCCTATATATTCAATTATATAGGAGTTGGACAATTTTTAATTTTTGACTATCAGTTAATTGGGATATACATTTCTTATCATCAAACAGATATCCCACCCATCCTGCCCGTGAAGTAGCCACTTATGTTATCAAACATTCAGTATTGTACCTGTGGACACTCTCCCACTTTCGCAAGATCAGTGCACAAGCCATGTTTGTCTTCTCTTTATGTAGGTCATACCCACTCCTGTCTGGGCCACAGTCTGAATTATTATTTTAGACTTTGTTTTGTATGACATTTTTCTTTAATTACAAAAATTGGTACTTAAAACACCAAAAAAAAAAAAATACTACATATGCAGCAGAATACAAAAAGAGACAGAGGCAGGAAAAATGAATTCCTCAGTGTGAGAGGAGTCTGAGATATATCTGTGAAGTCCTCAGGGGATCTCCACTATCAAAGAAGAAGGAATCAGAAAGTGAATGATAGGGAAATGAAAAAGACTGAAATCACTGAAGATCTCAGAAGGAAGAAAACTCATTTCACAAACCTAGAGCACAAACAGCTAAGTCAACAGGGAAGATATTAAAACGGAAGAACATGAGAACATATACACTAGTCCAAGTATCTATAAATAAATATTGCGAGACAAAAGAAATTGAATCAATCCCAAATAAGGCAGAGGATCCTGTGGATTTCCCAGAGAGTGTGAAACCACAGCAGGATGTTTCTGAATGATTCCAAGAGAGATAAAAATTGCAAGAGCAGGATTTATAGCCTATACAGCAGGCATAATTGGTAAAATAAAATTTAAAAACCTCGAATCCCCAGTTGTGAGTCTCTCAATAGAAGCAAAAGAAGGAACAACTATTGGGAATATAAATACTGAAATAAAGGACAGTCTGGAAGAAGAAAAAAGCAGTAATGTTAAAAGAAAATGTGATATCTATATAATCAAAACAGATTAATAGCAAAGACAAAATGCATAGAGACCATTTAAGGATTATAGGTCTTCCAGTAAAACATGACAAGTAAAAAAAAAACAAAACACCTGAATGCCATCATATAAGAAAATTGCCTAGAACATTTGAATACAGAAAACAATGTTCCAATTAAAAGATCCACAGGTCAGATTCAGCAAGGGGAAAAAAATCCTGTCCTATGAACTCCAAGACACCCTGTGGTTAAATTTAATAATTCCAATAACAAACAACAAAGTATGCAGTTAATCAGGAGAAATATGTTCAAATAAAAAGGAAAGGAAAATTAGAGTAACACGTGACTATTCTGCACCCACCAGAAACCATAGAAAGGAATGGGAAAATATGTTCTGATAAACAAAAGGAGCTCAAGATTCAACCTAACATCATATATCTGGAAACCTTGAGCCTAATTATCAATGAAAAAAAGAGACTCATTCCATAAAAGAGAGTTACTTGAACAATTCCAACAACAAAAGATATAGAGCAGATTATTTGCTGCATAAGAGCTCCAGAAAACCAGAACACAAGAAAGGTAAATGAATATGTAGCTACCAAGGAAGTAACAAGTAATGAAATAAATCACTCGGGGGGGAAGAAGGAGGAAAACTAAAAAGAAAATGACACTTATGAGACTAAAAATAACAACAAAATAAAGACAGGACAATTAAGATATTTCTTTCTAAAAGTAAACAAGGAGACGATGATGAAAGCAGGGTGCAAATAAAACTGATAATGAAGGCTCAAGCCTGAAACTTCAAAGACTAAATCTCAAGACACATCTTCTATAGGTGAATCAATGTTTTTGCATGCTCAAACTTCAGAAAGTGAAGGCTCATCAAAGGTGAGAGAGGAGGAAGAAGATGGAGGAGATTTTGTACGTAGATAGACCACTACTGCTGAGAGTGTTGTATGTCCATGAACTAGCATCTTGCCTTAGAAAAAAGGGAATCAGAGATCATGGGAGCAATGGATGTCTGGAAGTGTGGGATGGCGTGGATCGAGAGAGGAGATTTCATAACAAATGGGAAAAAAACGATCATGAGGTGGGCAGGGTGAATTGATCAACTACACAGTCAAGGAAACAGGAAAATTTCAACCATAAGCACAATAGAATAAAATTGTTTAGAATAAAGAACTCAAAAAAAGCTTTGATTCCATAAGGAATTTAAAAAACCTTAAAAATGGAATAAAGGACAAAAACCAGAAATTAAAGAATAAAAGTTTTTGAATAGACAGAATAAATGAGTAAAATCCTCTGTAGGAAAAAAGATGTATTTTAAAAAATCCTAATTAACAAAAACAATTAATAAAGGGAAGGAGAGTAGAAGGGATTTTACTTAAATACTTCACTAAGAGAAAAAAGAAGGAAAGAATAACTAAAGAAAAGAAAAAAGAATAAATAAGTCAAATATAACACCAAAATGAGAGAAAAAGGTGACACATAACAGGATTAAAAGTGAGGGAAAGAGAGCTTGAGGGAACAGGGCCGATTAAATTAAATTAAACAAAAATAACTAAAGAGATAAAATACTATATAGAGGAAAGGGGGGGAAATCACAATTCATAAAAAAATAGACACATGAAGAAAAATAAAAATCTAACATAAATTTAAGTGTGAATGATTAAATAATCCAATAAAACAGAAAATAAGAATGATAGATTGGATTTTTAAAAATCTAGATTCTTTTGCTTATAAGAAATACACCCAAAGAGCAAAGACATTAAAATAATTAAAATGAGGGACTGAAACAATTTTTTGGCATCAAATGAATAAAAAAAAAACCCAGTAGTCGCAATCATGCTATCACAAAACAAATAAAAATTCAAAACATAAAAAAATTATACTTTATGGAACCATAGACAATAAAACCAATATCAATATTAAAAGTACATGCTTCAGATGCCTTAGCATCTAAATTCATAAAGGAAAACTTAACTGAATTATAAGAAGACACAGTAACATAATAGGAGGAAACTTTAATGTCCTCTCAATTAGGAGCAACTCTAACAGAAAGAAAAACAAAAGAGAACACAAAGATTTGAACAAACCAGTCTAGTAACTAGAGCCATAAGCATTAGGGAATCTTTAAAATAGGACCATGAAAGAATATACATATTCCTCACCATCACATGAAACTTTTACAAGAAATAAGGATATCACATAGGTTGCAAGCCCAGGGGACTGAGCAGATGGTCGTGGCAGCAATTGAGAAATTTGGAAGAATGCAAGATTTGGGGGAGAAAGATGAATTCAGTTTTCGGTATGTTCAGTTTAATATGTCTACTGGACATCCAATTTGAGATGTCTCATAGGAAACTTGAAAGATGTAAGATTGTAAGTCAGCAGAGTAAAAGATTAGGGCTGGATAAATAGATTTGAGAATCATTAACAGAGATGTTAATTGGATCTGTGAAAGCTGATGAGATCAAATGGGAGAAGATAAGAGGACCCAGGATAGAGCACTGTGGGACACCCATGGTCAGCAGGTATGACATGGATCAAGATCTAGTAAAGGGAACAGAGAAGGAGCAGTCAGATAGGAAGGACCAGAAGAGAGCATCATGAAAACCTAGAGAAAAAGATATCAAGGAAAAGAGGGTGATTGATAATGTCAAAGGTTGCAGAGAGGTTAAAAATACTAAAGACAGATAATACAGAACACTAGATTTTGCAATTAAAAGATCTTTCAGGGTGGCTAGGTGGCACAGCGAATAGAGCACCAGCCCTGAAGTCAGGAGGACCTGAGTTCAAATCTGGCCTCAGACACTTGACACACTTATTAGCTGTGACCTTGGGCAGGTCACTTAACCCCAATTGCCTTGCCCTCCCCCCTCCAAAAACAAAAAGATCATTGATAACCTTGGAAAGGGCAGTTTTGGGTGAATAATGAAGCCAGAAGTCATACTATAGAGAATTAAAAAGAGAATGAGAAGAGAGGAAGTGGAGACAGAATCTCATTGATTCAGAAGTGGCTAAACAAATTTTGACATGCGAAAATAATGGAATATTATTGTTCAGTAAGAAACAATAAATATTATGAATACTGAGAAGCATGAAAATATATAACCTGATGAAGAATGGAGTAGAGCCAGAAAAAAGAAGTGCAGCTTACCACATCGTAAATGAGATGAAGAACCACAAAACAATTTTAAAAACTGATGTTACAAAATTGTAAAGAGCGAATACAGCCACAAAGAAGATATATGAGAAGACTTTCCCATCCCAATCCTTTGCAGAGAGCTAAGAGGTATACAGGTGTGAAGAATTGCATATATTTCGCACACTTTTATGATGATGATGTGTTGATTTGGTTTGCTGATTTTTTCTGTCTTCCTTTTTTTTTCTCTAAAATATTTTATTTTTTCATTTGCGGTTGCTCTCTGGAAAAAGCACAGGAGAATAACTGAAATTCTCTTGATGTAAAAATAAAAGATAACAATAAAATTTATTTGAAAATATTTACTTTTCAGAGTTTCTCTCAACTCATGTTTGCATTTCGAAGATACTATTTAGCTCTATTCTTTTCATCAGAAGTTCTTAAAAGTTCTCTATTTAAAGATCCACTTTTTTCATCATAAGATTATACTTAGCTTTCCAGAGTAAGTTATTATTAGTTGTAAATCCAAATCTTTTGCTTTTTAAAATATTGCATTCCAGGATCTCTTCTGGTTCTTATTGTGGAAGATTCCAGGTCTTGTGTGATCCCAAATGTGGTTCCTTGGTACTTGAATTCCTTCTCTCTGGGCAATTGAAATATTTTTCTTTAATATGGAAGCTCTAGATTTTACCTGTGACATACATGGGACTTTACATTTTGGAATTTATTTTAAGAAGTAATCGGTTGTATTCTTTGTTTCTTTTTTTTTAAGCAATCAGGGTTAAGTACTTGCTCAAGGTTACATGGCCAGTTATTTCTGGGTGTGATGCTGAGTGTCTGAGCCCGGGATTCAATCTCCAGGTCATCCCAACATTTGTGCCGGTGCTCTTACTCACTGAGCCACCTGGCCACCCCTAAGCAATTGGGGTTAAGTAACTTGCTCAAGGTTACACAGCCAGGTGTTTCTGGGTGGGTGCTAAGTGTCTGAGCCCAGGATTCAATATCCAGGTCATCCTGACACTGGGGCCGGTGCTCTTACTCATTGTGCTACCTGGCCACCCCCCAGTTGTATTCTTTCTAACTTCACTCTGTACTCTGGGACTAACAAATCTAGGTGGTTTTCACATATGAATTCTTTAAATATAATATCTAGGCTATTAAAATCATAGGGTTTTTTTTTTCAGGGATTCCAATGATTTTTAAAAGTATTTCCCCTTGGCTTTTTTTTTTCCAGGTCAGTTGTTTCTTTATAGTAGGTACTTAACATTTTCTTCTATTTTTTCAGTCTTTTGATTTTGTTCTAATATTTCTTTTTCTCTTGCCAACAAAGCCATATAGTCAAAACTGTGACTTTTCTAGTAGCAATGTGTGGCTGTGAGAGCTAGATTGTAAGGATAGTTGAGTGCCACAGAATCAATGCTTTTGAATTGTAGTGCTGGAGAAGATTTTTGAGAATCCCTCAGACAGCAAGGAAACCAAATCAGTCAGTACTTAAAAGAAATTAATTCAAACTATTCACTGGAAGATTAAAAACTAAAGTTGAAGCTTAAATACTTAAATACTAAACACTGAAAACTTAAAATACTCTGGCCACATAATAAGAGGATGGTGTAATGGCAATGGAATTTAAAGATCCCCTTGTATTGGTTTGGTTTTTGGGTTGTGTTAAAACCCAGAGCTTGTGAATCCCACTTGTGGAATGGACTTGTTGATGTGAAGAGAGGGGGCTGAACTGGAAGAAGCTGATGCCGTGGATTTAGAGAGAGGCCCAAGCAGAGAGAGGGCAGAAGAACTTTTGGGAATAGCATCATGGAAGCAGAGAGAAAGAGAGAGCCAGTTGGAGCTGCCCAGGACTTTTGAGAATTGCCACCCAGAGCTGCTGAGAACTGAGGAGACATGACTGTGGTGCTGATATTTTTTCTGTCTGTCATGAGGTTATTTTACTAGGTTAGCCTGATGGTGAAGGACAGTGCTGTTGTTGCAGAGGCTCTGGAACCTTGCTGTTGGTTCAGAAACCCTGAAGGAGGTTTTTCTTGTTGTATGTTCACAGAAATCCTGGAGGAGGGTCTTGCTGATGTTTTCAGGGGTCCTGAGACTGTTCTGCAGGCAGAGAGTGAATTGATGAGGATGCTGGCAGTGTATATTGTGGCTTTGTTAAGTTTTGCCTTCCTAGGAACAGAGATTGCTAAGAACTTGCCTCAGGTCAAGATGAAGAAAAGACATCTCCTTGGGTATTGAATGTTGTGATGATATGTTTACCTTGTTGTAGCTTAGGGGTATATGGTGTTTGTGCTCTCCACTACCCTTTTGAGAGGGTCCTTGGTGGTGATGGATGGTATTGTAATTCAATTGTGATCTCGGGGTGGAAATTTTTGATTTTTATACTTTGTGACTGACCAAATGAATGTACTTTTTTTATGATTGGAAACTAATCTTCAGTTGAATAGAGAGGACTTTGTGATTGACTAAATGAATGTACTTCTCAGGGGTGGAGTACTTGGACTTTAGTACTTTGTGATTGAATTGAGGACTTACAAAATGACTGAGTTACCCTGTATTTTGATTTTGATTCTCTGTGAATTTTTTGCTTTAATCGAACACTGAATAAATGGAGTTTGCTATGCGTGTGTAATCCGAACCTGGAAGTTGCTTGTGCTTGGTGTTACAGATGGGAATCATTGGAAAAAATCCTGATGTTGGAAATGATGGAAGGTAAAAGGAAAAGGGGATGACAGAGGATGAGATGGACATATAGTATCATGGAAACAATGAACATGAATATGGACAGACTTCAAAAAATAGTGGAAGGTAGGAGGGTCTGACCTGCTATGATTCATGGCATCATGAAGAATCAAACATGACTGAATGACTGAACAATAACAACAACAAATTTCATGGAGTCATTGATTTTTGTTTAGTCTAATCTAATTTTCAATAATGTGTTCCCTGGGCAAGATTTATAATTTTCTTATCTAAGCTATTTATTCTCTAATTTTTTCCTCCAGAGTTTTTATTTCATTTATTATCTCTTGCTTAATTTCTTCTATGTATTCATATAGTTTTTGTAAAAAATACATTTTTCCCCTTTAAGTCTCTGCTCACAGTTATTATGGAGCTACTGTCTCCTTCTGGCTTGGATTTTTTGCTGTTTTTGGATTGTTGTACCCAACCCCAATTCACCCTCCATCTTGTCTCAGTCCCTACCATTTTGTGCTCCCTTCTTTACAGAAGTAAAGTCCCCCAACAGAGCCAACACCCACCAAGAAAATAATGACCTAAGGCATATTTATGGGAAACTCCTCAAGGCATAGTCACCCACCCTGTTTGGGGAAACTAAAACCTAACCATATCCCATATAAGGTCCTAAACTGAGTATTAACCAATTGCATTCCTCTGCTTCTGTAACTTCCTGCTTTTGTATAGATCTGACCATTACTTTGTGATTTTTGTCTTTAAATACTCTGGCTGTGCCCCTGCTTGGGGCTGTCTGATTTGAGTCTACACTCAGGACATCTGGGCCCTCAATAAATCCACATTAAATAGAAAGTGTGTATGTTAGAGAGAGAAAGAGACAGAAAAAGAGAGAGAGAGAAAGAGAGAAAGTGTGTGTGTGAGAGAAACAGACAGAGTGTGTGTGTGAAAGACAGAGAGAGAGAGAGAGAGAGAGAAAGAAAGTGTGCATGAGAGAAAGAGAGAGAAAGTGTGTGTGAGAGAGAGACAGAAACAGAGAGACAGACAGGGAGAGAAAGTGTGTATGAGAGAGACAGAGACAGAAAGAGAGAGAAAATGTGTGTGAGAGAAAGACAGAGACAGAAACAGACAGAGAGAGGAAGAGAAAGTGCCCAGGTCTCAGTGGCTCACTGATTTTATGCACAACAAGATCCATCATCATTCTTCATGGTGTTCTGTGGTCTTTATGGCAGTCTTCACCATCTTTTGTTCACTCATCTCTCCAGTCTGAATTGGGGATTTGTCTAGGAGGCAGGATCCTCTCCCTGCTATGGTTTATGAACACGTGTGATAGTAATGGCAATTAAAGCTTCCCCTGTATTGGCTTGGTTTTCAAACTGATTGTGTTAAAACCCAGAGCTTGTTAATCCCACCTGTGGGATGGACTTTTTGATGTGAAAAGAAAGTCCTGAACTGGGAGGAGCTGGTGACGTAGATTTGGAGAGACAAGAGAGAGGCGGAAGATCTTTTTGGAAGCAGCACCTCGTGGAGAGAGAGAGACTAAGAGAATTGCTGGTGGCCGCTTTGAATTGCCCTGGACTTTTGAGACCTGCCCCCTGAGCTGCCAAGGACTGAGGAGACATGGCTGTTTTGCTGGTACTTTGTCTGTCTGTTTTGATGTTCTTTTGCCAGATTTGTCCACTGGTGAAAGACAGTCCTTTTGTTGAAGAAGTCCTGGAACCTGGCTGTTCACTAAGAAGCCCTGAGACTGTCCTGCAGACAGAGAGTGAATACTGTCCACTGGTGAAGGACAGTGGTGTTGTTGCAGGGGTCTGGAGACTGTCCTGCAGACAGAATGAATACTGTCCACTGGTGAAGGACAGTGCTGTTGTTGCAGGGGTCTGGAGACTGTCCTGCAGACAGAGTGAATACTGTCCACTGGTGAAGGACAGTGCTGTTGTTGCAGGGGTCTGGGAGCCTTTCTGTTGGTTCAGAAGCCCTGAAGAAGGATTTTCTTGTTGTATGTTTACAGAAATCCTGGGAGAGGGCTTTGCTAATGTGTTCAGGGGTTCTAGGACTGTTCTATAGACAGAGGATAAATTCATGAAGGGACTGGCAATGTATCTTGTGGCTTTGCTAAGCCTTGTCTCCCCAGGAACTAAGATTGCTGAGAACTTGCCTCCTGTCAAGATGAAGAAAAGACCTCCATTTGGGTATTAAGTGCTTTGTTTAAACTTGATGTAACTCTGGGGTAGATTCAATTGTGATCCAGGGGTGGGGAACTTTTGACCTTATGTTTGGAAACTAATCTCCATTTGAGAAGAGGGGCTTTGTGGTGGACTTAATTAAGGTATAGCCTAGGGGTGGAGAAGTATTTAGAACAGAGACTTTGTAATTGATTGAATGATTGGAAGGTCCTGGGTGGGGTAGTCCTTGGAGATTATTTAATCACATTTAGTAAATGCTGTATTTGGAATGATGTCATGTTTTGACCTTCTCTGTTCTTGGTTTGTCACTGAATAAAATGGAGAGCACCTATGCTGGTATTCTGAACCTTGGGAAGTTGCCTTTCCTTGGCATTACATTACAACACGGTGATCAGCCCTGCTGAGTCTTGCCTCCATGAACTCACCTAGCGAGTTCCTGTACGAGGCTGCCAGGGTTAGGCCCCCATAGATCTTTGGCATTTAGAGTGCTGGATCTTTAGGGCCCTCTATAGCATCTCAGGATAGCATGGTAGGAACAGCCACATCCCTGGCTACCTAGATTATTTGAGAGCTGCTGTAGGCTTACTTATTGTTGGTACTCTTGGTCACTTCTAAGGTCTCCTCCATGGATTTCTGATCACCCTGGGGCTTTCTCAGGGAAGCCTTCCAATCTTTCTCACTACTGCAGGAGACTATTATCTGATTCCACCTGAACTGATGCTGGTTTTGCTGGTAGTTCCTTTCACTATTATTTCCTGTGGATATCTGGCTGACTTTTAATGCAGTAGAATGCAAGAGCTCACTATAATTTCCAACTGGACTTCTTGATCATTATTCAGGTTGGTGTGATTTTTAGATTTTTTTCTGGAGGAGGTATTTGGGAGCTGGGCTGCCTGCCTCCATTTAGGCAGTCATCTTGGACCTTTCTCTTAGTGTAAGTAGAAACACTTACCTTACTAGACTTACTTCTCAATATTCAGTGATAGCTAGAATAAAACTAGTACTACTATTTATATTTCATGGGATGTGGTAAGGTAAGACACCAACAGGGACAACTATAATATACTGAAATGGGGTAACCAGCAGAATCAGATAAATTTGATGACTCCCCGAATCCTCACATGTTCAAGCTAGCTTTCCCCTTATTGAGAGGATAAAGGGAAGTCCTCTGGTTTGGTCTCCAGTCAGCAGAGAGGTTAGGACCAGATAAGATTTGAGAATCATTAGCATAGAGATGATAATTGAGTCAATGGAAGGTAATGAGATTACCAAATGAAATATTAGAGAGAGATAAGCTCTGTAGGATCTCCTTGCTTAGCAGGTATGACCTGGATTAAAATCTAGCAAAAGATATGGATAAGAAGCCAGGTAGGAGAGAACCAGGAGAAAGCATTGTCATGAAAACCTAGAGGTTTAGAGAGAAGATAATGATCAACAGTTTCAAAGGTTGCAGAGATATCAAGAAGGATGAGGTCTGAGAAAAGTTCATTGGATTTAGCAATCAGGTCCATTGGAGAGGAGAGCAGTTAAGGTTGAGTGATGAGATCAGAAGCCAGACTGTAGCATTACAAGAATGAGAGGAAAGGAAGTGAAGGCACCCTTATAGACAACCTGCTCAAAGAGGAAGAAGAAATATGGGATGAGAGTGGAGAAGCAGATCCTATAACACTTAACACTTAATCTTTGAAGATAGACCTGTTGATTGATTATATATCTGTCTTCTAAGCACCAACATAGCTATATTTGGAGCAGCAAATCCCTAGAATGCTGGGGGAGGGGGGGAGCTGATTGTTAAACATTTTCCAATGTACCATTGCCTCTATACCTAAGTTGTTGCTACTAGTTAATTAGGCTCATTAACTTCTAGAGGTAATTAATACACCAAGTGCAGCTCCCTGAGCTCTTAGTCTGCTATCAGAGAAAGATTTAAGACCTTGAAAAAGTTATCCAATAACCTGAAGCCCATTAACTAACATGCCAGGATTCTGAAATGTACCTTTGAAAGAATAACTAAGCATCCTGAACTGAATGATTATCAAATAGTTTTTCATTTTCAAATTAGAGAAATAAAATTTGTTGTTGCTGGGTCATTTTTCTGTCATGTCCAATTCTCTTTGTCCCCATTTGGGGTTTTCTTAGCAAAGATACTGGAGTCATTTGCCATTTCCTTTTCCAGCTCATTTTACAGATGAATAACGGAGGCAAACAGGGTTAAGTGACTTGCCCAAGGTCACACAGCCAGTAGGTTTCTCAGGCCAGATGAAGATGAGTATCCCTGATTCAAGGCCCAGAACTCTCTCCACTGTGCCACCTAACTGCCACAAGAAATAAAATTACTTAGGGGGGGGAAATGCTGTTAGCAGGATAGCCATCATAATGGATTTGAAAGCAAAGCTCTAGAAGAACAAACAAGGAATGAAGAGTCCTTAGCCATCAAAGAAGAAAATACCAATACATGTCCTCTATTCTCTAAAACCTTATTCCTGTGTGTGGACATTCAGTACTTTTCTATGAAAGCTAAGAAAACTTCCAAGGCCCCAACACTTGTAATAAGAGAGGATCATTATTTATACGTTTTTTAATAATATGAATTGTTCTTCTGTCAGCACTAACCAACTGATTGCCTAAAAATTTCAAAACTATCCTATTGTGAATTGAACTGGATGGACTTTTTTTTTCTTTTCCAATGCGGCATTACAATAGAATTTCAGTTGGGATTAACTTGTAGACAGATATCATGTCTATTTTGACAGTTAAACTCTCCCTTGTCTTGGACCTAACTCGTTTCCTTATCTTCTCCTTAGCTGACCATTTTGGCTTCCTTTAGATAGCACAATAGAGAAAACTGAACACAATATTCTAAGGCCTAATTTCTTTAACTATTAGTCAAATGATGAACTGCTGTGAGGAAACCATGTGCAACAATTTAAAATCTATCTAGTTCTAGTGAAAAGATTTGGGAATAAATAAACAGGTTGACCTGTAGTTTGAGACAAAAATCACAAAAATTGCTAGGGGGTCTATTTTAGTAAAGAAAATTCTTTCAATTCTATTGAAGTATTCTTTTGAAAGGGGGAGAAAGATAGGAAAGCCACAAAAGTTAGGATGATACGCATAGTTTTTCTATTTTAAATTTAAACTGTAATTCATTTGAAATGAGTACAAATGCCCCTAACCTTGATATGAAGAGGACTTCCTTATTTTCCCAAAGCCTTGAAATTCCTAGACTATGCAATTGCCATGTACAACAGGGCAGACTTTTTTTTACCTCCACCCTAACCCAGTGGGCATCTTTCTCAAAATAAACTAAAGTGAGCTCATCAAATACCCAATTCGGAATACAAAACCAAATCTAATTAATAGCCTGACAACTGTTCTTTTCCTGGAGGGCTCAGGGGGGGTAGTGATTGAGAGAGAGAAGGAATGAGACATTGAGTATTCTTGCATTACCCACCCACTACACATACAAGCTTCTCTAGGCCAATGCCTGGTGTGACATAGGCCACTCTGCTCTTACACTGGAATTCCTTAGTTTACTTTGCTAAATCACTCTCTCACATATACAACACTGAAGCCTCTCCTCCATCATTCCCCTTCTCTCTTCCATACCACTCCCTGAATCTTTTTATTCCAAACTGACTCTCCTGAGGCTACTCATCGCACTCCTGCCACAAATGGCTCATTAACTCCCAAGTAAAAATTCTCATCTCTGGTCCACACTCCTTCCTGCACTCAGGCCACTTTTTGATGTAACCTCTCCTTCTTCCCCACGGGTATAGTTATGGAGACTTTGAAAAGTGGGGATCCTATTGCACAGGCATTACTCAGATTTCTACAAGTTTCTGGGATTTTATTTTGTTGTATTTTGCCATTTATTTATTGTATTTTGCTTGGTAGAAACTTTCCTCCATTGAGAAGGCACGTGGCCAAAATGCAGAGAAGCCACATGGAAATACAGAAGATAAAAGACTTTGAGCATCACTCATTCCCCATCTTCCTTCTGAGTCAGAATGGGGGGCTCAGTGCTGTTCTGACAGAATTCAAGGAGCTGAGACTCATGGTGTGGTATAATATGCAGAAAGTCTGGGAGAGATGTGATGGGAGATGCCACAGATCTAATTTGTTGAGACTACTGGAATTCAGTCTACAACACCTGCCTTCCCCCTGCTTCAATGGAGTAATACTCAGGAAAACTAATACACCTGTGGTCTAGTACAACTTCCTCATTACCCAAAAGAGAAAACCGACTCAGTCAGAGTTAGAATCTACCTCTCCTAACTCCCTTTTCAGCACTTTGACCATCTGACTGCTTACTTCCTGCTTTCCCTCTGATCAGTGGGACAGATCCATGAGAGAGGAAAAGGGTTCAACTGCTTGGCTACAGCAATTTGACCTACAAGTGGAAGTCTGTTCCTTTAAGTGCTTTTTTTTTATTCCTACAATATCTGAAATTGTTAGTAAAGGGCATGGCCATTTATAACTCTTCTAATCCACAGGATTGAGAGAGGTGAAGGCCACCTAAAAGAGGAAAATTTTCCTCTGTTCAGGCTAAAGGAGAATTTCTGCAATGTTAGCGTCATTCCTGTCTTAGAAGGCAAAGAAGTTCCAGGATTACAGTACAGGATTTCTATTTTTTTTTTTTTAGAGGAAGGGAAAGAAAAAACCTTTGGAGATTCTTTGGATGTGTGTGTGTGTGTGTGTGTGTGTGTGCGCGTGCACATTGGTGAGTGGGTGGGTGGGTGCCAGCAAGAGTGTGTGTGTCTGTGTATGCCTGTGATTGTTTCAGAGACTGCTGGGAAGAAGAGGAGAGAGGGAAAGGTTGGATAGATTCTCTTTCTCTTGAGAGATTTCCTCAATATGTCTTTCCAGTGTCTGAATCTGGAGGGATTATGAGAACCAAGGACAGCATGGATCCAGTATCAGAAACTATACATACAGCTCCCCATGGATGCTTTCCCTTTCCCTCACTCACATCTCAGGCTTCTGGAGAAGGTGCCAATGAACTCCCACTCTTCAGTACTAAATAGGGAAGCCCTTCCGGCTCCTGGCAGTCAGAAAAATGACTGGTTTCTGTATTCTCACTGTGCAGACCAGCTCCCCTCCCCCTTTGAGTGTTGTATTTGCTCATTGTTTATGTTTTAATTGGTCTTCCTTGGTGATTAAAACTGTTATTGTGTCAGCCTTGACTATGTGATCATTTTGGGAATGGTAGAGGCAGGGAGGGAGGTCGAACTTGTTCAGAATAAATGCAATAGACTCACCTAGTGTTCAGGTTCAGGAGATAACCCCTGGGGCTAAAGTGTCCAAGAGAACAATGAGCTGTTCCTGGGAACCAGTCCAGGATGCTGAGCCAGTACCCACTCTGTTTTAAACTGGTCCAAGTTTAAACGGAAGTTAAGACCAGAGAAAGTGGTTATAATTCAACCTGAAGCCCCCCCCTACCCCAGGCAACCTGTTAGCTCAATAGTATAAACCCAGAAGTAAGAACAGAAAGAGAAATCTAGGCCATGGATTGTACTGTCTGGGTTCTTTTGTCTCTCTGCTTGACCCTATTAATTTAAAAGTGAACTACTAATGCTTTGTTACATGTTGAGTGCTTATTTGCATTACATTAGTGATCTTTTATGATCATATCCCAGACTGCTTTTGAATCTAGAGAGAGATTTATAAGAAAATGAGCCAGTACCAATGCTAGGTGGTTCATTATATGAACAAATGGCCTAAAGCTGTTTCCCAGTCAAGTAGGGCCACAAATCACTAGGAGCTGTATCTAGGATATATAGTTAGTTACCTTTTCCCTAGCACTCTCAACCCCTGAAGTGGGGAGAATGCTGCAGCAAAGTCCCTCAGTTGAAGAATAAGGGTTATATTATCCTCTCTACTCTGAATCCCAGGAAACTACATATAGGGAGACCCACTGAGAGATCTCCCAGATTTTTAGACCTTGTAATAATAACAACTCTCACTTATACATTACTTTATATGCAATATCATATCTGATATCCACACTTTATGAAATAAAAAATGTTACTATCCCCATTTTATAGATGGGAAAATTGAGAGATTTTAAGTGATATTTCTACTAGACAGATAGCAGAGAGATAAGAGTCAAAATTTAATCCCTGGCTAGGAGGCATCATAGCATAACTCCAAATCAGTCTTGGAGGCAAGATGACCTGGGTTTGTCTTGCCTGTGACACTGGTTATATGACCCTAGTCCAGTTACTTAACCTCTCAGAATCCCAAGCAAATCTCTAACACACCCCCCTGACTAGTACCCCCCCCCCCCCCCCACACACACACACACCTGATTATTGCCCTAGTCATTGTTCAGAGGAGCAACCCTCTTCTAGAGAATGTTTCTGTCTTTAGGAACTATAATTACTAAAGACCCAGAAAAGAAAACTCCAGCCATTAAATTCTTTATCATTATTAAGTGGTTCAACATCACAAATATTTTGTGGGTTTATCAAAGAAAAAATACTAAAGAAGATATATTACTACTGTATGCCTCACCAATGCAAAAGCCACAGGGCCTTTCCAACTGTCTTGATAACGGACCCTATCTAGTAGAATGTGAGCTTCTGGAGAACAGGGACTGTTATGCTTTTCTATTTTTATTTCAGCTCATAATGCTTTATACAAAGTGAGCACTTAATAAAAATGTTTTCCATCCATCCATTTGTTTTATTCATTCATTAAAGCTTAATGGGAGGAACACATTAGAACAACTCATACTTACACAAAGCCTGTCTTAACACATACTTTTAATATGTTATGACAACAGATATAGAAGGTATCTGAACAAAAACTTGTACCATGTTAATGAAGCATAGGATTTATCACCCTACGGCAACTAAAATATTGTCACTTATCTAAAAGGTAGAAGAAAATTGGTCGTTTTAATCGTTTTCAGAGCGCACAAAAAGCAGGTTAAATTTTAAAAAGCATGAGCTATTTTGGAATAAGCAAACCTCACTTTTCAAAGAAATTGGAAAAAAAAAACCCAACAACCTGATGATGCTCATAACCAAAACTGGTTTATCTCTAGGCACAGCATATAAAACCACAAAGATTCAAGAACAGAATTAAAAAGCCATCCATGGGTGATATCTACATGAACTCAACTAAAAATATGTCAACAAAGACACTTTGAACAGATAATTAAGTCAAAAGGATTTATTTATAGAAACAGTATATGATAATGACTCTTACAGATTGTTAGAACTAGAAATTATAGAGAGTTTAACCTTAAGAAGCCTAGACATATCAATCAAAAACAAATCCAATGGACTGGTGGAAATCGTATATCACTATAGATTGCAAAAATCTAAGATCTATTGGATATAAAGAGACATGAACAGTAGGTGCGAATTATACACAAGAAACTTGGTATCATTTGTAAACTAAAATAAATCTCCATTTCCAAACGTCCTGGAGAATTCAACAAAGGAAATGCACCAAAACTGGACATTATTATAGATAGAACTGCTGTGCACAAGTGCCTAGACATAATGGTAAACCACAAACACTTTTTACATTCATTTTTAAAGTTCCAACTCTCTCTCCATCCCTGCAGCTCCTCCTCCACCCTTTGTGAAGGTAAGCAATCTGATGCCAATTATACATTGTTAATGTATAATTATATTGTTATTATTATTAATTATAACAATTATACATTGTTAATATATTATATACAATAGGCAAAACATTTTCATGTTGAAAAAAAAGCAAGAAAACCGGTGATAAAAAGTTTTTCTTAAATATGCTTCACTCTACACTCAGAGTTTTTCAGTTCTCTCTCTGGAGGTGAATAGCATTTTTCATGAGTCCTTTGGAATTATCATGGATCATTGTATTGATCAGAGTAGCTGAGTCTTTCACAGTCAATCATAGTTAGAATATTGTTGTTTCTGTTTACAATGTTCTGGTTCTGCTCACTTAACTTTGCATCAATCATGTAAGTGTTTCCAGATTTTTCTGAAATCATCTCGCTCATCTTTTCTTTCTTTTTTTTTTTTTTTTTTTGCTTTTTGTAGGGCAATTGGGCTTAAGTGACTTGCCCAGGATCACACGGCTAGTAAGTGCGATCAAGTGTCTGAGGATGGATTTGAACTCAGGTCCTCCTGACTCCAGGGCTGGTGCTCTATTCACTGTACCACCTAGTGCCCTGACCATTATTTCTTATAGCACAAGAATGTTCCATCATATACCACAACTTGTTCATGCCCAACTGATGGGCATCCCTTCCATTTTCAACTCTGTCACCACAAAAAGAGCAGCTGTAAGTATTTTTGTATATCTAAGTTCTTTACCTTTTTCTTTGATCTCTTTGGGTTACAGACCTAGTAGTGTTATTGCTGGGTCAAAGGATAGGGACAATTTTATAGCTCTTTGGGTAGTTTCAAATAGTTTTCTATAATGGTTCGCAAATCTATCAACAATGCAATAGTAACTATTTTCCCACATCCCCTCTGGCATTTATCCTTTTCTGTCATGTTATCCAGTCTCATAGGTTTGAAGTGGTACCTCAGAGTTGTTTTTATTTGCAATTCTCTAATTATTAGTGATCTATCATTTTATATATATACTAATAACTTTTCTTCTACTGAAATTTCTTCTTCTGAAAATTACCTGTTCTTATCCTTTGAAAATTTATCACTTGGAGAATGGCTTTTTAATTTTGTAAATTTGACTCAGTTTTGTACTTATGAGAAAATGAGGCCTTTATCAGAGACACTTGTAAAAAAATTTATTTTCTTCAGTGACATTTTGTACCTCTTTTACCATGTGGTCAATTTTGTTTTTTAAGGAATCATTTTCTTTGGTGTATTTTTATGCCTCTCACCCATTCCCTTTTCATAATTTTCTTACATTACTTTCATCTCTTTTCCTAATTAATTTTTTTTTACTCTTAAAAATATCTTTCTTTAGCTCTTCTAAGAATTACTGTTGGATTTATGTCTAATCTGAATTTTTCTTTGAGGCTTTTCTTGTAGATATTTTCATGTCATAGTCTTGTTCTGCATTTATATATTGAACTTTCTATCATGATATCAATCTTTTATATTTTGGTTCTTTTTGTTGTTGTTGTTTGCTCATTTTTCCAGTCTATTTCTTGACTTGAAACTTTTTGTTAGAGTTGGACTTTGTTCAGTTTTGGAGGGTGGGGAGGGTCATTGTCCCAAGCTTTAGGCTTTTTTTTTTTTTTTTTTTTTGCTTTGTTTTTATAGCTAGTTCTCGGGATCTCTAAGTTTTGAGTGTTTCCAAGATGGTGTGATCCAGGGAGAGGTATGGTCCCTGCTTTCCTGGTCTGAACTCTAGGTAGGGCCCTTGATCTCTCACAGCTACAACTCCTCTCCTCCCTGGAACTGAGAGTCAATTCTAACATAGATATGGTCCCAGTTTCCTTGCACCTGCAACCGCTAGCTCTCCTTTCTGCCATGGAACTATGATATGGAAATGGGTAATAAGCAATGGAATTATTAAATGGGACCTGGTCCTATGCCTGGTGCTAGTACAGGGGCCCCTATACTCTCTGTCACCAAGTATTCAATTCCTTTACTGTCTCTGGACAGTGGGAGCTCCTGGTACTGCTACTGCTTCTGCTGTTATCACTGTTGCCTCCATAGCTCAAAGCTGGTGTTATGGCCCCATGTTTCTGGTAGACTTCCACCCCAAGGCCACAGTTCTCTCCTTCTGACCTCCTAAGTTGTCCTGGGCTGGAAAAATATTTCATTCCAACATTGTGTTGGTTGTAGCACTTTAGAATTCAATTTGAAACAATATTTTTCCATAGTTTGGAGGGGAACTCTTAGAGAATCCAGCTACAGTGCTCTCTTTGCTTTGCCAGCCAGTGCTCTATTCACTGCACCACCTAGCTGCCCCACTGTACCAATGAATTTCTTGTCCACATATATGCTTTATTGATAGAATAATTTATATATATATATATATATGTGTGTGTGTGTGTGTGTGTGCGTGTGTTTATATATATACATATATATGTATTTCTTTATACAGTTTTTATGCCCCAATGATGCCTAATTAACTAATTAATTCCTTGGATTATTCCAGTTTCTACCTGCTCCATAACAATAGCTTTGAGTTCACTTATTAACATCAATCTAAAGTTCTCTCATCTCATTCTAGATTGGCTTAGCTACAATCAGGGGTGGAGAACCTGAGGCCTTAAAACCACATATGGCCCTCTAGGTTCTCAAGTTCAGCCTTTTGACTGAATCCAAACTTCACAGAACAAATCTCCTTAATAAAAGAATTTGTTCTGTAAAACTTGGACTCAGTCAAAAGGCCTCACTCAAGAACCTAGAAGATCGTGTGTGGCCTTGAGGCAACAGGTTCCCCACCCATGATGCTAGATCTAGGATGTAGGACCAAAGGCTGACAAGTTTGGCCTCTGATGCCATAAACCTCTGGTGTAATAGATTACAGAAGCAGGAAAAGTAATAGGAACCTCACAACAGTAGTGAGAATCCTTCCTAGATGTAAGGTCATCATTTCATTATATAATCTCATTCAAAATGAATTCTAATAAACCATTAAAAGTTACAAATTTAAGATCAGCAATAGGCCAAAGAAGAGACAGGGCATTGGCAAAGTATAACCTTAAAAAATGTAAATAAAAGTACCCATTGAAAGTCAAAAGCTAGCAGCATATGTAATAGGGAAACACTAGAAGCTTTCTTAATTTATGTAAGAGTAAAATGAAAGAGTTTTATAGATAAAGCATTGGGTCTGGAGTCAGGAAGGCCTGAATTAAAATCTGGGAACTTACTAGCTATATGACCTTGAACAAGTCACTTAATTTCTGTTTGCTTTAATCCACTGGAGAAGGAAATGGAAAACTACTACAGCATCTTTTCAAAGAAAATCTAAGGGGCAGTACAGTTCACATGGGTCATGAGGAGTCAGACATGACTGAATGACTCAACAAGAACAACAAAATAAGGACATTCCCTTTCCCTGCCGTTATTTGACACAGTTCTAGAAATACTAGCAATGGAACTAAGACTTAAGAAAGAAATAAAGGCATAGATAGGCAAAGAGAAAATAAAACTATCCTCACTTAGAAAACCCCAGGGAATTAGCAAAGATCTCATTTTAAATTAAAAGCTTAAATTAAGTAGGAAATTACAAAATATCTTTAAATAATGACCATAAACAAATCCCTCTAGAGCAGCAGGACACATAGAAAGACAGAGTGAAACACTTTTCCAGCCCAAGACAATATAAAAGAGTGGCAGAAAAGATCTGTTGTCCCAGAGGTGAGAGTAGAGCACAGTCCAGCACAGGCTATACCAGCTGGCCCCAGGAAACCAGGAGCAGGTCTTGGGAGCCACTGTGTCAGCATTGGCAGTGGCAGCAGAAGAGGCAGCCGCTGCATCTGGAACTCTCATTACAGGAGTCTCTTTGCTAGCATTGAGACAGTACCATTGCTTTGCCTATATTCAGAACCAGGTTGTAGCCCTGGGCAGTCCCAGGGCAAGGAGGAATACTAGCACAGCAGAGCTTGTAGCCATAGTGGAGCAGAGGACTCTCCTCACAATTCTAGAAAAGAGTGTTTGTGGTCACTCACAGACTATAGCATAGGTCAGGAGAGTAGTAAACACCTCTCCTTAGATTATAACACCTTGGAAGAACTAAAAATATACAGATTCCTAGAAGTATCTCTGAAAACAGCTGCACAAAACCCCTAAAGCTTGAGACAGTGCACTTTCCACCCTGGAAGCAGAGCCCTACTTTAGCAAAGAGTTAAAAGTCAAGTCAATAAAAGGCTGAGAATATGAGCAAACAGCAGAAAAAAAAAATTCTGACCATAGAGAGTTACTATAGTGACAAGGAAGATCAAAACATACATTCAGAAGAAGATAACAAAATCAAAGCTCCTACATCCAAGGCCTCCAAGAAAAACATGAATTGCTCTCAGGCCATGGAAGAGATCAAAAAGGATTTTGAAAATCAAGTAAGAGAAGGAGAGGAAAAATTGGGAAGAGAAATGAGAGTGATGCAAGAAAATCATGGGGGGCGGCCAGGTAGCACAGCGAGTAAGAGCACCGGCTCCAGTGTTGAGAAGACCTGGAGATCGAATCCCAGGCTTAGACACTTAGCATCCACCCAGAAACACCTGGCCGTGTAACTTTGAGCAAGTTACTTAACCCCAATTGCTTAGGGGCGGCCAGGTGGCTCAGCGAGTAAGAGCACTGGCTCCAGTGTCAGGATGACCTGGATCAAATCTGGGCTCAGATACTCAGCACCACACCCAGAAATAATAACTGGCCGCGTAACCTTGAGCAAGTTACTTAACCCCGATTGCTTAAAAAAAAAAAAAAAGAAAATCATGGAAAACAAGTCAATAGCTCGGTACAGGACACACACCCACACACATACACGCATACACAAATACTAAAGAAAATAACACCTTTAAAAAAAAGACTAGGCCAAGTGGTTAAAGAAATCCAAAAAGCCAGTGAAGAAAAGAATGCTTTAAAAAGTAGAATTGGCCAAATGGAAAAAGAGGCATAAAAATTCACTGAAGAAAAAAACTCCTTAAAAAGCAGAATTGAGCAAATGGAAGCTAATGACTTTATGAGAAATCAAGAAACAAAACAAAACCAAAATAATGAAAAAAATAAAAGACAATGTGAAATACATCACTGGAAAACCAACTGACCTGGAAAATGGCCTAGGAGAAATAATTTAAAAATTATTGGACTACCTTGAAGCCATGATCTAAAAAAGAACCTAGACATTATTTTTCAAGAAATTATCAAGGAAAACTGCCTTGATAGTCTAGAACCAGAAGGTAAAATAGAAATAGAAAGAATCTACCAATCACCTCCTAAAAGAGATCCCCAAATGAAAACTCCCAGGATTATTATAGCCAAATTCCAGAGTTCAAAGTCCAAGGAGAAAATATTGCAAGCAGGCAGAAGGAAACAATTCCAATATTGTAGAACCATATTCAGTATAACACAAGATTTAGCAGTTTCTACATTAAAGGATCAGAGGGCTTGGGATATGATATTCTGAAGGGCAAAAGAGCTAGGATTACAACCAAGAATCACCAGCCATGCAAAACTGAGTACAGTCTTTCAGGTAGAAAACAAACATTCAATGAAATAGAGGACTTTCAAACATCCCTGATGAAAAAACTAGAACTGTGTAAAAAAATTGATTTTCAAATACAAGACTCAAGAGAAGCATAAAAAGGTAAACAGGAAAGGGAAATCATAAGAAACTTAATAAGGTTAAACTATTTATATTCATACATGGAAAAATAATATTTGCAACTCATAAGAACTTTGTAAGTATTAGGGCAGATAGGAGTATATGTAGACAGAGGGCACAGGTGTGAGTTGAATATGAAAGAATGATATCTTTAAAAAAATAAAATTAAGGGGTGAGAGAGGAATGTATAGGGATAAAGGGAAAGGGAGGGGCAGAATGGGGCAAATTATTATACATAAAGGAGGCAAAAAGAAACCTTTTACAGTGGAGAAGAAGAGGAGAGAGGTGAGGGGGAGTGAGTGAACTTGATATCATCCTAATTAACTCAATTGGGTATAGAAATCTATCTTACCCTATAGGAAAGTGGAGGGAAAGGGGATAAGAGAAGAGGAGGGGGTGTTTGGGAATGGGAATTTGAAGATCTTCTCTGCCCCTTAATAGACATAGGGGAAAGTTTGAAGACCTCCCTTGCTTTGAAAGTAAACTCTTCCCCCTAATAGGCTCAATGTAATCACATGGAGCCTGTGATGGAGGGAATTTGTTGAAGGGTACAGCAGAACCCACAGGAAGCTTCCCTGCTATGAAGATCAACTCTATCCCCTAATAGGGTAAATATAGTCACATGGAGCCTGTGGTGGGAGGAATTTGCCGAAGGGGAGCACAGCCCACAGGAAGCTGGTAGTCAGAGCTTAGTGAGATGGTGGGGAAGAGAGGATTCTTGGGTAAGGAGTCAGATAGATTTGTGAGTAGATATTGATCTTGTATTGGGTTGTGGGAAGACTGAAGGATGCTTTGGCTCTCAGTGTTATTATGGCTTCTGAATACCTTTGGTACTATGATGGAATTAGCTTACTGGTTTTGGGATTCGGTTCTCTGGTGTCTAAATAAATGCTTCGGTTCTATCCTCTATCTGGAGAGTTTGGTATATTTTGCAATCGAATGTCATGTGATACTTATAGTCATAGTCTTAATCATGATCATGGGTGCTGTAAATATTTCATTGGCGCTACAGGGTGATAGAAGGGAGGGCAGATAGGGGGAGGTAGTAGTCAGAAGCAAAACACTCTTGAAAAGGGACAGGGTGAAAGGAGAGAGAGAATAAAATAAACAGGGAGTGGGGGAAAATCAGATAGATGGGAATGCAGTTACCAATAATAACTGTGAAAAAAATTGAAGCAAGTTTCTCTGATAATGGCATCATTTCTCAAATATATAGAGAACTGAGTGAAATTTATAAAAATAAGAGCCATTCCCCAGTTGATAAATGATCAAAAGATAGGAAAAATTTTCAGATGATGTTATCTGTATAAAGCTATCTATAGCTACAGAAAAAAATGCTCTAACTTACTATTGATTGGAGAAATGCAAAGTGAAATCATTCTGAGGTACTACCTCCTCATACCTATTAGATTGGCTAATAGGACAGAAAAGGAAAATAACAAATGTTGGCGGGGATGTGGGAATAGTAAGGCATTAATACACTGTTGGTGGAGTTGTGAACTGATTCAACCATTCTGTAACACAATTTGGATGTATTCCCAAAGGGTTATAAAACCATGCATAACTTTTGACCTAGTAATACTACTACTAGGTCTGTATCCCAAAATAGATTTTTTTTAAAAAGGAAAAGGACCTATATGTATAAGCATATTTATAATAGCTCTTTTCTGGGGACAAAGATTTGGAAATTGAGGGGATATCCATCAACTGGGAAATGACTGAACAAGCTGTGGTATGTGATTGTGATGGAATACTATTGTGCTATGGGAAATGATGAACAGAATGTTCTTAGAAAAGCCAAAATAGACTTGTGTGAATTGATACAAAGTGAAAAGTACTGTGTATAAAGTAACAACAATATTGTAAGATGATCAACTGTGAATGACTTAGCTATTCTCAGCAATGCAATGATCCAAGGCAACTCTGAAGGACTTTTGATGAGAAATGCTATCCATCCTGAGAGAAAGAACTGATCGTTTATGAATACATATTGAAACATAATTTTTTTTTTGCTTTCTTTGTTTTTCTTGAGGGTTTTTTCCTTTGGTCTATGTTTTCTTTAACAACAACCCTATTATGGAAATGGTTTGCATGACTACACGTTTAACCTATATTGAATTGCTTGTCTTCTCAATGAGGGGAGTTGGTGAGGGAGGAAGGGAGAGGATTTGGATCTCAACGTTTTTAAAAGGAACGTTAAAAATTGTTTTTACATGTAACTGGGGAAAAATAAAATGCTAAATAAAAAAAGAATAACTTTGAATGAATAAGTAATTTTTACTATTATAAATACCCAAATTAACTACAAAAGAAATATGAAGGAAGATGCTATCTGATAAAGAACTGATAATTAGAAGTATGTATAGAGTGATTTTACATATATGTACACATTTGTGTCTAATGGTAGTCATATCTAAAGTGGGGGAAGGGAAGGGCAAAGGAAAGAAAAAAATGTTATATATTTTAAAAGAATAGCAAGTTATAAATAATAGATTTGCAGTTTCATGTGCAATCATCTTTTTAAAATTATGCTAATGTTACGGAAATGTGTGTTGCATTCCTTAAATTAAAAATAAAATAAATTAAAATTAAAAAATTTTTGGTGCTGGTTAAAAAAAAATGAGTGCATGAATGGAAAAGAATCAGAAGTAATTTAATTCAATTAGTCCAGTGTTTAGCTGCTCTGAAAACATAAATTCCTAGGAAAGAGGTCCCTATTTGATAACAATTGCTGAAAAAACTTGGAATTTGTCTATTATTGGTTTTAGATCAACATCCTACATCTCATACAACAGTAAATTATAAATAGTTATCTTACTTGAATACATACAATTATACCACAAAAATGAAAAGAATGATAGATTAGATACTTTTCACACCTATGGCTAAGGGGGTAAATTATTAAGCAAAGAATAAAGGTGATTACAGAATATAAAATAGATTAATTTGTGCCACAGAATCAATGCTTTTGAATTGTGATGCTGGAGAAGACTTTCTAGAGTCCCTTGGACAGTAAGAAGATCAAATCAGTCAATACTTAAAGAAATTAATTAAAGCAATTATATCAAAGCTGAAACTTAAATACTTTGGCCACATAATGAACAGATAGGACTCATTTTAAAAGACTCTAATGTCAGAAAAGATTGAAGACAAAAGGGAAAAAGGATGGCAGAGGATGAGATGGATAGTGTCATAGAAACAATGAAATGAACTTGAACAGACTTTAAGAAATAGCGGAAGATAGGTTCATGCTATGGTTCATAGGGTCATGAAGAGTTGGATATGACTGAACAACAATTTTGACTACATGAAACTGAAAAGCTTTTGCATAAAGAAAATTAATGCAACTAGAATAATAAAGCAGGCAACCGAGAAAAATATTTGTATGAAATATCTCTCATAATGATATAAGATATATAGGATATTAATATAACTATATAACAAAGTTATTCCTCAATAGATTAGAAATCAATGGATATAAACAAAAATTCTCAAAAGAATTGCAAACTGTTAAATCATATGAAAGAGTGCTCCAAATCACTAATAATGAGAGAAATGAAAATTAAAATGATGCAGGTGTCATTTCGCACTCAATAAATTAACAAAGATGACAAAAGATGGTTTTAGTCAACATCAGAAAAGTTGTAGAAAGACAAGAACACTAATGAATTTTGGGTAGTACAGAGGTTTAACCTAACCATTGGGTTTTGGTTGGTTTTTTGTTTTGGGTTTGGGGTTGGGTTGGGGTTTTTTGGTTTTGTTTTGTTTTTTGCATTTTCAAATAGTGTTTTATTTTTTCCCAATTCCTTGTAAAGACAATTTTTTAATATTCATTCAAAAAAAATTTTGAGTTCCAATTTTTTTCCTTTCCTCCTTTAACCCCTCCCTAAAAAGGTAAGAATTTTAAATAGGTTATAAACATGCAATCTTAAAACGTATTTCAGTGTTAGTCATGTCAAGAGAAGAAACAGATCAAATGGGAAAAGCCCCCCAAAAAGATAAAGAAAGTGAGAAGAGCATGCTTCAATCTTCATTCAGACTCCATCAGTTCTTTCCTTGTATGCGGATAACATTTTCTATCATGAGTGCTTTGGAATTGTCTTGGACCATTGTATTTCTGAGAAGAGCTAAGTCATTTATAGTTATCACACAGTGTTGCTGTTACTGTATACAATGTTCTCCTGGTTCTGCTCATTTCACTTTGCTTCAGATCATGTAAGTCTTTCTAGGTTTTTCTGAAGTTCACCTGCTCATCACTTCTTATGGAATATTTCATTACATTCATATACCACTCCCCAATTGATGGGCATCCCCTCCATTTCCAAGTCTTTGCCACCACAAAATGAGCTTGCTATAAATATTTTTGTACTTCTATGATCTTACCATTCCTAAAAGTAATTTGGAATTATGTGAAGAAAGTGACTAAAATGTCCTTGTCTACTGACTCAAAGATTTAATTGCTAGATATATACCCCTAAAGAAGTCAGTGACAAAAAGAAAGATCACCAAAATATTTATGCCAATACTTTTTGTAGTAGTAAAGAATTAGAAAAGAGTAAATGCCCATAAAATATAATACTGAGAACATATGGACTTTGCTACCTTCACTTTGCATCAGATAATATATCTTTATATGTATGTGTGTACATATATTATCATATATGATTAAAACATTATAAAGAACCATAATAAAACAATAAAAACTTAATGCTATGAAATTTAAATGATCAAGCTTCATCTCAAAGAAGAGATACACAGAGCTTCCTCCCACCCTGCCCCTACTTTTTTGAAGAGATGAGGCACTCATCTCTTAATATAAAGACAGACTTTTTTATATATAGTGATTAGTTTTGTTGTACTGGGTTTTTCCCCTTTTCATTCTTTATTATATGGGATTACTCTGAGAAGAGATGACAGTCCTTTTAAAATAAAAAATTCAATTAATATTAATTTAAGATATTTTTTTAAAACAAAAGGTTCAGAGACTGGGGCTCATGTGACTAAAGACAGTCTAATCTAGATAGAACCCAGGACCCCCTAGGTAGACAAGGGATCGTCTAAGGGCATTAGAATCTTTAAGGGAGATATCTAAAGGCTAAAGTTGAAGGAGAAGGAAGAAATGTAACTTTATATCACAATTTTTTTAGGCCCTATTTGGGGCTTTATAATAGGTGGGTCTTTCAGACTAGTTTAATCAGTGGAAAAAAGTCAAGAAGAACTCAGGAGAAGCCACAATATTGTGGAGAAAGTGACTTGGGCAAAAAGTACTAAGGAGGACGTTGGAGAATGGCTTAGTACTCAGCAAGCCAAGAGGTGAGAAAATTCTTTATTAGACATTTCTCAAAGCTTTACCTGGAAGTCAAAAATATGAGTTCTGATATTAGGATCCATGGGGGGGGGGGAGTTCTCTGTGTGGTTTCTTCTTTATTCATTCAACAAACATTAATGAAATACCAAATGAGATGATTTCATAGAAAAAGAAAGAGCTTAGTACAGAGCGTGTCACATAGTAGTCACTATATAAATGCTTGTTCCCTTCCCCTTTTCTTCTCCTTCCCTACCTCTTCCACACCCTTCCCCTACAACTAGTTATATTGAGGTACTGGTAATATTTTTAAAAATTTTCTTAATGAAACAAAATGACAAGATCTCTAAGCATCTCTTACTTAAGGGAGTAATACTCCTACATTGCTTAGGAATAGATCAGAATCAGCTTTCAATACCACTTTTATATTAGAACAATAGGAAATAACATATGTACCAAGTACCTCATGGGACACATTGTGTAGGCTCACCAAAGAAACATGGAAAATATATTTACAAAATGGGTTTGAACAGGTTGGATCAGAAATGGGAATGGCAATCTTATGAAAAGTTCGCAATGACACTAAATACCTACAAATAGCTGATAGGGTCTATACTTGGAAAGCTTCACTGGAAAAATTACTCTAGTAAACCCGAGTAAACATTAGTCAATTTTACCCAGAAGGAAGATAGAACTGTCTTGTGAATTGAAGCTCAAGTTCCAACTCAGCTAGCTATTCTAAACCCAAGGATTAAGAGAAGCTTGTGTGTTCTAATGGGCAGTTGGTACATTTCAGCCAAAGCAGCCAGCTGGAAAGACTAAGAAAGAATGTACGGTGTTCCTTGATTATTTGTACAAAGTAAAATCAACAAATAGAATGGATTTTGTAAGTTGTTTGCTATTTTCTTTTAAGTAAATTTTCTCTCTGACTGAAGTCATTTGTTTATTTAGTGCCAACTTAAACACATAGCAAATAAAATTACTTATTGGGTTGAAAAAACACATATTTGATCACATTAACTATCATTAAAAGTTCCTCATACTTCTCCCAGGTCCTTTTTAATAAAAATAAGAGGAGACTAGAGTTGTCTCTTTTGCCTCCCTTTGAATCACATGATGATCTCTGCCATGCTGCATGTTGGGGATAGCCCTCACTACAGCAAGATAGTTGAGAGGGAATGTACTCATAGTGGAAAGGTTCAGGAAGGACTTCATAGAGAAAGTGGTGTTTGAATTTCATCGAGAGAAGTCTAATACAAAGAGTGGGTCCAGGAGTGAGGGGACAAGCCTGTGGTCTCCACTGCTGGGGATGGCTTAGTCTGGACAGCTTGAGTTTGGGAGTTTCAGTAGCAAAAGATCATCAGGTACCCTTACTGACTCCAGTAAAAATATGGTGAGCTCCCCAGGATGGAGTACCACCGGGCTACCTAACTAGGAATGAACAAGCCTAGGTCAAAAAAAATGAGGTGGGTTAGAGTTTCGGTGTTGCGATTTCCTTGGGATTAAAGGTTCAGACTGTTTACAACACTTCCTTCCCACCTGAATACAAAGAAGCCCCAGGGGTGCTTGATACTTGGCTGGTAGATCACAATGGCATAGGAATTTCATTCAGCTGAGTCTACTCAAGACATCCTCAATGCCCACGCTTGTTCAATATCCCTTTTCTACTATGGCTTATTAAACGTCTTGTTTGTTAATTGTTGAATGACCTACAAATGTCTCTTTTTAAGTGTCAAATCTAAACTACTTGACTCAGGCCCAGGCCAGAACATCAAGAAAGTTAAAGAGGTAAAGAAACAAGTATAGGGCACCCAAGACAGAGTCCGGAGGAGCATTACATGTATGATGAGACAGGAGAGGAGATAGGGAAGGAGCAGGAGGCGAACCAGGAGAGAACAATTTAATGAAAGCTCAGAGAGGAGAGAGTATATAATAACAGAGATTAGTCAGCAGCATCAAAGGCAGCAGATAGGTTTAGAAGGATTAGGAGTAAGAAAAAAAACATTAGATTTGGCAAATAAGAGATCATTAATAATTTTGGAAAGAGCCTTTTAAGTTGGGTGATGAGATACAGAAGCCAGATTCCTGATGGTTGAGAAGAGGACAGGGAGAAAATGCAATAAATATAAATAGCTTTTTCTAGGAATTTGGCAGAGAAAGGAAAAGTTTAGGATGGGAGGAGAGGGCCTGAGTAAAAGTATTTTTAAGAATGGGAGAGACTTGAACATATTTGAAAGCTTTAGCAAAGGATCTAGTAGATAGAGAGGAAATCATTAAAATTGCAATAATGGATGAAACCAAGCACACTTGCCTTGTCAAGGAGAAAAGCTATAGGAAGAAAAGAGGAAATAGTGGGAATTATGTCAAGAGGTTTTGAGATGAAAGGAATGAGAAGCGACAGAAGCTCCTGTTGAATGGCCACAATATTCTCCATTAAGAGATAAAAATCTTCAGCTGAGAAAGAGAAGAGAGATAGGTGTGGGAAGTTTGGGCAGGGAAGATAAGGCTTACAAGAACTTTTATGGTGACTGAGGCAGTTTGGGAGAGGTAAAAAGATATCCTTGTTTCAGTGAAGGCCTAGCTGAAGTTGGATGCCATGAATTTACAATTTACCCAGTCAAAATGGCGGGTGACCTCCTCCTGTACCATCTGTTTGTATTTGAGATAGAGCAGAGATAGATGGTGGGGGTGATTTAGGGCTGAAATTTGTCAAGGATTGTGTAGTGAAGAATAGGTTTAGGAGGTGTTCATGCATAGGGAGAGATAGAATGATAGGTGATTATGGTCAAATAGAAAAATGTGAAAGTTATTAATTAAGGAAATAAAACATTTGTTGGTAACAGTGAAATCTAGTTTATGACTGAAATGGAGAGAAGATCTTGAACCTAATCTTTTCTTAACCTTTTTTTTTTTTTAAAGTGTTATGGATCCTTCTGGCATTCTAGTGAAGTCTATAGATAGACCCCTTCTTAAAATAATATACTAGAGAACTTCAACATCCATGCTGATGCTCTCTAAAATTATCCTTCTTATTCATCAGGCTCCTTAAATCTCATTACGTAGTCCAAGAGTTCTTGCTGGGCTACATTAATTTTAAAAAAATTATCTTGATCATTATTATTCCAATATAATTGGTTTCTATTGTTAAACATTTATTTATTTTGTGCCCTTAAAAACTATTATTATGAGTAAAGGCAAGGCTTTTCAATGATTTTGTTTTCCTTTCTAGGACATTGGTACTTTATCATGCTCATTCAATTTTTCTGTTTTTTTCTCATCTATCCTGAAATGACTTGAAGGAGTAGACAATCTTTATATTCACTGGTAATCTAGATCCTAAAGAAACAGTTGTGTGTACTCATATCTAAGAACACTGGCTATTCTGGTATCAGATTGTCCTTTTTGTGACTGTTTCACATTAAATTTGGATATGTCAGTAAAAAGTTTTTCCAAACAATTTCATAACCACTGTTTTCTAGACTCATCACACCTACTGTTTCCTCCTCATCTTCTTTTTGTTTCCACGTGGTCCCTCCTCCCCTCTCTGAGTTGCTTTTAAGTAATACAGGCATGTAAAGTAAAAACAGTGGCATGGAACAGGTTTTACCAATGTGGCTCATACAAAGGAAGGAAGAACTGCATTGGTGAGTAAGTATTGTGAAAGATCTGTCTTGTACGGATTCTACAGCCTAGATTAAATTAAAGGAACTACCCATACTTGAGGAGCATTGGTGTTCACAAGAATCTGATTTTCTTACTCTGTGTCTCTTTGGGATAGAAACAAGTTGTTGTTTTAATAGACATTGATGGCTGTTAAAATTCCTCTGAAGACTCAGAAAACATTTCCAAACAATCTTTCCTATTTATTCCTTGACCGAGTTCATTTAGTTCCAAAGCATTGTCTCTTGTACTCACCGGCCTCTCTCATCTTCCAAGTCTGCCATCTATTCGCAGCTAAATCAGTCATTCAGTTTCTGAACCAGGCTCCTAGGGGTAGTGAGTCCTTTCTTCCCTACTCCCTTTCCCCTTCTTAAATTAGTGCTGTTGGTTGTAGCCAACACATCATTTTCAATTCAGTTCAATTCAACATGATCCCATTACGTCTAAAGTTCTGCACTAAATGCTCGGGAAGATAAAGGAAAATGGTTCAAGTCTTCCAGAAATATGAAATCTAGTTGATTACATCCTCGTTTTCATCTTAAAAGTCTTTTTCTAACAAGTGGTTAGCAAGGTCTTTTCTATCTCAGTTTTCTATCCTGGAATAAGGAAAAGTTTATCTTAAATTGTGCAAGAGTTGACAGTGCATTACTTCAACCCATGCTGCAGAGGGGTCAGGCCAGGACAGGATGCTAGCACTAAACATCCTTATTCTTTGCTGTACTGCATAGGCCTAACATTTACTGAGACCTCTAGATCCATGTATATACTGACCTCTAGGGGTTGGCTTTTCTTCACTTAAACTCTTTATCTTCTCATTGAGTTCCAGCGCTGTGATGGCAGCCTCCTGCTTAGCTGTTGTCAAATCAGTCTGTAGCTTTTTCACTTTCCTTTTGTACTTAAGTTTCTTTAAAAGAAAGAAAGACAGGAAGAAGGAAAGAAAAGAAAAAAAGAAAAAAGTTTCTGTCATGAAAAACAGGTCGGGGTGAGGGTGGGGGGAGAGAAAGGAACGGAAATGCAAAGAGAGGAAAATTACTAACAATGCCTATACACATAACCTTGGAAGAATGACATAGCTGGAAAATGTTTGGGGCTTGTACAGATCAGATCCTGTCTGACTTTTATATAATAGGATGTGCATGTGTGCTTGTGTATGCAAGGGAGACAACAAATTGAAATTCAGATCATTTTAAGATTCACTTAACTCTTAACATTTAACTTCTCTATGGGTTACCAGAATGGAAAAATTTAGACTTTTTGAGGTAATGTGGAGAAGCAGCTGGATTAGAAACATTATCTGCCAACCCGAATTTCATTACCACTGATAAGCTAAGGTAGAGTCAGCTGTAAATTTTCCTCACTTCCTGTTACAGGAATGTAAATTTTTAAGATCTTCCCTGCCCCTAGGTTAAGTGCACCTGGAGCCTGTGGTGGGAGGCTTGTTTTTCAGGAACACCCACACCTTGGTGCTTCGTGATTGGGCAGTGGGTCAAGATGGTTGTTACATTCTCTGACCCAGGAGAAGGCTATATAATCCCTGATGTGAGACTTTGATTTGGGGCTCTCTTTGAGAAGTGTTGTGTGATTTGACCAGACAAGACTCTGGGAGAGCCCGCCAGCTTTGAAAACCCAGATGTTGATGCTTCCCTCTCGGTTAACGGTGATTTGGTATGGATGTAATGGTTGGACAGTGGGAGGCCTGTCTGCTTGAAATGTTTCTGTCTGTATCCTCTGAAGTTTGGGGTGCTGACTTTTCCCCCTGAACTAGGTGAATAATATGTTTGATTGATTAAAGCAAGATTGTTAACCCACTTTGAGTTGCTTTCCTTTAGAAAAGCAGATCTAAGAACCCATGTTGGCAGCCACCCTGGGGATTCTGGGGGGCTTGCTGCTATACTTCCTCAAAATATTTAGAATCTTTCCTGATCTGGAATATATCCATTTGAATTTGAATTTATCATATTATTCTAGATTCTTTATGTCTTCTTCAAAAAAGAAAGAAAAAGAAAATGAGAAAGGAAATTATTTGGTTCTAAATATCATAAATACAAAGAAATCATGTAGATCTCATACATAAATGCCACTAAATGATATAAATATTGAATATGATGCTCAAATAATTGAAGATACTTACTATGTCTCCATATATGAACATGTCTGGTCAATGATGCAGCACAGGTGTGTTCATATATACAAATATGAACTCAAAATAGTTAAATTATATTTTACTGGAATGTGTTTCAATAGAAAGCTTTTCTAGTACATTTACAATATGATTTAAATTCACCTAAATTTGACATATGCAAAACTCTTAGAAATACACCTATTATATAAGGTGATAATTGATAACATTTACCTTCTCACTAAAAGTTTTCATTTGGCAAATACAAAAATACGTGTATTTATATTTAAGTCCTCAAATGCTGTCACGTTTGTTGAAATTTTCAAATTATTTTCCCAATACCTCCCCCTAAATATGAACTGTCAACAAACATGGTCAGATTTAAGGAGCTTGAGCAGGTTTGCTGAGGTTAAGGTGGAAGAAGGGGCAGGATCAATTTGAAATGAAAGTCTAAATCATGGACCCAAACCAGTTTGGGTTGTCTAAATTGCTTAGAAATTGCTTTTTTGTTGTTATTGCTTTACTGAATGAAGAAACAGGTCAAAACCTTTCCTTTTTTCTTTTCCCCAGACAGAAGGGCTACATGACATTTATCTGTATTCCTCCTTTGGGCATTTTAGGAATTAAATTAAATTTGCCAACATGCTTTTTATTAGTCATAGACATCAAATTATTTCAATCAGGGTAATATTTTCCTCCATTTTTACATTCACATGCCCAGCAGCCATAGTGTTATATTAAGACTCTAATTAGGCCTATTATTACTTACTTTGTAACTATATACATTACTCTATGATTATGGAAACATCAAGGCTTTATGGCCTGAAGGTAAATTCTTAGTGCCTGCTATTCTACAAACTTTTACTACTGGGTGGAACAGGAGAGGAAATCACATATTTCTATGTTGTTTTTAAAAGGAAATATTTATCTGTATTATACTACTGAATAGCATGAACTATGCCAGGATTCTAGGAACTAGAAATAATAAAGAAAAACATATAAATTTAGAACTTTCACCTAGGTTTATAATCTCAGGGAAATTTCAGGGTATTTCTACAACTTTTTAAACAGTGAACTTGAAACATTTTATAAGAAAATAAATTCAGCAATCAAAAATAATCTCTAAAATATCTGTATTCAGTCTTTGTCACATTGAAAAATAACTATTAACTCGTGAAATCAGTTCTGTATTTTGGATAATTTTTCTGCGCGTTTGTCTTAGTTTTTCTTTATGTAGGTAGAAGTATCTTAAATGAACACAGAAATGTAAATAGCTTTGATCCAATCTGCAACTAATCAGTTTTTTGTTTAGGTGAAGTTGGTGACTACCTAATAAAAAAGATAACATCTGTATAGCAATTTAAGGCTTACAAAATGTTTTCCTCACAACATTAAGTTAGGAAGCACAAATATTATTAACCTTATTTTACAAGTGAAGCAAATGAGGCCCAGAAATGTACACAGGATAAAATAGAAACTCTTTTGTTTGGCTTATAAGGTTCTTATCTGACTCAACTGACTCAAGCAGAATCAGACTTTGTGGGGAAGGAGCCAGCAAAGAGCCTGGACCTGTGATTGATGCTTATTCATGCTGGGGGTGGGGAGTAGAAGTAGAGGGAAGAGGAGAATTAACCTGGGGAATTAACTACTTACTAGCTGATATTCAAACTCTCTGTCAGTGGGGAAAAGGGACTTTGAGTCATTACTACAGGCCTTACTTTGATGGGGTGACTCAGAAGATAGGAGTTTTCCTGGACTGTCTTTCTTTAGTGGGACAGGGAGGCTACTGAAGTCCTTATAAACAATCGTCTTTTGTCCCTGTGACACTGAACAAAACTTCTGCTAGATCTCATTCAGGGAAGCCTGCAGCTGGAACAAAATCCTAGTGTCCACTTTCACAAAGAACCAGATATTTAGGAGGATTATGAGCCCATCCTAGAAAAAACTATCTTAGCCAATCCTCTCCATTTGTCACCCTGTTATATCTGTCCAACCCTGTGGTCTTTTTGCCTAGGGAACATCCCTCCACCATGCCAGCCCCCTTTCTCTCATTGGTTATTTAGAGGCATAAGGGAGCCCTTATTTGGGTAAGCAATTCTAGTTGGCCAATCTTTATTCCCCTCTTAACCCTGCCAACAGTGCATTAGCATATGTCTTTTTCCACATCCAGCATCTGTCATTTTCCTTTTCTGTCATGTTAGCCAATCTGATAGATTTGAAGCAGTACCTCAGAGTTATTCTAATCATTTCTCTAATTATTAGTGATTTAGGGCACTTTTCTCATATGACTATTGAAAACTTTAATTTCTTCTTCTTAACATTGCCTGTTCACATCCTTTGATGACTTATCAATTGGGGAATGACTCTAATTTTTGTAAATTTGGCTCCGTTCCCTATATATTTGAGAAATTTAACTTTTAACAAACTTTCTGTAAAATTTCCCTCCAGTTTCCTGCTTTCTTTCTAATTTTGGCTGCATTGATTTTGTCTGTGCAACCCCTTTTTAATTTCATGTACTCAAAATTATGCATTTTACCTCTCATGATCCCTTCTATCTCTTTGTTCATAAAAATTTTCCCTTATCTACAAACCTAACAAATAATTTTTTCCATGCTCCTCTAATTTGCTCACCACCTTTTATGTCTAAATAATGTCCTTTATATAATGTCACATACCTATTTTAACCTTACTTGGGCATATAGTATGAATTGTTGGTGTATGCCTCATTTCTGTCAAACTATTTTCCTTTTCCCAGAAATTTTTGTCAAATAGTGAATGTTTGCCCCCAAATCTTGAATTTGGGGGTTTATCAAACACTAGATTACTATGGACATTTAAAACTATGTATTATATGCTCAATCTATTACACTGATCAAACACTCTATTACTTAGCCAGTACCAGATTGTTTTGATGATTACCACCTTGTAATCCAGTTTGAAATCTATTAGTGTAAGGCTACCTTCCTTTACTTTTTATTCATTGATTCCCTTGATATTCTTTATCTTTTGTTTTTCCAGGTGAATGTTGTTTATTTTTTTCCCTAGTTCTATAAAATAACTCATTGGCAGTTTGATTGGTATAACACTGAATAAGTAAATTGATTTAGGTATACTAGACATTATTATTGTATTGGTTTGGCCTACCTATGAGTAATTTAATATTTATCCAACTATCTAGATCTGTCTTTATTTATGTGAAGTGTTTTGTGATTTTGTTCATAAAGTTCCTGGGTTTGTCTTAGTATGTAGACTACAAAGGATTTTATATTATCTGAAGTTATTATAAATGGAATTTCTTTTTCTATTTCTTCTTGCTGGGGTTTGTTGTTAATATAAAGAAAATTAAGGGGTAAGAAAGAGGAATGGATGGGAAAAGGGAAATATAGAATCGAGTAAATTATCTCACATAAAAGTTGTACAGAAGGGGCATTTTACAGTGAAGAGTGGGATAGAGAATTTGGGGTGCACTTGAACCTTATTCCCATCGGAATTGGCTCAAAGAGGGAATAAAATATGCACTCAGTTGGGTATAGAAATCTGTTTCACTCTACAGGAAAGTTGGAGGGGAAAGGAATGGAGGAAAGGACTGACAGAAGGGAGAGAAGACTGGGGAGGTGGTAGAAGCAAAACCCTTTTGAGGATGGATGGAGGGGAATACACAGTAATCATAACTAGGAAAACAATGCCTCATTTTTCAAATATGTAGAGAAATGAATGAAATTTGTAAGAATACTGGTCATTGCCCAATTAATAAATGATCAAGGCAAATGAACAGGCAGTTTTATGATGAAGAAATAAAAGCTATCTTCAGTCATATGGGAAAATACTCTAAATAACTATTGAGTAGAGAATTAGAAATTAAAACAACTTTGAGGTACCATCCCACACCTATCATATTAACTGACAGAAAAGGAAAATAACAAATGTTGGCAGGGATGTTGGAAAACTGAGGCCCTAATGCACTGGTGGTTGAGTTGTTAATTGATTCAGTCATTCTGGAGAACAATTTGGAACTATGCCCAAAGGGCTATCGAACTCTATGTACCCTTTAATCCAGCAATACCGCTACTTGGTCTGTATCCTAAAGAGATTTTAAAAAATAGGAAAATAACCTATATGTACAAAAATATTTATAGCAGCTCTTTTTGTGGTGGCAAAGAATTGGATATTGAAGAGATTCCCACCAATTAGGGAATGACTGAGTCTGTTGTGGTATATGATTAGGATGGAAAACTATTGTACTCTAAGAAATGACAAACAGAATGCTTTCTGAAAAACCTGGAAAGACTTACATGAACTAATGCAAAATGAATTGAGCAAAACAAGGAGAACATTGTACACAGTAACAGTAATATTGTGTAATGATCAACTGTGATTGACTTAGCTATTCTTAGCAATTTTATGATCCAAGACAATTCCAAAGGACTTATGATGAAAAAATGCTATCCACCTGCAGAGAAAGAACTAATGGGGGGGGGGGGGGCAGAGCCAAGATGGCAGAGTAAAAGCAAGAACTTACTTGAGCTTATCCCCAATTACCTCCAATACCTGTGAAAAAGGACTCTGAACAAATTTTAGAGCTACAGAACCCACAAAATGACAGAGTTAAATATGTCTCCAGCTGAGGACAGCCTGGCAAACCAACACGGGAAGGGTCTATCACACTGGGCTGGGAGTGGAGAGCAATCCCATGTGGGCTGTGGTGGCACAGACTGGTGGCACAGAAGCCAATGTGAAATATCTCATTGGAAAAACAACTGACCTGGAAAACAGATCCAGGAGAGATAATTTTAAAATTATTGGACTACCTGAAAGCCATGATCAAAAAAAAGTCTAGACATCATTTTTCAAGAAATTATCAAAGGAAATTGCCCTGATATTCTAGAACCAGAAGGCAAAATAGAAATTGAAAGAATTCACTGATCACCTCTTGAAAAGATCCCCCAAAGAAAACTCCTAGGAATATTATAGTCAAATTCCAAAGTTCCCAGGTCAAGAAGAAAATATTACAAGCAGCTAGGAAGAAACAATTTGAGTATTGTGGAAACACAGTCAGGATAACACAAGATTTAGCAGCTTCTACATTAAGGGATCATATGACTTAGAATATGATATTCTAGTCAAAGGAGCTAGTATTAAAACCAAGAATCACTTACCCAATAAAACTGAGTATAATACTTCAGGGGAAAATATGAATATTCAATGAAATAGAGGACTCTCAAGCATTCTTAATGAAAAGACCAGAACTGAACAGAAAATTTGATTTTCAAATATAAGAATCTAGAGAAGCATGAAAAGGTAAACAGGAGAGATCATAAGGAACTTATTAAAGTTGAATTGTTTATATTCCTACATGGAAAGATGATATTTGTAATTCATGAGACTTTTATCAGTATTAGAATAGTGGAAGGGAATACATACATAGAGAGATGTATATATATATGTATGTATGTATATACATATATGTATAAGTGGGTATATGTATGTGTGTGTACATACACACATACACATGGAGGGCACAGGGTGAGTTGAATATAAAGAGATGATATCTAAAAATAAAAATTGGTGAAAGAGGAATATATTGAGAGAAGGAGAAAGGGAGAGATAGAATAGGGTAAATTATCTCACATAAAAGAGGCAAGAGAAAGCTCCTACAATGGAGGGGAAGAGCAGGTAGGTGAAAGGGAATGAGTCAACCTTACTCTCATTGAATTTGGCTTAAGGACGGAATAACATGCAATTCTGCTTTTCTAAAGGAAATCAACTCAAAAGGGGTTAACAATCTTACTTTAATCAAACATGCATATGTGTGTGTGTGTGTATGTGTATGTATGTATAATTCACTTAGTTCAGGGGAAAAAGTCAGCACCTTGAACTTCAGAAAATACATACAGAAATTACAAGCAGACAAAAAATACAGACAGAGAAAATAACACAATTCAGTAGACCAACAGACAGGATTTCTAGCTGTCTGATTATTACATACATACACACTTACCAGAGAGAGAAGCACCAACATCTGCGTTTTCAAACTCAGGGGGCTCAGTGGTTACCCAGAGTCTCATCTAACCAAATCATACAACTCTTCCCATAAGTGAACTGCAAAGCAAAACCTCACCTCAGAGTGTGTGTGTGTGTGTGTGTGTGTGTGTGTGTAGCCTTCTTCAGGGTCGGAGGACATCACAACCTGTGTGAACCACTGCCTGATTACAAAGTAACAAAAGGTGTCCCCCCAATCAAGCCCCTCCTGGGGGTTCCACTTGAGGCCCATTAAGGGGAAGGAAAGATCCTCAAATTCCCTAGGCCTATTAAGGGGCAGGGAAAATCTTCACATTCCCTTACCATTACACTCTCTCATAAAATAGAAGCAGATAGGAGAGTGGATCAAAAACAAGAATCCTACAATATGTTGCTTATTAAAAAAAATGCACCTGAAGCAGAGAGAAACACACAAAGTAAAGGTAAGGGCTGTAGCAGAATGTATTATGCTTCAGTTGAAATTTTAAAAAGGAAGAGTAGAGATCCTGATCTTAGACAAAGTAAAAGCAAAAATAGATCTACTTAAAAGAGATAAGGAAGGAAAATACATCTTGCTAAAATGTACCATAAACAATAAAGGATTCAAATTAAGAAGTGCAAGGAATCAAATTAAGAAGTGCCTGTCAGATCTATGGGAAGGGGAAGAATTCATGACCAAACAAAAGATAAAGAGCATTACAAAATGTAAAATATATAATTTTGATAATATTAAATTGAAAAGCTTTTATACAAACAAAACCAATACAACCAAGAAATCTGGGAAACAATGTTTACAGAAAGTGTCTCTGCCTCATTTCTCAAATATATAGAGAATGGAGTCAAATCTATGAGAATACGAGCCATTCTCCAATTGATAATTTATCAATTTATTGACAATTTATCAAAGGATAAAAACAGTTTTCAGATGAAGAAATCCAAGATATCTATATGCTTATGAAAAAGTGCTTTTAAACAACTCTGAAATACCACCTACCACCAATCAAATTGGCTAATATGCCAAAAGAGGAAAATGATAAATATTGGAGATGTGGGAAAACTGGTACACTAAGGCACTGTTAGTGTAGCTGAGAACTGATCTAATTTCTGGAGACCAATTTGGAACTATGCCCCAAAGGCAACCAAACTGTGCATATTCTTTGATCCAGCACTACTACTACTCTGTCTGTATCCCAAAGAGATCATAAAAAGGGAAAAGAATCTATATGTGCAAAAATATTTGTGGTAGAAAAATATTAGAAATTGAGGGGATGCCCATCAATTGGGGAATGGATAAACAAGCTATGGTATGTGAATAAATGTAATAGAAAATACTATTGTGCAAGAAGAAATGATGAACAGGCAGATCAGAAAAACCTCAAAAGATTTGTACAAATGGATATTGAGTGAAGTGAACAGGACCAGGAAAACACCGTACACAGCATCAATAATATCATGTGATGATCAACTATGAATGGCTCAGCTTTTCTCAGCATCACAATGATACAAGACAAGTACAAAGGAATCATGAAGGAAAATGCTATCCCTATTCAGATAAAGAACTGATGGACTCAATGCAGATCAAAGCTTATTTTTTTCACTTTCTTTATTCTTTCTCATGGACTTTTGATCTGTTTCTTCTTCCACAACTGTGATGAATATGGAAATATGTTTTACACAATAGAATATGTATAAAGTATATCAAACTACCCACCATTTTCAGAAGAAGGGAGGGGAAGGAAGAAGGGAGAAAAATTTGTAACTCAAAATCTTGTACAAAATGAATGCTAAAAATTTTCTTGATATGTAATTGTGGGGAAAAAAATACTATTTAAAGCAAAAAAAAATTTCTTCCCAAGGAAACCCCCCCCCAAAAAAAATTCTTTTTCTTTTTTTTGGGGGGGGAAGGTCAGGTCTGTTTCCTTTCACAAAATGATTAATATGGAAATATGTTTTGCATGATGGCACCACTATAACCTATATCAAGTTGCTTGACTTATTGATGAGAAGCCAGTGGATCAAGGAAGGAAGAAAATTTGGAAATCATTTTTTTTTTTTAAGCAATCAGGGTTAAGTAACTTGCTCAAGGTTACACGGCCAGTTATTTCTGGGTGTGGTGCTAAGTGTCTGAACCCGGATTTGATCCCCAGGTCATCCTGACACTGGAGCCAGTGCTCTCACTCGCTGTGCTACCTGGCCACCCTGAAATAAATTTTTTTTAATGTTAAAAATTGCTTTTACAAGTAATTGGGAAAATAAAATAAGAAGTTTAAAAATAAAAATCTTGCATCAATATTCATTAGGGAAATTGGTCTATAGTTTTCTTTCTCTGTTTTTGACTCCCTGGTTTAGATATCAAAATAATATTTATGCCATATAAGGAATTTGGTACAATACCTTTACCTATGTTTTTCAAAAAGTTTAGATATTATTGAATTAATTATTCTTAAAATATTTGGTAGAATTCATCTGAGCCTTAGGATTTTTTCTTAAAGAGCTCATTTGTGGTTTGTTCAATTTCTTTTTCTAAGATTGAATTATTATTTATATTTTTGTTAACATTTATCCATTTTACTTAGATTGTGAGTTATATTGGCAGTTGAGTAATATAACTCCTAATATTTGCTTTAATCTCATCTTCATTGATAGTGCATTCACCCTTTTCACTTTTGGTACCAGTAATTTGATTTTGTTTTTCTTTTTTTTTTCTTTTTAAATCAAATTAACCAATGGTTTATTTTATTGGGTTTTTTTTTCTCACAAAAGCAGCTTCCTGTTTTATTTATTAGTTCATTTTTTTAACTTTCAAATTTATTAATCTCTTATTTTTAGGATTTCTATTTTGCTTTAACTGAGGGTTTAAAATTTGTCCATTTTTTAGTTTTCTTTTAATTGCATGCCCAATTAATTGAGCTGCTCTTTTTTTCTTTTATTGATTTAAGTATTTGAGGATATAAATTTTCCTCTAAGTACAGTTTTGGCTGCATCCCACAAATTCTGGTTTGTTGTCTCACCGTCATTGTTTTTGATAACATTTTTTTATTATTTCTATGACTTGTTCCTTGGTCTCTTATTCTTAGTTTCTAATTAATTTTTAATCTATGCTTTCAACACTCTTTATGGCATGTCATTTTTATTGCATTGTGGTCTGAAAAGGGTGCATTTAATATTTCTACTTTTTGGCATTTGTGATGTTTTTATACCCTAATACATGATCAGCTTTTGTGAAGGTGCCATGTACAGCTGTATAGAAATGCTTCTGATCACTGTCTCCTTTAAATCCACCCTCTGTCATATAACTACCTCCCCCATTTTGCTTAGCTTCTTCCCCTCCTACTTCCCTGTTGGGTAAAATAAATTTATATACCCAGTTGAGCGTATATATGTATTCTTCCTTTCTCAAACCAGTTTAGATGAGAGTGAGGTTCAACCAATACCTGCTGTCCCCATTTTCCCCTCCACTATAAATACTCTTCTTTGCAGGCCTCTTTTATGTGAAATAATTTTCCCCATTCTTCCTCTTCCTCCTTCTCTCTCACCCTTTCATTCTTTTGGTGAGATAATCCCAACATAACATACTCACATTTGTTCTCTCTGTGTAGACTTCTTTTAATCAAGTTTTAATTAATAAAGTTCTTAAGACTTATATGTATTATCTTCCTGTATAGGAAGGTAAACAATTCAAGCTTATGAATCCCTTATGATTTCTCTTAGCTGCTAAATCTTTTGTGATGCTAGCTGTGGCTCCATGATATTTGAAAGACTCCTTTCTTGTTACTTGGAATATTTTTCCCCTTGACCTGGGAGCTCCAGAATTTGTCTGTAATCTTCCTGGGGGGTTTTCATTTTGGGATCTTTTTTTATGAGGTGATTACTTTCTATTTCTATTTTGCCCTCCAGTTCTAAAATAACTGTGCAGTTTCCCTTTATAATTTTTTGAAATATGTCTAAGCTCTTTTTTGATCATTGATTTCAGGAAGTCCAATAATCCTTAAATTATCTCCCTTTGATCTGTTTTCCAGTTCAATTGTTTTTAGGGTGAGATATTTCATATTCTCTTCCATTTTTTCATTGTTTTGACTTTTTTTTTTATTGTTTCTTGATGTTTCATGGAGTGAATAGATTCTACTTGAGCAAGTCTATTTTTTTATTTAATTAATTTGCTTGTTTCCTTTTAGTTTACAGGATTCAATTCCACAATTCCTTGAGTTTCACATTTTGTCCCCCCCCCCCCCATGGCAGCATATAGTCAAGTATAGGATCTGTAAATACTTTCACATTATACATTAGTCAGGTTCTAAAGATGGATTGTATCAGCTGGAATGAAAAATGGTAAAGAGGACATAAAACCAAATAAGAGAAGGAAAAAGATCAGGTATTTTGCTTCCACCTGGATATAAACTCAGTTCTTTCTAGTTCTTTCTCTGGATGCACATATTTCTCTCCATCATGAGTCTTTTGGGATTGACTTATATTACTGCATTGCTGAGAGGAGTCCAGTCTATCAAAGTTGGTCATCACACATACGTTGTGTCTGTAAATACAAATTTCTCCTGGTTCTACTCTTCTCACTCAGCATCAGTTTGTATAAGCCTCTCCGGGTAAATATGAAAATCGTCGAGCAAGTCTAGTTTTGAAGAAATTATTTTCTTCATTGGGGTTTTATACTTTTTTCCATTTGACCAATTCTGTTTTTTAAGTTCTTTTCTTGGATTTTTTAGGGGTCTCTTTTACCAAGTTATTAATTCTCTTTTGATAATTTTTTTTGCATTGCTTTCATTTCTTTTTTTCGTGCTTTCTTCTACTGCTCTTATTTGATTTTTAAAATCATTTTTTGGCTCTGAAATTCTTGTTGGATTTGTGTCTGATCTGCATTTTTCTTTGAGGCTTTGCTTTCATTGGTTTCATGTTATTGTCTTCTAAATGTGTGTCTTGGGCTTTCCTGTCACCATTGAAGCTTTTTATGGTCAGGTTCTTTTTGTTTTTGTTGTTGTTTGTTTGTTCATTTCCCCAACGTATTTTTTTTTAATTTCAACTTTAAGTTAGAGTTGGGCTCTACCCACCTCCAGGGAGAGGAGGTGGGATGTCACTGTCCCAAACTTCAGTCTTTTTTGCTCTTTGTTTTCACAGCTAGCACTGGGGGTGTGTAAATTTTTGGTGCTCCCAAAATGGTGTTATCCAGGGAGAAGTGTGGTCAATACTCTCCTAGTCTGTATTCTGGTCCTAATCCAGAAAGGGCCCCTGATCCCTTGTCTCTGCAAGTACTCTTCTCCATCCTGGAACTGTGACCTGGAAGTGAGCACTTAACGGATGCTTGTTGATTGATTGGTTGGTTTATTTATTGGCCTGGGCACAAGGACATCCTATTTTAGTCCATTTATATTTATTCATTTGCCTTGGACTTTCTCTCACTAAGTCTAATTTCTTCTTCTCTCAAGTGCAGACGTTTCACAAGATGACTTCCATGGTCCCTTTAACTTCTGGTCTTCAATATTCTTATCCTTTGCCTTCCTCCCTTCCTTCTCTAATCTTTCTAACACAATGTTATATGTGGAAGGGACCTTAAAGATCAGTTAGTCTAGCCTCCTTATTTTTCAAATAAAGAAACTAAAGCCCAGAAAGGTGAAATGATTTGCCCAAGACAAGTGAATGGATAAAAGGCAAATCAGAACTGTAACTCAGGTCCCCTGATTCTAAGGTCAGCACTTTTTCTTCTTTATCACATCCCCACCTGCTTCAGAAATAACTAATGTAGATGTATGGATCTAAAGTTGATTTGTCACATTAGAGACAGCAAACACTGCCCTAAGTAAGTTTTAAGCTGTTAGATAAGCAAAATAGTAAACAAATGTAAATATTTAAGTATAGGCCATAAAAAGTAAAGGAAATTTAGCTAACCATATTTTGAGCATAATCCTGTCAATTGGTCCCAAAGTCAACTCTAAGTTCTCAGTTCAAAGGAGGGATAAAAATACATTGGCACACCTTAATGAGCCTACTGTAAAGCTATTTTCCAGCTTTTTCCCTTGGGGGCAGAGAGAGAAGACTAAAATACCAAAGCTATATATGAAGCAATTTTGCAGTTTCTCAGCCCCACCTCTTACAGGTGTTGGTATCACTGGCAAACAATCAAAAAAAGTGATGTGGGTGGAAGGGGGAAGAAAACAGAAACTTGAGATGACAAAATATGCCAATGATGAAAAATAATCCCCACATCTTGTGAAAGGGCTCACAAGCTCATATAACATGATTAAGAAATAACGAAGAATTTTATTCCATGACTTTATACTTAGAGCTTCAGAATGTTTTATGCTCAGCACTCTCTCTAAAGTTTTAGGGGGCTTCCAGCTGAGAGGAAATACAAAGCAGGTGACTGGAATTAAATCGACTGTTGGATCACAAAGCAAAGGTCTGTGAAATTTATATCCAAAGTTTCACAAGCGCAGGGACCTTGTTTGCTTAATTCAACTCAGGACATCTAGCCCAATTCTAAACGATTTTGTTAATACTACAGGGGATGTATTATTCATCTTTTGGTCAAATTTTTCACGTCTTTACTGAGTTTCACTCTGTCATTGTCTATTGTGGGAGCGCAAGGGACAAACATATATGGTAGGGATGGAGTCCATCCTCAAAGGATGGAAAAAATCTACATAGAAAAAGAAAAAATGGATAGAAACAAAATTGATGCTGATAAAGGTTATAATAACCTTTGATGCTAGGTGAAAAGCTACCACCAAAAGTAGCAAGGGGGAAGAATTCTATGACATGATGCTTTTTAAACCTGCTATATATCATTGCTTTTCCATGAAACAGAATGTTTGCAAAAACCACCACCCCGTTTTTCTAGCAGGGAGGCAAAGAATTTTAGAAATTTGCAGTAGAAATTCCCAAGTACAAAGTCATATGCAGTTTGATTCAAATAAAGTTTTCTTTAGAAACTAGATGTTTAACCTTTTAAAATATTGATATTAAAACCCATTGCTTTCTGTCTCTGTATGTCATCTGTCTCTGCCTCTCTGCAACTCTCTGTGATTCTTTCTTTCTCTTTCTCTATCTCATTCTTTTGAAACTATATGACCAAGCTTGACCCCAGAGAAGAATAAATAATATACACCTCCCCTTCCTTCTTTGAAGAAATAAGGACATCATAAGTGTGAAATAATGCATATACTGTCAGCTACAGTAGAAGATGAAGCAACGAGGTGATGCCACAAACAGGGTGCTGGACCCAGATTCAGAAAGATCTGTGCTCGAAGCCAGCCTCACACACTTATCAGCTACATTACTTCAGGCAATTCACTTAACCTCTGTCTCAGTTTCCTCATCTGTAAAATGAAGATAATAATAGCACCTACCTCCCAAAATTTTTGTGAGGATAAAGTTAGATAACATGTGTAAAGTGCTTTGCAAACCTTAAAGTGTTATACAAATGCTAATTATCATTATGATGACAATGACGATGGTGATGATGACGATGAAGATGATGTGCTGGTTAATTTTGCTAAACTGATTTCCCCCCCCCTCTTTTTATTCTTTGTTAGGAATAACTTGCTGAGTAAGGAAGGGGAAGGGACACATTGGGAAATGAAAGTGATATAAAAAATGAAAGATATCAATAAAGATAATATTTAATAATAATAATAATAACAATGGCTAGTATTTATATAGCACTTAAAGATTTAGAAAGCACTATATAAATATTATCTAATTTTATTCTCATAATAATTCTGGGAGGCAGCTGTTATTATTATCCCCATTTTATATATAAGGAAACTGAGGCAGCCAGAAGTTAAATGATTTGTCCAGTGCCACACAGCTAGTAAATTTCTGAGGCTGGATTTTAACTCAGGTCTTCCTGATTCCAGGTCCAACACTCTATCCATTTTACCACCTCACTGAAATCTAACTGATATTAAAAAAGTACTTCTGAGGTTGTCATTGTTTAGGAACAAGGAAGCACCAAATATTTTCTTCCATTCTTCAAAAAAAGTCCATTAAAGCTGTACAAATCTTTCATGATGCTGGAATTTAAAATACAAATACTGATCACCACTTTTACTTAGTGGGTTTCTGAAATAAAATTAATTACATGACAATACAGAATATGAAGTCATTGTTTATAAGGCTTGGTATATAATCAAACATTCCTCAATCAACCACTTGTAATTTTCCATCAGTCTTTAATCCACCCAATATCTGAAGGCTGAACTTAACTGAATTCACTTCAATGTACTATAGAAAGTTTAAGGCACCAATGCTGGATCCTAACGCAAAATAAAATCTTGTCTTCTTTTTTTACTTGAATTTTACTACTTCAAAGTTCTGTGATTTTTGTGATACAGATCACAACGACTCTTTGCCCTTAGTCTTGGTGAGTTGCTATGGCCGAAAAAAAAATTACCACTCTGTGGTCTGCCTTTAAGGGGAAGAATCTCTCCAAATATAGTTAAGCTTCTCAAATAACAGATAAACAGTCTCTTACTCACAAATACTTAAGACGTGAAATAGTAACCTATCATTACTACTATCCATTCTTGGGAGGTAAAGACAACTTTGTGGGATGGCTCATCAGATATTTCACATTCATTTCTCAGATCTGGCCATTTTTCATCCATTCAGCGACAGCATTTTCCTGACAGAGCTGTCCTCTTGGCCTGAGAAGTTGCTGCAGACATCAGTTTCTGACCTCTTCAGAATTAGAGATGAGGCTAGAAGCATCCATTTCTCAGGGTCTCTGTTCAGGGAACTTGACCAAGACATACCATAGAAGAAGAAGCCGGGCACTAGAAGGATAATGTCAGATTTGCCTTAGAAAACATATATTCCTTCTGCTATGCACATGCAGGCACCATCAATGTAGGTAAAGAAGGAGAGAAATCCCACTTCCTCTCACTGGAAATCCAATGAAGAGCTACAAGGGGGTGTGTCACAACACAGTCCACCTCAAAGAGACAAGTTCTTTCCTTGCCCACAAAGTGAGTGGCTCTTCCTGAAGGAGTTTCTGATCATTTCTCCCTTAGTTATGGGGACATAGGGGATCCACCAGGAGCTGTTGGTACACACATATTATGCTGTTAATGTACACCCATGACGTTAGCAAAGGTCCAGAAAGTGTGGTACGCAGGAAGGGACCAGTGTGCATGGCTAACCTGATCACCTGTGTTTATATATATGTATTTCCTTCTATGCTTCATTTATTCCACATCTTCTTAGATTGGACTCCCCTCCCTGTACTCTACAATCCAGCAACATTGGCCTCTTGCAGTTCCTTTTCACTCATTATTCCCAATGCCTGGAATGTTCTCCCTCCTCACATATACCTCATGGCTTCCTTCAAGACTCACCCAAATCCCACTTTTCTGCAGGAGGCTTCCCCCTCACATTCCTCCCTCCACATCCCATGCCTTCTCTCTGGGATTAGTTCCCATTCCTATTGCATACTTCTTGTATCTGTTTAGTCATTTATATAGCCAATCTGGTTCTCATTGACATTTTCTCTCCCATTAGAATGTCAGCTCCTTCAGATCAAGAACTAATTTTTTTGGTTTTACTTTCTTTATACTCCCAGGGTTTAGCACAGGGCACATAGCAAGCACCTAATAAATCCTTGATTTATCAGTTAAATGATTGATTCCATTATCTTAATTTGTTCAATCATTCTCAAATTATTGCACACATAAGCTATTATCAATTTTTTGGTGTTTCAGATAGAGAAGCTATTTTGGCACAGATTGGTCCTTCCCCTCACCCCTGCCTTTTTTTTTTGTGACTTTTGGGGATAAAGTCCTAGCGATGGAATGATCAAGCTGAAAGTTATAATCAGTTTTGTTACTCCTATAGTATTCTGCTGTATAGTACTACAAAATGTTTGCACCAGTCTACAATTCCACCAACAAAGTAATAGAGTACCTATAACCCTACCTGTATCCCCCTTACAACTCATCTCCTCCATCCTCCCTAGTTTTCTCACTTGCATTTCCCATGGACCCCATCATTCTTCTACACACTTCTCCTAACCTTATTCTCTTACCTCTGTCCCTTCCTGATCACCCCTCAGTCTGATCTTGATCCAAAGCATTCTTCCGTGTTAGAATAGCCCTTCTAAAGTGGCTCTGTCCAAATAGCTCCAGATTTTCCTAGTCTCCATGGAACAATCCATAAACATGGCATCCTCTGGTGTGTCTAGCCCCATGATGAACTGGGCTTTGGAAGACAAAGTGATGAAAATGTGGGCCTCTCTACTATATTATTAACAGAGATGAATGACAAAGAAACACATTTCAGGACCCCTTATTTTGGGGTCTTCTTTGTATGGCATACCTGGAGCAGTGGTACCACATGTAAAAACTCATCTTTGTGGCATGGCATCATGTACCTTTGCCTGGCATGTTTTGTGAAGGCAGACCAAACCTGTCTTTGGTATTTGGAAAGAGTATCAAACAAAATGAAGTTCCAGTTTGATTTTTACACTCAGCATTCTCTCTATCTTTCTTAGCTATAAACTAGACAAACTTTTGTGTTAATCAGCTATACAGTGTATAGCATAACCATACTCCTGCTAAATATTTATTAGGTTGTATCTGGTAGGACTGTTTTTCATGGGAAAGGGTAAGTGATACTTAGAGTTTACATAGAGTATTTTTAAAATTCTTTGTAAGAAAATATGAACTATTAAAAGGCTTCTTCTAATGACAAAATGGCATTTATGGTGAAAAGACTGCTTATATTTTCTCAACAATAACTTTACATAGAAGTTATATAAATCTCAAGGAGATCATGCAAAGTGGGAATCCAAAAGTATGACCCAATTTTTTTTTTTGAAGCCCTGAACTTTTGTGGATGGCATGCAAAGTCAGAAGGAATAAGGTGTGGTTATAAAGTGAACTTCGGCTATGAAGACATTAGTAAGTTTCAGATTGCATGTTTTAACAGGTCAGAACAAATATTTTCTTTAGTTGCCATAGATCAGCCTGTCAAAGTCAGCTTGCTACTTGGTTTTATTGAAATAGAAGGTTTACGCATCTCCAGCAAGATGCCTGCTAACTTCAGGTAGGATACACTTAGGGCACAGGTTCCCAGCCAATAGAAGGCAATCTATAGATGGATTTCAAAACCTTACTTGGCATGTCATCAAACCAGTCACCGCTCTGGCATGCCCCTCCCCTTGTTAGTTCATGGGAGTTTCCAGTAGGGAAGAAAGGTTGACCAACAGCCAACAGTGACTTATACTCAACACCCACCACCCCCCTTATCAAGCAACAAAAGGAATTCTTCCTCAAGAAAAGTTGGGATCATTCATATAGATAAATGTCAGATATTCTTTAGTCCTGACCCAGATAATCCACAGGATACTAAGTTTGGCCTGATTGAGCATGTATGGAACATTTCAACCAGCCTCGGAACTGCTTTAATTTACTAAAGAGTCCTCAAGCAATCAACAATTATTTATTAAACGCTTACTATGTGCCAGATATAGTATTAGCTGCTAGAGAAATAAATAGAAAAAATAAAACAATCCCCAATCACAAGGAACTTCTATTCTAATGGGAAAATAAATCAAATATAGATATACATACATAGAGTGTAAAGGGTGTTCAAGGAGGTCAAACACCTCTCGTGTGAGAACTTGCTGAACACATTTCAGGACTGCTTGTCCACTTTTAGTGTCTACCTGGTACCCAACTCCCACCTGTGGCTCCAAGAAGCTATGATATGCCTTGTGACCACATGCTGGTAAAACCATCTCAGTAAATGGGCTAATCCAGGTTAAGGGTAAGTGAAGGGCCTCAAATCTGTCAATGAGTTAGGGAGGTGTCTATGCCAAGCAAGGAAAGATTCCTCCTGTAAAATGGATAGATTATAATAATTTGTTCCAATGGCCATGCAGACATTGAAGATTCCAAGGTCATCCACAGCTTTCTGGTCCATCACCAACCATCCTCACTTTGGTCTTGTTGCTGGCCTTCTATGACTCTGGGAAAGAGCGTGAAGCTGACTTTGTGCAGCTTTGCCCCACTAAAATCCAGTTCACACACGAGTAAAGACCTTACCCTGTGTTGTCATTGGCTCTCTTCGATAACAAAGGACAAACAACTATAACATTAATTAAGTATTGGATCCGTGATTTCATTAGTGAGGAAATTCCCTTTACCAAGGCATATCAGTGCTTCTCTCTAACTTAATCTTAGAGAGCTGGCTGCAGCACAAGACGTTAAGTGACTTGCCTAGGGGCACAAATCCAATGTGGGTCAGAGGCAGGACTTGAACCCTCATCTTCCTAGCTTCATGTCCAGCTTTTTATTCACTATGCCACACTGCCTCTCTAAAAGGATAAACATAAAAAGAATAAATAAACATTCGAGGTAGTCAGGGAGCTAGTGAAGGACCTTAGCATTTGGGAGAAACAGGAAAGACTTCGGATATAAGGTAGCTCATAAGCTTTATCTTTAAAGGAGACAGGAATTCTATAAGGCAGTGAGAAGAGAAGATGGCTGGAAAAGCCAGAGTTAGGCTATGAATTGCCCACACATGAGGAACAAAGAGAAAGCTAGTTTGAGTTGGATTGGAAATGTAAGAGGAGGAAGCACAAAGATTTTGGAAAGATAGCCTGCGGGCCAAGGTGTAAAAGGTTCTGAAAGGTAAATAGAGGAGTTAATATTTTATCTTAGAAGCAATAAAGAGTTGTAGTCATTTATCGAGTAGGAAAGAAACATGGTCAAAGCTGCTCTATGTTCACAATATGATACTTAGACATTCCTAGGCACCCTGAAATGAAGTCAAACCTATAAGAATCAAGGCTAGGATTTGCCCTGAATCCAGACTGACTTACATGAAATCGTAGTGAAATCATTTGCATGTGAGTTTTGGTCTACTTTCCTTCTCTTTGATGGCAGACAAAGACTTACTTCCATGTTTTATTTTTGGCTCAAGGGCACAGCCCTTTTTCAGGTTAAAATGTAGACTGGGCTGATCAACAATATTCAACTGACTTATAAATTAATTTGCTATTTTCTTTTTTTACTTTGGACACATTCCTTGCAACAGTAGCCAAGTAAATAAACAAACTGTAATCCAAATTACCCCAATGTAAACAGGAGATGTTCATCCCTAATGCATACAACCTTTTCCCTTTTCATTTGTGTCCCCACCCCACCAAAACAATCAAACAAACTTTTCTTTGTTCCCAATATATATCAGGCTCATAATGCCAAATGCAGTAAGACAGGTATTAAATGACTAGGCTAATATTCTATAAAATGGCTTTAGTTACGCAAGTTCACTGAAGTTCACTGGAAACCCCTTCTTCCCCCAAGTTTTTGAGTCAGGAATTAATTACATCTTTGTCCTATCTGTCCATCCCCTCACTCTTGTTAAGAGGAGAACCTAAGTCACTGTGGCTGACAACCTGTATATATGACAAATTCTGCTGAAGGACAAATGAAACCATCTAGACACAGCCAAGGCTTGATAAAGTTCTGTGATCAGAGTTGGATAAAAATCTGGTGGAAAACTTGCCTCTCTCATAAAGCTTAGAAATTGAAGAATGCAAAAAGATTAATAACATATTTACATAATGTTATAAGATTTGCAAAGAGCTCCAATTTGCAATACCTCCTGGGCTCTCCATCCTACTCCAACTTGCACCCACACTCCCAGGTTGGGGCCCTTCATCAGGGTGACCTTAGAATGGGCTCGAGGGTACTCCTTGTGAATGGGTGCACTCCTAATCCTGAAGCCCTATACCCCCTGCCAGTGTGATCCTTCCCACCCTTAGTCAGTACACTCAATGAACTCTTAACAAAAACATTTACTCAAAAGGCACAGCAAGAACAATAGTTAGAAACATTCTTCTCTCCCATTCAGCAAGCTTCTGTTGGAGAGAGTAGGAACAAACATCACTTAACACAGTGATAAGGAGGTCTTAGCTGAGCAGTGAGAGTGGGCAGTATAAAAAGATAGGGCTTCGGGGCGGCCAGGTGGCTCAGTGAGTAAGAGCACCAGCTCCAGTGTTGGGATGACCTGGATCAAATCTGGGCTCAGATACTCAGCACCACACCCAGAAATAACTGGCCATGTAACCTTGAGCAAGTTACTTAACCCCTATTGCTTTAAAAAAAAAAAAGATAGGGCTTCTTTTCTCTTCTTTGACCACCCATCTTGGTCGCTCAGATCACTGAGACCTCAGTGTCACTTGCTAGAATTCAGCACATATCCAAATCTTAATCTCTGCAGGTTATGACCATTTGCCCAACGATCACTGAGTAATAATTAGGTTCAGCCTTCTCCAGCTTTTTAAGTCTAATTCTGTTCTGTTGGTCTTAAACACAGGAGTTCTGGCAAGGGAAGCTCACTGTCTGCTCCTTTCCTGGCTTGGCAAATCAGCAACAGGAAAAGTGATATTACTTCCCTCCTTCCACCTTGTGACCTGCAGACTTGCTAATGTCTTAAAGGGGCACGTCCTTATACATGCATTATCTTATTCAATCCTCACAAAAAGCCCATTGAGGTACATGTTATTATTATTATGCTTGTTAATGTGGAAACAGAGATTTGGAGAGGTAAGGTGACTTACCCAGTGTCACCAGCTAGAGACTATCTATGGCAGGATTCAAACCTAGAGCTTTCTGACTCCAAGTTCAGTCCTCTATACACCATGTTAAAAGCACAATGGATAGAATCCAGAGGATTTGTGTGATCGGATTAGAAAAAAAATTGCATATTTATTTTCACTAATCTCTAACTGAAAGTTAGCATTTCTTTCAATTATGAATTCTCATAAACATGGTTTTGAGAAGCAGTCCTAGGCTTCATCAGACTGCCAAGGTCTGATACAAGATACACAAGAGCCTTTGGGCTGCACTGTAGTGCCTTTCTATTCAGTAAAGGATGATAAGAGAATATAGAGGTGGTAAAGGTGATTTCTACTACCTCTGACCTTAGAAGAAGAGTTAGCCTTTCAAAAGTGGGATGCCAAGGCTATGACTCCTTTCTACCCCATGGTAGCAAGGAAAGGGCCAGCTCACTCAGGGAAGGTCTGGCAGTAGACATTGGCCCTCAGTGGCAGGCACCAATTCATGAAAGTAGTGCAGAGGGGCAAGATGACACCTCATGAAAATAACGGAGTGGGGAAGGGAAGGTGACATTCTGTATCAGAGAAGTGCTTCTCTTCCCAGCACTAAACACTGGTCCGTGTTTGGTAGAGGGATGTATGTTGCCAACCATTGCCTGAAAAAGACTTTAGAAGGATCAAAACATTCTCAAGAATCAGCATGTCAGTTAGAAAATGTGAGAACATATGTTTCCTTTCCTTTAGGGTAATTTTGAACAGACAATGAACTGAATCAAGCTATTGAAAGTTCTTGCCCTGACGTTCTCTCTGACCCGGAAACAAATAGCTCAGCCCATCTGATGCTGTTTCTTTTCCCACCATGATCCCATCAGCTCATGGCAGGTCACAACATCTCATGAAAAAGCTCTTGCCTGTTTTCATATGCTTTGCATTGCCCAAAGTGATTCAAGTGACCTTTACAAGCTCCAAGGGAATGGAGCAGAGTGTAAGGAAATGCCAGTTCCTGCTTCCAATAACAGTGTATCCTGAGGCAAAGCAGTTAATTTCTTGATATTCCATTTCTCCATCTGCCAAATGGGAATTTTTACCACTACATGAGTTCTCAAAACTACGGTAATATAGTTCTCCTGAACTGGAATATCTTAGAGGTTGTCAGACTCTAAGTACAGAAATGTTCCTCATCACTAGAAGATTGGCTGCAAAATAGAAGTTTTTTGTTTGCTTGCTTTTTTCGGGGGGGGGGGTATTTTGTTTGGTGACAGTAACTGGCATAAATGAAAAGAAACAAAACTCTAACAGTTATGTAAGTGTAGAACCTGCATTACAAGCTATATTATGGAGATGAGAGATTGACACCGATACAATCCCAGAGTTCACTATTTGGTGACATGTTTGAACTTGAATCTCTGGGTCTGTTTTTCTGGAGAGCTTCTGGGAGAAAGAAGGTGATATCCAACACACAGACAGGAAAGGAGGTCCAACCTCTGAATGCTCCCCCTCTCCCTCTTCCTCTGAGATGTGAGGAGCAAGGAGATAATGGGAATCAGGAAGTTGAATACTCTGCCCCTAACCCCCAGAGCTAATGAGCATATCCTGATGAGAGTGTAAGAGAGACCAAAAGAAACTATGGTTTTTGTCAGTTGCCTATTAAAGAAGGACTGGGGCATGCAGAAAAGGAAAAGCATTTATTAACAATGCGTAAGGGGAGGGCTAAATGCTTTCCAAATATCATCGCATTTAATTCTTGCAACAATCCTGAGAAGTGCTATTATTATCCCCATTTTATAAATTAGGAAACTGAGACAGGCGAAGGTTAAGTGAATTTTCCCAGGGGCAAACAACTAAGAAGTATCTGAAGACACATTTGAATTCAAGTCTTCCTAACTCCAAGCCTATCATTCTATCCAATGGGCCACCTAGGTGGCTTAACTGGCCAAAAGCCAAGTTACAAAAAGCTTGTAACTGTTCAATTGCCCTTTGGGAGAGGGATGAGCACAGAAAGTGAAGGTGATTCATCTTTAGCCAGAAGCATGAACCACTGGCTTCCTAACCAAAGGAATTGTCCTTCCAACCCCATCCATTGCTCATTGCCTTTCATTGCTGCAGTTTGACTCCTCCCTTTACCTGACTGCACTTATCCTTGTTTGTGTGATTAATGTGGCTTCAGGTAAAGATTTGGGAAAATGTTCAGATTTTTGTACAAGTACAGCTTCAAAGAAGCCAACGTGAGAGGAGTGATTCCATTTAAAGTCAGGGCACCCTGAAGTAGAATCCCTAAGCAAGCACACATTTCAGTAATTAGAAGAATCTCTAAGCAAAGGGAGGTTAATAACATAAATGTAAACATATGCCTAAATCTAGAAGAGATGAGCTCTTGAGAAAAAAGTGAGGCATCTGGAAAAAGAGGAAACATCTACCACCCACAGGTTCCACCTTCTAAGCTCTACAAATGGGAAACATCCCCTTTCAATCATATAAGTATATGTATATACACATGCATGTATTTCTGTATATTATGTGTGTATGTGCATGTACATATACATATATGAATATATCTGCATATGTGTGGTGAGGGGTACTCATGTGTAATATGTTTATAGTGCTAATACATGTAAGATATAGATAGATATGTATGTGTTTATATGTAGATATCAATATCTTTCTATATACTCATAGATATACCTATCTCTATATACACATGCACAATGTCTAGACAACATACATACATGTACATATGTACATATAATATACCTGACATACAATACATGTGTATATAGGCTTGTGGTTCATTTAGAATGCATGTATAAATGTGTGCATAGGTAGGTTGTGCTGTGTGTATGCACAGTATACATATGTTTTATGTACATGCATGCACATGTAGGCAAATACACCGATATCCATGTATATATAGATATCAATATTTATATATGCATATACATACACATATATAATACATGTGTTGGTCCTGTAAAAATGCTACACACAAACACCCTTCACTATTTTCTTCATTGAAACATTACAATTGCAGGCTTCTTATAATTTTATATAAGCATCGGTCACTTTGAATTCAAGATACTTTAAACCCCTTGAAAGATATGATGGCATATCCAGAAGTTTGACTGGTGCAAATTAATTGTTACCACAAGGAAACCAAATAACCAAAGGGGGAGGGGGGAAGCAGTTAGGCAATTAGTCAGCTCGAGTCTGACTCAACTGCCAGGAGATGGCTCTTGAAGATAATGCCAGACTAGAATAGAAACTCATTTGTAAAATCGCACAAAGAAGAATGATGGACAATTATGAGCATTATCATTTCACAAAGCAGAGAGAAGCCGTAAAGGACAAAACTAATATTTAAATAAAAATTGTAAAGACACAAAGGCATTCAAGGATAAAAATGAACAGGACTACAAACAGAAGAAAAATGAAAAAGATTTCCAAAAAACTATATTGTAAGAAGCAGTTTTCTCCATCACTCTCAGACCCCCAAATCACAGTCCACGATATACTTATAGGTGAAGTAGAAAGGGCACGAAAGTGAACAAAATGGGAAAAGTAGTCAGGTTGAAACAAGAGTATAATGAGGTCATTTATGCATGAAGAGACACAATTATGGGAGGTGCTGAGGCAATGGGACAAAGTGTGAAGGAAGGAAAGATATCAAAGGTATGGAAAAAACTAAGATCTTATCAATATTGGAAAACTGAAAGGACAGCAATAACTACTGACCTACTCTCCCAGCTATTAAAAAATTCTATTTTGGGGGTACCTAGGTGGTACGGTGAATAGAGCACCAGCTCTGGAGTCATCAGGACCTGAGTTCAAATGTGACCTCTGACACTTGACATACTTACTAACCATGTGACTTTGGGCAATTCACTTAACCCCAACTGCCCTCCAAAAAGCAAAAAAAAAAAAAATTCTATTAAAAAAACGTTTTTAGTCTCCCTATCACACACAGCCTGGAAGTACAACACTCATTAACCCAAGCCTAATACTGATCACCATGGGGGCTTTGACCTGCTCCGATTCTGAAGTCGGCCAATTCACCCCTTTATAGGCATCCTAGTGGCTCCACGTTCTAAGGTGCCTGAATTAGTGAAAACATCCAATGACTTATTCCCCTGCAGCTCAGAACTCCCAAATTCAAGAGATCTTCCAGCTTCAGCCTCCCTAATATCAGAGATCAAAGGTATGTCCAGCTATACCCAGCTATATAAAATCTTTATGAGAATCATCTATATATGAATTGAGGCTATCCTTGGTAAGAGAATTAAAAAGAACAAATAGGCTTTAACAAATACTATTCAACAAAGGACCACATCTTACCATTTCACAATTAAAGAAATATATCTATATAGATGTCAATATACTCATACTATGAAATCTCATCATGCTTAGTGTTTACTGATTATGAAAAGGCATTTAATTCAGTAGAAGGAAACACTGCCTTATAAGCTCCTTTTCAATAAGGTCTGCCATCCAAGTAATGAAATCATTCAAGATCCCTTAGAAGAAATCATCTTATTTGATGATCTTCTGATGTAAACATTGGGTGAGGCATAAAACAAGAAGATGTATGCTCACCACATGTACTCATTTCTACAATGAAGAAGACCCAGCACAGAGTCCAGGCTGAAAAAAGATTCACTGTGGTTGATATTCCCTACAATATGTTATCATGGAACCTGACTTTAGAAAAGATTTCAAGGAAAATTACTATCCTTGACAGTGTCAAATACAGAAAATCAGGACAGAAGAAACCGCTGGGCTTAAACTAAAGTAATTGCTTACTTTGGAACAGTTTTAGCACAGAAGTAAGGAAGGCATGAAGTGAGCAGAAGGTAACAAGTATAGATGACTTACTAGTGGTTCCCAAACTCATTAGGCCATGGAATTTTGGGGTTTGAAATATACTGACCAGATGAATAAATGTGGAATTCCAGAAGTAAGGCTAACAGCCACTCAAGGTTAGGCAGGGCCAGAGTTAGGAGGTATTTGTAAAGTAAAGCTAAAAAGCAGAAAAAGAGTCTCCCAAAGCATCCTCTTTTATAGCTTTCCTCCATCTTGGGAGACCCAGTGGAATCACGTGTATAGAGAATCTTGAGGGATTTGGGAAATCAAAGGATGAGGTTGAGTCCTGATAAAGATGGAGTCTCTCTTTTCCCAGGTTATAACTTTCCCTCAATGAAGTGGGCCCTTAACAGACCTGGGGAGGAAGTTAAAGCTATGGATGGGTAAAAGAGAGAGCTTTGCAACTGCCCTTTGATCATAGAGTCCAGAGGCTGATTTGGACAGAAAAAGAACCCAAATAACCCATTTCTATATAACTCTATAGCACTAAAATGTTCTCACATTATACAGAATACTAGGGCTCTATGGAATACACACAATATGTGAACCTAGAAGACATTTCCTAAAGATGAGCCACCTGAATTAGCTGTCATTTAGCCAATACCTTCCCCTACACATTAATTTGTTTAATAAACATATTCCTAATTCAGTAACAATTTGTGGGAATCTATACTATGTGTATGCAATAATCTTAAGTTATAGCACTCAGAAACTGTGAAAAGAGATGTACCTGTGAACAAAGAAGGTTAGGATTAGCCAGGATAGGAGCTGACTCTGGATATAAGCTATGGGCATTATCCTTCTGGAGTACAAAGGACATCTTTTTAATTTTTTTAATGTCCTTAAACTACCTCACAGATTCCACTTACTTGGACAATGTTCTCATTTAAAGAGAACCAAGGAGCATGGAGGTGAATGACGTGCTTCCAATCTTCACCTAGAACATGCTGCCCTCTGTTCCTAATTTTGTATACACGATTTCTAGTGACATTTTGGAGCCTAATCATATTAAAAACTGTTGGGTTCAAGATTAATAAAAGACTTGTTGAAATGCAGACATCTGAGGGCATTTTCATTTTCACTTGTTATTAATTTAGTATGTTTTCCAAATGGTATCTTTTGAAAATCTCATTTTTCTCCCTCACAGGGAAAGAATATGTGATTGTTATCTTGGTTACCTTGAATTCCCTTATGACTTTATTCCCTTAATGAGAAGATAGACAAATGTCAATAGGGAAGTTGTTTCTGTAAGTGATAAATGAAACCCAAACCTAGAAGCATATTGTATGCATATCTTTCTCTTATGCCCTTCTCAATTCTCAAGGTCAATCTCTTATCGCTATCTATTGCTAGATGGGCAAAAGAGATAAATAGTAAAATTAAAACTTACCATAAAAAAATTACCACGAAAATTTTAACCATTTCTATTTTAAGAAAACTGAAATTGAATATCATTAGGGGTTAACATCTGTATTGACTTTATTATCATTGAGTTTTACCCAATTTTTCATGTACACATGCACTAGAAAAAGTGTTTGCTCTGAAATTTTCTTTTTTAAAAAAAATTTTATTCATTTTAAATTTAAATACAAAATGGGGTGGGGGACATCTTCATGTACACAGAAGAACCTAAAGAGATAATTCAATATAAAACCATTAATTTCCATTTCAGGCTTTAAAAAAACAAGCTATTTAATAAATACTACACATTGTTTTCAAAGCTACCTAGCTTTTCTGTGCTTCCTTCTAAGTTTTCTTTTGTTCTCTGCTATGCAGTTTTTTCTCCCTTCATCCCCATCCTGCCCTAGAGAAAGATGCAATTAAACACAAATATATATATATATACACAAACATAAATGCACATATATCTCTATAAATATCTATATTTATAAATATATACATATATATATATGATCATGCTATACATATTTCTATTTGTTAGCTCTTTCTCTGGAGGTAGATAGCATCTTATTTCATAGCTCCAAATCTTTCCATGTTTGCATGTTTTTCTAAAATCAACCAATTCAGCATTTCTTATAGCACAGTAGTATTCCATCACAAACATATACTACAACTTGTTTAATCATTCCCTAATTGCAGGGGATCTGTCATTTTAGCCAATCTGATAGGTGTAAGATAATATCTCAAAATTACTTTAATTTACATTTCTCTGATCAATAATGATTTAGACTATTTTAATATTATATATATACATATACATATACACACACACACACACACACACACACACACACACACACACACACACACATATATATATATATATATATATATATATACTTTATTTTTTTCATCGGAAAACTTCCTGTCTATCTTTTGGCCATTTATCAATTGGGGAATTACTTGTATTCTTATAAATTTGACAAAGTTCTTTATATATATGAGAAATGAGACCTTTATCTGAGAGACCAGTTGTGACAAATTTCCCCCAATTTTCTACTTTCCTTCTAATCTTAGCTACATTGATTTTATTTGTATAAGAACTTTTAAATTTAATATAATCAAAATTATCCATTTTATAACTCAGAATTCTCTCTGCCTCTTATTCATAAATTGTTCTATCTATGAGTCTGACAGGTGGGTAATATGTTCCATGTTCTCCTAATTTTATTGTAATATCTCCCTTTATATCTAGGTCATATATCCATTTTGGCCTTAGCTTGCTTGGTACATAGTTTAAGATATTAGTCTATTACTGATTTCTGCCATATTACTTTCTCAGCAATTATTACCAAATAATGAATTTTTATCCCCAAAACTTAAATCTTTATATTTGTCAAACATGGTTACTATAATCTTTTACTACTGTGTCTTGTTGTCTATTCTCTTCCATTGATCTGCCTTTCTATATTTTTAGCCAGTACCAGGTAGTTTTTATATTTGCTGCTTTATAAGCTAGTTTGAGGGCTTATACTGTCGAACCTCCTTCCTTTACATTTTTTATTAGTTTCTTTGAAATTCATGATCTTTTGTTCTTCCAATTGAATTTTGTTATTATTTTTTTCTAACTCAGGAAATAATATTTTAGTAATTTAATTGGGATAGCATTGAATAACTAGGTTAGGTAAAATTGTTATTTTTATTATATTGATTTTGCCTATGAGCAATTAATATTTCTCCAATTATTTGTTTGACTTTATATAAAACCGTTTCATAATTATGTTCATGTAGTTCCTGGGTCTGTTTTGGCAGGTATATTTTCAGGTATCTTATACTGTCTATAGCTATTTTAAATTATCTAAATAAACAATATTGAATAAAATTGAACAATACTGAATAGCACATTATGTAGTTTCCTTGTTTATCTCTAAATTAAATCAATTTTAGCTTTGCCTGAGATCATGATTGCTATCCCTGCTTTTTTTTACATCAGCTGAAGCATGATAATTCTTACTCTAGTCCTTTATTTTAATTGTGTGTATCTCTCATTGTTTGTTGTGTTTCTTGTAAGTAACATATTATCTAATTCATATTTTTAATCCATTCTGCTATCCATTTCCATTTTATGGGTAAATTTATCCCATTCACATTCAAAATTATAATTACTAGTTGTGTATTTCCCTCCATTCTATTTTTTAGCATTATCCTTCTCACCCTATTTACCCTATCCCTGGTCTGAAATTTCCTGGTACTTGTATTTCTAACCAAGGCAAACCTCTTAAAAAGGATGAAATTTTAAGGTACAATCAGTCCAGCAAAAAATGTTTCAGTGCTCTTAGATTCTGTAACAAACCTGGTGTTAGAAGAGTACTAAATAAGTAGTCCATAGTCCAGAAACTAGGAAGCATTATGTCAAGCAAAGAATGGAAAATACTAACTGTAGGATGGACAAGACACTACAGCAAGTTTTTGATTCTCTTTTTCTAGTTAGTCAATTTTCTTTTCATGATTTTCTTGGTTTTCTTGGATTGGTCTTATTTTTTTTCCCAATTTTTTTCTTGATTTCTCTTAGTTGATTTTTAAAGTCCTCTTTATGTTCTTCCAAGAATTCTTTTTGTGCTTGTGACCATGTAACATTTCTCTTTGAAAAAGGAATGGATTTTTTTAGCTCTACTATCTTCCTTTGAATATGAACCCAGATCTTCTCTAGCCCCATAGTGACTATCTATGGTTGGGTTCTTTCTCCTTTGCTTATTTATTTTTATTTTGTTTTCTTTTTAGCAACTTACTAATATAATAAAATTCTAGTTTCAATGTGTGGAGAATGATGCCCCAAGCCTCAAATCCATTTTAGAGTTATTTCTAAACTCTGTCCCAGGGCCCAACTTTGGCCCTCCTGTCCCCCACTAAGCCACAGCCAGGTCCCCCAGCCCTGCTGTCCTGAGAATTCTGTCGCTCCTAGTAATTCTTCCAGTGGCTGCAAACTTCAACTGTCCTCTCCATCTTGGAACCAAAACCAAGGACTCTGCTTTCCTGCAAGTGCCCACAGCCAGCAGGGTTCCCTTAGCTACCAGCTACCACTCTCACTACGCATGTATTAGCTCCTTCTCCTCTGCAGCTGCAGGCTGGGACCTCATCAGGTCAGTGCAGCTGTCCTTGGTGTCTCTCAACACTGGAAGGTCCTTCAGTTTTCTCCTACTCAGCCATCCAACACTGTGAGGTGAAAGTTCTCAAGGTTGAGCCCACCTTCCAACCCAGATGCCTTCATGGCTTGTTGATTGATTCTGCATCGTCAACCTGGAGTGTTTGCATTTCACCCACGTCAAACCTCCACTGGTGGAGGTCAAGTCTTTCCTGGAGTCCTCTCAGGGTGTCTTAGGAGGACAACTGCTTTACCTCAACTTTTGTTTATTTCTGCTGCTCCACAATCATTTTGAGGCAATGTTCTGTCCTTTTCTGTGGAGGAAATTTGGAGAACCCAGTCTACAGACTTACTCCACCATCTTTCCAGAATTCTCTCTATATATGGTTAATTATAATAATTGTTTCCTAATGTTGAAATATCCTTGTATTCCTTGAATAAATCTAGCTTGCTCAAAATGAATAAATTTTTTTGGATGAACTCAGCATGATGTGGTAGAAGAAAACTGGTCTTGGATCCCAGAGGACCTATGTCAAAGTCAAGTCAATAAGCACTTACTCAATATCTATAGTATATGCAAGGCGCTTTGCTGAGAGCTAGGGACAAAGGGAAGCAAAAACTCGGACCCTCTAGGAGCTCACGTTCTAATGGAGGTGACGATATATGCAAACAACTACAGTCAAGCCTCAACAATCAGGTGTTTAACTTCCTGCAGATTTTATTAGTAACCTCGTCTTCACTTTCTCTTGGCCAACAGTGTATATATTCATGGCTTTGCACAATAGAAGGAAAAAAATGAGAGGCCTGATATGTGCAGATTTGTGGAGTTACTGGTAATCCTAGTAGGGGCCTCAATGTTCTTGTTCACCCTACCATTGTAAAGGGCTCCCATGCATTTGTTTGCATACTTTTGTTCGCTTTTTTAAAAACTCAAGTTTTGTGTTACAGTTATGCCCCCAAAGTGTAGTGCAAGTTCTTCAGGCTCTAAATCCATGCGTGCAAACTCAGTGATGCAGCTTAGCGAGAAAATAAAGGTAATAGATAAACTTTATGCTGGAATGTTTGCAGCAACTGTCACTGTGAGTTTGGTGTTAACTAATCTATGTTTCATTATACAGTACAATGCCCTTATATAGTACAACATCATCACACCACCATCTGACACAGTAGAGGGTAAGATTTAGGTTAAAACTATTTTAGTTTTAAGAATTTCATTTGCTGTGCAATATTTATGGTACTGTAGATTTCATGTGTTATGAAAAGTGAATGTTGTCTGAAATACTTTTTTATTGAGATATTAATACAAAAGGTCACAGAACTTTAGGGAATTACTAGTAAGAAAAATATTTTGCGTTCTATTGTTTTTATTTTGTATACTGAATTTTATAGGTTATTTTACAGTTACTATGTTAGGAAAAGTACATAGTATCAGAATAGTTTGTTATAATGAACTGTCTGCTGTCAAGTGTATTTTCAGCAATCTCTAGTGGGATTATAGTTTTTGGTGGTTACAGGAACCTAATGTCCTATTTCTTATGGGTTCGATGTATCAACATGAGCATTTTTGATTTTCACAGCATTTTCTAGGAATGTTACCCCTGCAAATGTTGAGGATTGACTGTATGTACATATGAGATATATTCAGGATCAATTTGAGATGATCTCTTAGGTAAGGCCCTAGCATAGAGGGGAACAAGGAAAGAGGGTGGAATTTGAACTGAATCTTGATGGAAGCCAGGGAAGCCTGAAGGTAGAGATAGAGAGGAAAAGAATTTCAAATGTGAGATAGCCAGAGAAAAGGCACAGATTAAGGAGATCTATCAGTCAGCCACCTGGTGTCTCTGAAGCACTTAACATGTTCCAGGCCCTCTGCTAAATACTAGGGACACAAAGAAAGGAAGAAAAGAAGAAAAAAATGTCCTACCTCTAACATATACTAGCTGTGGAAGCCTAGGCACTTAACATCTCAGTGCCCTAGGCAACTCTCTGAGACTAAGCTGCAAAGAAGGTGTAACATGCACTGGTAGGGAGAAATTCTTCAACCAGGAGTTCCCTATATCAATGAAATCATAAGTCCAGTCCATATCCTGATTACTACAGTATCTTTGCTAAACTTTTAAAGTTTTGTATCTATGTTGATTAGTGGAGGGGTAGTGTATCATGGTGGATAAAGGGTAGATGGTTAACCTTAGATTCAGAAAGACCTTGTTCAAGGGCTTGTCTTTGGTACATACTAATAAGAAAGATTAGGGGCAGCTAGGTGGTACAGTGGACAGAACATGGGTCCTATCATCAGGAAGACATAATTTCAAATTCAGCCTCAGACACTTTCTACCTGTGTGACCCTGGGCAAGTTGCTGAACCTCTGTTTGCCTCAGTTTTCCTCATCTGCAAAATGGGAGTAATAATTAATCGTACTTCCCAGTTGTTGTGAGGATCAAATGAGATAATAGTTGTATAGTGCTTAGGCCAGTGCCTGGCCCACAGTAAACTTCAAAGTACTTATTATTATTATTATTGAGTACTTTTTGATTCTATTCTTGAATCTTAGCTCTTTCATGGATTACAGCTAGAGGTAAACCACTTTCAATTATATTTGACAAATTCAGTGGGGGTACGTGTATTGTCAAGCTTTATCATAAAAGTGATGTTTGCTTGTTTCAAAAGTATAGCTATGAGCTTGTAACCTGTTTATCCTGTACTCTGAGAATTCTTAGGAAACCTCTTCCTCCTTTTTTGAGGGGGAAGAATTCATCATTCTGTGGCTATATTAAAGTGATGGCTCCTGTGTTTGATTAATATTGTATGGGTTTCTTTGTTAGGACACTTTCCATTCTCTTAGCTATTAATTGTTTTAAACATGGTCATCCCCACTGTATTCCCATTAAGATGTGATTTCAGCATACCTGCTTATATACATAGCAGCAACTTTCTCCTTAATAGTTTCATTGCTTACTATGAAGAACACTAAGGTTTTTATTGCTTCCATCCATTGGTTCAATTTGAATTCCAAATTCAAATTTGAAACATTCCATCTCAAATCCAAATAACATTTTTATATGATTGGAGAAATATTCAAAGGGATGAAAAAACTATAAGGTTTTTAATAGAGCTTTATAATTTGATGTTATTATTATACTTATCAAGTCCAAATAACATTTTTACATGATTGAAGAAATGGTCTGAGAGGAAAAAACTGCTAATAACTGTTTTAATAGAGCCTTATAGTTTGATGTGATTATTAAGATATTTTGGTATGACTCATGAATCTGGAAGCCATCTAATTTCTATTTAAAACTAATCAATACATCAATAAGCCTTTATTAAACACTTACTATGTATCACACACTATCCTAAAGTCACTGAGATAAAAAGAAAAAAATCTGGAATGATCATGTGTTTAAGGCTAGGCAATACGATAAAGGACATATAATTTCTGCATGAAAGATGGCACATTTTACATTGATTGTTCTTAATGTTATTGTGCTGATGGCATATTTTAAATAAAAATCAGTTATTGATGTGGACTTCAAACATGTCAAGTTTTTTCACTATGCTTACATGTAATGTGTTATAATCCATATATGCATAAGTTTCTCTACATGTAACACAAGTATATGACATGAATGCAAGATTAAGTCATAGTCATTGTGATAATAAAGTCAGTATAAATGTTACATAGCTCTTTCACTCAGCTTGTTTGCTATTTACCAAATCAATAACAACTTGTTCTTTATGTTCCAGGGACATGTTTTTGTTCTTCAGTTCTGTTTTCTTCTAAGTGTCTATGGAGTGTTTTTTGGCAACGTAAGCTCTGAATGCATTGTATGAAGTACATAAACACATAATTACCCTATATTTGGAGAGGTCACTGATGTTCCAATCTTTTCCTAGTAGATTTAGGATGCTTTCTGTTAAAAAACAAAAAGTTGGGATCAGGCTTGCATCTGAGAGGAAGCTGGCAAAGTAAGTGTTTGAGCCGATACTTAGGTATCTTTTTCAACTCTTACACTTTCCAGTTTTGGAAAGAAGCTAGAATTCAGCCTCCTGCCTTAGTGCAATGATTCTGTTTTTCATAATATTAATGGTTTCTATTTTATTTCTATTTTATATTTGATTTAATGTGCCTTTTCAATATATTGGATTTCTTGCAACCATGTAGATGATGAGAAAATGTTCAAATCTACTTTCTTCAAAGATTCTCTTCTTTGATTTATTTGCTTCTTAAGCTTCTATAGTAAAGTTTCTGGTTGATATAGAATTATTTCTTTTGTTCTTTGCAATGTTTGAATCCTTTTTTCCAATTGCTGATTAAGAGAATCTAACATGTCCAATATATATTTTATTTTCTATATTCTTTTTCGTGGTTCTTTTTGTCACTTTTGATTGGATGATATAGCAGGTTCAAGATTTTTACTGTGTGCCCCAACTAGATATTGATGTAATCTACTAAAGCCTTTCAACAGATATTTAATAGCTTCCTCAAGTAGCTCCTGCCATAATGGTGTTTGGTGTCTGTCCTTAGTAGTATTCCTTGGCAGCTCTCCATTTCTTCATAGGGCTCAAACCATGGCAATGGGAAATGTTTTTACACTTTGTGTCAAACACTGTAGGAGAATCAGTTTGTTTATAATGTATGTAGCGAATTGTAGCTGTTTTGAATAACTCTGATTTGGCATAGTTGGTTGGCTAGTTGTATTCATGCCATCAGACTCAAAATGGGACTTTTCAAAATTTCAGTCTAAGTATGTTAATCTTCTCTTCAAAATCATTTGAGACATTGAAATTGTTTTTATCACCCATTTCATTATTAGGTGGAATTTCTGGAGTTTGTATTTAGTGAAGATTTTCAATGACCTCAAGTTCATTATTTTCCTCTGTAGATAGCACTTAGTTCTCAAATTTATTTATTTCCTCTAATCTAGGCTTAGAGATGAAATTATTTCTCTGGGTTGCCCTTTGAGTACTTGGTACCATTGATAAGCAGTATTATGAAGCCCATGATTAGAAATGGTAAGATCAATTTTCAGTTTGATTATGATATAATCCAAACACATAATGAAAACATTCATATCTTCAGTCTATTACATGCACACTAATGATTTACCTGCTTTAGTTGTTAGCACCTTCTGCACTAAAGCATTTCCAACAGGTGAGGTATTGATACTTCTGGCTTGTTCTGATGTATCTGGCCTTCTCATGGAACCAGAACACAAAGGGGTGACAATGACTCTGCTGTCCTTCATGTCAAGTCAATCATCACGACCGTTTTGAGTAAACCTGTAAGACTATACCATGCTAAAGATTTCTTTAGCTCCTAGAAGCAAGTTAATCATACTGACCAATTGTATGCAGCAGAATTTCAAGGACAATGACCCTTTTCTTCCTATTGGTGGTATCCATTGGCATTATCCCATTATGTGAACATTGTTTATGATGAACTTGATAAACCGCTACTTGGGGATACATCTAAAAAAACTTGCAGAAAGAATTCTTTCACAGATATAGGTTGCATCAGATGGTCCATTTAACACCAAGATTCTGTGATTTTGTGGAAAAGTGGATATTATATTTATAAGAAACCTGTGACAATGCAAATCCACCAAAGAAATCCTAAGAAAATGATAGGATGTAGTCATTTGAGACTGGAAAGACATGATCGCTCATCAGTTATGCCCACTGGAATATCTTTGAAAAGAGCTCATTTGGTTGAGGTGTTGTTTAAAAAGGAATCAGGAGCTTAGAAAGTAAGAAGGTGAGCAGGGAGGCAGTGTGTTGTAATATAAAGACCACGGACTTGGAATTAAAAGACCTTGGACAGATCATTTAACTTCTCTGAGTCTGGATTCTATCTGTATCATCTGGGGATAACAATTGTAAAGATTCAATTACAAGAGGTATGTGAAGTTCATGTAATTCTAAAATGCTATAAATATAAACTAGTAATAGAAGGTACAGGCTTTGAAACAAGAAGATAAGGTGAGGTTTTCCTGGGCCTTGAAGAGATTTTAATGTGGGAGATGAGTTCCAGAACTCTAGGGAAACAACGCATAGATGCTACAAATAGCGAAGGAATCAAATTTCCTCATAAATACAGTGCCCACATTTTCAAGGAATCAAATTCATAGCATTATAAGGAACACCTAGGACAACCTGTATGCATACAGCAATCCACTGTGAAATAACACCAACAAATAATTATTTCAGCCTTTAATGAGGAACTCACAACTTTAAGAGGTAGCCCATTCCATTTTTTGATAGTCCCAATTGTTAGGATTCTTTTTTCTTACATTGTGCTTAAATCTGTCTCCCTGCAACTTCTACCCACTTCTCCTAATTTTTCCTTCTGGGACTAAATAGTACAAATCTAGGTCCTCTTCTACAATAGCAGCCCTTCAGATGCTTACAGATATCTATTTTTGTCTCTAATAAAATAATCTGGAACAAATATTCCTTTGGTAAAGATCAATCACTTAATTAACTTTCACCTTACTTTTCTTGAAATTGAAAACTGTCCTAGAAAATTCCATGTCACTTTAAACATGAAAGTAGAATCAGCCTTGGCCAATGAGTGAACTTGTTTCAGTAGACAGGCAATGTGGTATATTGGATAGAATAGAGGCCAGACAGAGTCTGAAATATCTCATTTAAAGTCCTGCCTCTAAGACATACTATGTGAACCTGGGCAATAGTCAGTGGTCAATAAACATTTATCAAGTACCATGATAAGCAGTGGGGATATAAATACAAAAAAGAAAGACAGTCCCTGCCCTCAGGGAGCTTACAATCAAATGAGGGAAGAAAACATTCAAAAAGAAACTGAAAAAAGAAAGAGGGTATGATGGGAAAGTCAGAGGTCCAAATTGAGTGCAGTCAGGTGCAGCTTGGAAAACAATAATGAAAAATTTTACCCATTTAATGGACTCTGTTTTAAAAAATTAAACATGATTTCATAATTATATGAGACAACATGAAATATTAGAACTAAATTAAAAGAGTGAAAAATAGGAGAAATCAAAGTATCTACTTTCAAAAACAAGTAACCTGGAAAACAATTCAAAGAGAGATCATTTAAAATTTATTACATTTCTTGAAAACAATGACCAAAAAAAAAATTTGGACACCATATTTAAAGAAATTATAAAAGAAAGCTGCCAAGATTAATAAGAGCCAGGGAGCAAATTAAAATAGAATGAATCCACCAATCACCACTTGAACCTCTCCCCCCAAATTTAAGATACCCAGAAAAGTTATTGCCAAAATCTAAAACTTCAAAGTAGAAATACTGCAAGTAGCACCAAAGAATTCAAATATCAAGGAACTTTAATCAGGATCACACAAAATATGGCGGCAATTACTGTAGTGCCAAAAGGAACGAGACAAGAGACCCCCAAGAGTAAAATTTGGAAGTGGATTTTATTTTCCATGGGACTGTTTAGGGTCAGGCCCAAATCGAACAGTGAGTCTGCAGGAACAAAGTGTCAGCTTTTAAAGTGATGCCAAGTGGCCAAGGGTTAGGTATTACGCAAGCAGAAACTTGCAGAGGCCAAGAACAGTGATTGGTCAGTACACACCTCGAAATTCCCACTGGCGTCAGGTCTCCCTGACCCAGAAGCCCGCCCACCTCTGTGAAAGTGGGCTGACTGGGTAAGGGCAGACATCCACTGGGGGAGGGTGGAACTGACCTGGCAGTCTGCTCGCTTCCCTGAGTGAGGGCTGAGGTTGGGGGATGGGGAAACCAGGTACAACAGTACTATAAAGGAATGAAAAACTTAAAATGTGATGCTCAAAAGGCAAAAAATAGAGTTTACAACTAAGATTGAATTGCCTTGAAAAACAGTCTACAATGAACCCTTAATAGAAAAGAGAATTTTCAGGCCGAGGGGCCAAAGTTAAACAGACATATTGAAATGCAAACACAGGAGTCCAAAGAAATCTAGACAGGTTTCTGAGCACTTGAAAGGAGCTTACGTTGTTTACAATGAATCTAATGAGGGAGAAGAGAAAAAAATGTCCCTTGGGAATCTCAGTGCCTCAAGGATCATAGACAGGCTTAAATTTGAAGATAGACACAGAGTCAGGATGTATTTTTGTTTTGTTTTTATTGGTTTTAACAAAAGAAAGAAAAAGGAGACAAAAGGAAGGAAGAAATGTGGAGGATCTTCCTATTTTATTTAAATGGAGTATATGAGAGGAATATATAACACAGAAAAAGGAGTGGGAAGAGGGGGTATCTCATGACTTCACTCTTATATGTCCAAAATGGAAAAGGAATGAACACACACACACACACACACACACACACACACACGGGTGGGGGGAATGAGGGGAGGGAGAGAGAGACAGAAAGGGGAGGATGGAGAGAGAGAGAGAGAGATGGGAGGAAAGGAGGGCGAGAGAGAAAAGAGAGAGAGAAGAGGGACAGAGACAGAGAAAAAGGGGGTGGTAAAGAATAATTCCCAAGCAAAAGAAACCTCATCTTAGGAAAGCTTAATATAAAGGGTGATTAAAAAGAAAGAAAGTATAAGAAATAGATTCTGAGGTCCAGGAGGTGAAGAGAGGAGGAGAGGAATAAGAACATATCACTTTAATTATAGATTGCTACTTTGATAAGATTCCTTCCCTTTTTTCTATTCCCCTCTCCTTTATAAAAAGTTGGTTTGGAGAGAAAGAGAAAAAATTAAAAGAGGATCTGATGGAGGGAATCTCACACTTAGCAATTATAATAGTAAATGTGTTTGGAATGAATTTATCTACAAAAGAGAGGAGCATAACAAAATTATTTAGAAAGCAACATCCAACATTAAGTTTATGAGAAATATATTTGAAATACAAAGATTCACACAATTAAAATGAGAATAGATTTGATTGGTTAGGTCAAATTTTTAAAAGCAGAGGTAAGAATCATGATCTTAGTTGAGACAACAGTAAATTGGCAGTGAAAATAGATATGAAAAATATTCATAGATAATGGATATTTCCAACAATAGATACTGAAGTAGTACCAATATCTAATATAATGATTGGCATGGCATCTAAATACTTGAAGAAAAAAATTAATCAAACTAGAGGAAAAAATAGAAAACAAAACTATAATAGTTGGGGGAAACTCAATATGTACCTTTCAAATTTACACAAATCAAACAAACTAAAAGACAAATAGGAAAGAAATTAAGGACCTGCTAGAATTTTAGTTGAAGGTAGCTATGATCGTCTCTGATAATTCCTGAGTGAAAGCAGAACGAATCATGCATATCTCTAAGCTATGAATGACACCTTAATAGAAACTAAGTATGGGAGATTAAAACCTCATAAACAAATGCTAAAAAGCAGAAATAGAAACTAGGCATCCTTTACTTACTGAAATGCAATAAAATTGCAATCAACAAAAGGCCTCTAAAAAAGGATTCAAACTTTGATGAAGACTAAATAATTTAATCCTAAAGATTCAGTGGGTGGAAGAAAAAAATCATAGGCACAATAGATAATTTCATTAGTAAAAACCACAATAATAAGGAATCATACCAAAGCATTTGGGATGTATCCAAAGCAATCAATCAACCAATAAGCATTTATTAACCTTCTACTATGTGCCAAGTATTGTGCTAAGCACTGGGTACACAAAAAGAGGCAAAAGACAGTCCCTGACCTCAAGTAGCTTGCAATCTAATGGAGGAGATGATGTGCAAACAAATATATACTAAACAAGCCATATTGAGGATAAATAGGAATTTTTTTTAAATGGAGTAAACATTTATACAGTGCCTACTATAAGCCAGGCTCTGTCCTAAGTGTTTATGTATATATGTGATTGTATGTGTGTGTGTATATATATACACACACACAAACATACATATATGTAAACACATGCACATATATGACATTATTAGCAGAGGAAATGTTATAGAATTAAGAGTTTGAGAAAGGCTTCCTATAAAAGATGAGATTTTACCTGAGACTTAAAGACCAGGGAAATCAGTAAGCAGAGTTGACAAGGAAAAGCTTGAAATGGCATGGGAGACAGAGAAAACTCCTGGAAGCAAGATATACTGTCTTGTTTGTGAAATAGCCAGGAGACCAGTGTCAGTGAAATGAAGAACACATGGCAGGAAGTAAGACGTAAGAAACAGACTTTCAGGTAAACTGTGTCTCTAAATACTCTTCCTTGCAGGAGAGAAAGAACAAGTTAACAAATTTGGCGTGCAACTAAAAAACCAAGCTGAGTAAAGCACCTTTCATTCACACTCATCATGGCCCATCAGCCAAGCATTTAGAGCACCCAGAAGCGACTCAAGGCTGCTTTTGCACTCGGAAAATGAGAAAGTGACATAAACAGTCTGACTCTTCAGTCCTCTGAAACAACCAAGTCCTCTGAAAGAACTTTTAAGGAAAAGTGAGCATAACTCGTATGGGGGGAAAGGTTGGGAAACTGCTCCGACCTCACCCCAGGTGTTAAGATCTTGTAAGGTCTTCTAGCGACCTACCACTTAAATCATTTTAGGACTGTTACTGGTCAACCTGACAGAGTTGCTGTCTGTCTTACAGAGGCAACACTAAAAGAGGAAGAGAAAAACTGAAATAGAAGCATAACAAAGACAAAACAAAGCATAGAACAAAAATATAACGGTTCCCTCAAGGAAAGATTGAATCTGGAGATTAGCAGGAAGGACCAGTTCCTGAGACTAAAAGATAAGGCCCATGGGATGAGTGATACCCAATCTCTTCATTTCACAATGGGTCTCACAATGTAAAAAGGTGACAGCAGCAGCAGCAACAGGAACATTGGGTCTGCAGCAAAGATGATGACACTTCTTGCATAATCGCTGGTCTTCTTCACAGATCAGAAAGAACTTCCCCTTACTCACTCCCACGTTGTGGCTCCTGGCCTATCCAGCCAGGAACTCCACCTCCGTGGGAGTCCCTTAGGGGAGGGACTGCAAAATAAGGGGTCTCTAAGTGTCTGCCCCCTTTGTTCTGTTGGGACTACTCTCCCTCGTTGCCATAGAGCAAGCCCCCCAACAATACCATTTCTTGATCTTCTAAACCTACCCTTGGAAAGATTTGTACAATGATTACTGGGTATTAAATCTTGGTATTGTATTTGACCACATAGTGCTTGGTGTTTTGCCATGACTGATCCTGTTTCATTATGGGCTTGAATGATCCTTAAAATACTTGATTTTGCCACAGCAATATCCCCTACAATATCTCTAATAGTCACTGAAGTATGCGTTTTAAGACATACAACTTTTACATATTTCCTTGGGATAATAACTAAATACTACTAATATCCATTCTTCAAAACTACAAAAAAAATTTAAATTAAAAAAACTGCAAAATCAAAATTAAAGAAAATGATGAAAAATATGTTTGGCACAAAATCTAACATTGAACTGACAGTGAACTAACATAAGTGGGGAAACTGACTAACTGTTTTCATCTATCTGGTCAAAGTCAGATGTTGTGAGTCAGTCAATCCAATTTACATTACAGTAAATGACGAGTGATAGGGGGCCTGGCTTTTGTCACTGAACACACCAATGCCTACTCCTCTGCCAGTACTCCATTGTCTGTGTCTGAGTGTGCGATTGGTCACTTGCTAGGGATACTGAAGTAGGTATCTGTGCTGCCTGCCCACTGCTGCTAGGCTTTGTGTCTGTGCCTGCTGCCTCTGACCACTGATGCAGGAGCCTCTCTGTCTCTTGCCCATTTTGCCAGGGTCAACTACTACACCTTGTGCCAAAGGAGGACAGCTGCCATTAATAGGACCTGAGTTCTTCTGCCCTATGCTGAGACAGGCTGTTGCTGTCAGCCTGAGTACTCTCGGGCTGCCAGCACTAAGCAAGCCTGACTACTCCACTAGGCAGAAAGTTGCTGTGGGCATGTGCTTCCACTGCCCTCCTATGTTCTTGGGAGCACTGTGGGAACTGCTGTGAGAGGGCCTGACCCTGCCCTACTGAGCTGAGGAAAGACATAAAGCAACAACTCCAGGATTCTCCTAGACCAGAATGTGTGCTCTGCTTCCCAGGCACAAACAGCACATGTTTATTCAGTGGTTTGGGAAATTTTCCTGAGGCCTGAGCTCTAGGCTCTTCACCAGTCCCTCCCTGGAAGCTGCAGAGAGAAAAGTTCAGTCCACAGTTTAAGGGTGAGAGTAGAACTGAGGCATCACCTCCTGCTTGTCTTCAGTGAATTAAATGAGTTACATCAGTGTAATTTTCTACATTCTCAGTTCCAGAAATGTTTCTGGGCTCCTGGAGACATTAGCATTGTCTTTTTGAAGTGATTCCTCAAATGGCAAATAATCACAACAAAATGCTTATGGTAAAACTGTGGTTTTTCAAATTTCAAATGAAGAAACAAACAAAACTTAAACAGTTTCCTCAGGACGGTTGTCAAACAATTCTAAAATTACAGGGATCTGCCCTATTTTGTTGATTTTGAGATTGCATTATCTCCCTGTTGAGGTCCCGGGGGCTGTCTCTGTCCATACACCATTATTGTACTGCTGGTTCTTCCAAAAATCCATTCAAAACTAAATAGTTTACGTAAATATGATTTGCTTAAACCTGGTAAGATTAGAGGATTAGGGCTAGGGCTAGGGTTAGGTAAGATAAGTTCCTGGTAAGATCCTCCTTCCAGGAGGACATCGGGTGGCGATTGGGTGATGAGGGAGGGCCACAAAGGCTGAGCACAGCTAGCTGTCTGAATTGATCCTTTTCTAATGTGAGCAGAAACCCTCAATAAGCTCCCCTTCTTCCCCTCCTGCTCCCCTGCAGCCTCAAAAATCCAGGCTGTTTCAAAGGCAAAGTGAATTCTGAAGAATCCCCCAGTACTTGGAAGAATCTAAAATTCCCACACTAGAAGGCCCTGACAGTTATCTCTAAGGTATAGCTCTTATAGACACATTGTAGGTACATAAGTATTTATTGACTGATAAAGTTTCAAAGAAATCTGGGAAAAATTGAAGTCGTTGATGCAGAGTGAAATGGGCAGAACCAGATCAATTATACAATAACTAAAACATTATGAAGGAAAGAGACTGAAAACCTTTTTTTAACTTGTAAAAACAATTTTTAATCTGTTTTTTTTTACAGTTTTGACTTCCAAATTCTCTTCCACCCTTCCTCCCCTCCTTCCTCATTGAGAAGGCAAGCAATTTGATAAAGATTATATACGTGAAGTCAAGCAAAACATATTTCTATATTAGTCCGGCTGTGAAAAGAAAATAAGCAAAACCAAACCAAACCCAGTATGCTTCCATCTGCATTCGGACTCCGTCAGTTCTTTCCAAGGAGGTGGATATCATTTTTCACTATAGGTCCTTCAAAATTGCCTTGGATCTTTGTTTTACTGAGAATAGCTAAGTCGTTTCATAGCTGATCATTGCAACATATTGCTGTTACTGTGTACAATGTTCTCCTGGTTCTGCTCACTTCACTTTGCCTCAGTTCATGAAAGTCTTCCCAGGTTTTTCTAAAAGCATCCTGCTCATCATTTCTTATGAGGAGTGCCTGAATGTTCTAAGACTACATTTCACACCTCTGCCCCTTTCCCAATGGGTCTTCTAGTTCAGGACTCAGTTTCCTCATCAGGGGCATGATAGTCATCACAGTCTTGCTCTCCGTTGCCATGTTCCTGTTGATCGTGGGCTTCATCATTGCTCTGGCCCTGGGCACTCGAAAATAAGGCTCTGAGTGAGGCTGGTACTCCTTTGATCCAGTGGCATTGGCCTCTTTGCTGTTCCTCTCCCAAGAAACTCCACCTCTTGGCTCTGGGCATGTTCTCTGACTGTCCCCAATGCTTTCCCTCTTCATCTCCACCTGCTGGCTTCTCTGGCTTCCCTTAAGTCTCAATTAAAATACCATCTTCTACAGGAAGCCTTCCCTAACTTCTCTTAATTCTAGTCTGAAAAACTTTTAAACTGAACAATGAAATGACTCAGAAAAACTGATAATGAAATATGCCTCCTGCCTCTTAGTGGCAAAGTAATAGACCAGGGGTGTAGAACCTGTAGCCTCAGGTCCTTGAGTTCAGCTTTTCAACTAAGTCCAAGTCTTATAGAACAAATCCTTTTATTAAGAGAAATTTGTTCTGGGAAGTTTGGATTCAGTCAAAGGGCTACACTTGAGGACCTAGAGGGCCTTGAGATCACAGGTTACCCACCTCTGCAACAGACTATAGGTGCATAATGAAACATGTATTTCCACACATGATCATTAAAAAATAAATCTCTTTTGTCTGCTTACACTCTTGTCACGGAGCAAGCTTTTATTTTGAGGGGTGTATTGCAATAGTGTTGCCAAAAAAGGGAGGGGAAGTGGAAAATAAAAAACATGAATAGAATTTTTTTAATACACAAAGGAGTTGAGAGAGAGAGTTCGGAGAGGGATAGAGATAAGTAATGTTGCTACTACCACATTAAATTTAATGTATATTAAAAGGAACAAGCTATATGTGCTGGATTTATTGTTTCATTTACAATCTCTGTGGCCTTATTTGTACAGGGAAATAGCTATGTTTGTTAATGATTTTCTAATGCATAATTAAAAAACAATTTTATAAAAGAAAGAACAGTAATAACTGAAATAAAATTGAACACTGCAAAAATGCAATGTCCAAGCATGACCTAAAAGAAAAGATATGGTAAGGCACTCTCTCCTGCTCTTTGCAGATGTGGTGTACTATGGGTGTGGAATACTGCATATAATGCTAGACCTTTTTTTTAATATGTCAGATAGTTTTACTCAATTTCCTTCCTCCTTTTTTTTGTTTAAAATATGGCATGTATCTCTGAAAAGAGGAAAGGGAAGGGATATATCAGGAATTGTAAGTGATATAAAAGTAAAAGATATCAATACTTGTTTTTTTTTTCTCTTTAATGAAGAAAGGTGAACCTATCTAAGATGACCCAGTAGGGGAAAAACTCCTCTCTCTTCTCTCATCTCCTCTGCTACTCCAGCCAACCCATGCCAGAACCCAACCAGGACAACTGGAGAGGGAAAGAGTTACCACCACTGGGGTGAAGGGGGAAGACTATGGAACCCTCTTCTGTTCCTCCCTCCCCAACCTAGTCTGTCCCAGAACTTTATTTGCCCTCTAGAATAGCCAGGCAATGAGAAAACCAACACCAAGGGTATCCTACCCTTTACTTTCCCTTTTGTCTTGGGCCACTTGACTGCTCAGAGGGTTTGAGTGACATGCAAGTTAATAATTCCATTCCTTCTAATGATGGGGAGAAGCATCTGGCCCTTTTCCTTGTCACTGCCTCCTAAGATTCTTCAGGTCTTACCATCTGTCCTGTGTCTATGCCCTGCAGTCCCCTGGCACTATCATTTCAACCATATTAAATACTTAAGTGATCTAACGACCTGTGTGTGGGCTTTGTCATCTGTACCACTGCTAAACCCGTAGGATCTCTGGAATTTTCCATCTGCCCTGAAGTTGACCTTTCTTTAATGTATGGTCTCCCCTCCCACCCACACCCCCACCTTTAGAGTATCATTCCTTGAGACTCGCTAGTCTATCTAGAATTTTCTATTTGTATCCCTTAGCACAGTGGGAAATGTTTTTTTCATTTTCATTCATTAATTTGCTAGCATAGTAAGTGGTACTATGCATGATATGGTCTCAAACTCTAATGTTTTTCCCCTTCTTTAGCATTCCCATAATTATTTTGTCTTTTGTTGGCACCTACTGACTCTTTCAGATGCTAGGACTATTGCTGGCACCATGTTGGATGAAACAACAAAGAAGTAAACACACTTCAACTACCCCAGGCTTGTTTGCCTGGTTAGCCAACACTATGAATGCACAAAGAGAAGTATCAGCATCCTGCTGAGATCAAAAACATGTCACTCATTCATGACACTTCCTTCCTCTTCCCAAATGCTAGAGGTCTGGTAATGGTGACCTGGGTCTAGCTTATTAGATCGCTCAAAATAAGAAGGAAAGGACAAGGTGCCCTCTTAATGATGAATGTGAGAATGACAAATTAATGTTGTAGAATTCAAATTCAAAACTACCCTAAATGGCCAGAAAGGTTGAGGATGAATAAATTTCTATATTAAATCAAAAATATGATTTAGCATTATTTTTCTCTGTAGTCTGTGCTATTTGGTACATAACCACATTTATACAAAGTAATACATTTCAGTCAAAGTTCTCATGGATCCTCTCCCTTTCCCTCCCGAAAGAGATTAACCCCATTTTCCAGACAAAAGAATTGAAACTCTAAGTGATTAAAAAAAAATGAATGTGCTAGTGATAGTTCCAGGTCTCCTCAAAACTCACTTTAATCAAAGGTAATGGTAAATACTCTGCTAATGATCACACAGCCCAGGCAAACCCATCCTTTGATGCATCAGTTCCAGAAACCTTCATTTTAAGGAAAGTGCCCAAGCTGACTATGTATGATCTGTCCTTTCTTCTGGGCTCTGCTCCTGACTTCTTTCTCATCTCTCATCTCTAGCTTTTCAGCTTCTTTTATAATGTGTTATCTGTCCTCACTAGAATGTAAGATTCTTGGGGGCAGGGACTATCTTTCTTTTGCTTATATTTATACTTCCAGTGTTTAGTATAGTGCTTGATATACAGTAGGCACTTAATCAATGCTTGAATAATGATAACCATGCCATTTTGGTTTGGTTTGGTTTGGTTTTGAAAGACTGGATCTCCCTTTTTCACCCAGGCTGCAAATACAGAACGCTCAATCCCACTCTGTTTGGCATAAGAGTTTTGACTTCCTCCATTTCCAACCTGGATTGGCCTGTTTACTCTTACTTAAGCAGCCTGGTCCCACACTCCAATCCTCTACCACGTTAATGCCACACTTGGTGTAGATATTGTCTTGGCTTAGCCTACTACCCCTCTGAACTACCAAGCTCAAGAGATCGGCAAGTCTCAGGCTCTCTTCTCACAGGAATCACAAGTGTAGACCACCACACCAAGCCAGGCAATTATTTGATGTCACAGATTCTTCTCAGTGACACTTTACTATATCACAGACCTATGCTATTGGAACTACCAAGGAAAATGGAAAAGGCAGTCAAGATGACAGCAAAATTTTAGCCAGTAGAAAGGAAAAATATGCATGTTATACATACTGTAGATGGAGACAAAAATCAGTGTTCTGTTTGCTGCCCCCTTTCCCAGATACTGGAGGCCTGCTGGTGGTGACTTGGGTCTTGTACTATTTTGTGTAGCCTCAGAATTTGCATTCATAGTAGCATTATGCCTGTCTATATTCGATCTGCTACAATCAACAGGAATGAAAATATTGTTGAGGGGAGTAAAAAGCTTTGGAAAAGTCTTTGGAAGAGTCTTTCAAATGAAGTCTGGGATCACACACTGGAGCTAATGAGGACAAAACTCTCCTTAAAAAGCAGGAAACCACAAAAACTGTCCATGTTGGAGAATGTATTCAGATCACAGAAACATCTAATTTAGAATGGGAAAGGGCTTCAGTGTCTAAGTAATGCAACTTATACATAAAAACAACACCCATTATTATATAACAAATAAGTGGCTGAACAAAAGGGCAGGTATTTGTGAAATTAAGGCAATAAGGCCTGAAGCAGCTATTACTATTATTATTTTACATTTTGGAGGGTAATTGGACAGGACCAAGGGAACTCATGTGTGAGAACCTAGTATGGACTTGGGAAGGTTTTGCAATTCCCAGCAGCAGCAATTGGTCTCTTCTACCTGACCACGCCATAGACATGGCAGTGCCTCTGGACTTAGGGTGGGAATTAGAGCTGAATGTGAAGAGTAGTGAGGTCTATAACCTGGCACAGTCCCACCTAAGGTCAGAGGTCTCCTCTGCTGAGCTAGATAGACATAGACTTTCTGATATTGACTTTTCTGGTCCTCATTCTTCTATTGACCTTCAAACTTTTTCCCCACCTCCAACCCTGATCATCGGTACCTAAACTTGCTTTATTATACTGTCTGTGTTCTTGATCCTCTGTTGGGTAGTCAGAAATCCAGGCAGGCAGTGAAGAACCAGGGCACCAGAGGGGCTCACAGGGCAGAAGGAAAAGAGGTAGGGGAATCAATAACATCGCTAGCAGTGTCTACTACAGCTCTCTTTTTAGGTTCAAAACTTTTACACGGTTTCTTTTGAAGTAGTGGACCAATTCTAGTTTGGCAATAGCATTTATACTGGACTTGGAAGTACTTAGTAAGGTAAAGTACTGAAAGTGTGTGGGGAGAGAGTAAGGCAGCAGCTTCGGCAGTATTCTCACAATAGATCATTCAACACTTTGCTAGCCCATCAGAGCCTCAGGATATTTTTTGGTCTTTGTGAACAGGATATTTATGTCATAAAATAACACTAAGCTAACCCTCCCTGTCCTGCCACCCTCACAGTTACTGTTTATTGTTCCTCCTTTAAGTATTCATAGATTGTTGGAATGCAAGGGGACATTAGATCATTTCATCCAAACCTCTCACTTTACAGTAGAAGAAACTGGCACTCACAGAGGTGAATGGGCTTGCTCAAGGTCACAGACTGAACAAGTGACAAAGCTAATACTAGGAACCAGGACTCATCACGTCTAGTCCAGACTTCTTTCTACTCTGCTTTGGGTCCTTCCTCCCCCTATATATAAGACCCTAAATCCACATTCTGTAGGGAATTTCCAATTCCCTTATTAGGAATTAGTTATTACTTTCTGTTAAATTCTTTAGATTTTCAAATTTTATCCTACATTTTGTAGTGTGTGTCCAAAGATGAGTGGAGAACCAATCCAAGGAAACACGTGGGGAAGGAAACAAGGAAGGATTTTGCTAAGTATGAGGATATGGAGATTGTCTCTACAACAAAGTCTTTCAAAGGATTTCTGCCTACAGTGAGAAATCTGGCAATGAAATTCCTAAATCAAAGGCTGCTACTAAAAAATGTCCCACCCACAATATAATGAAAAGTCATTAGCAAAGCAACAACTATTGTCAAGATAATTGAACTAGCAATTTCTTGAGACTCTTGCAAAAAGGAGGCACTGACAAAAAGGACATGTGAAAGTCAGAAGTCTATTAGCAGAAGCATAATTTGAGCATAACAGGTTGTTAGAAAAATCATGGTGGAAGCAAGAGCCCAAACCCCAATGCCTCGGGGAAAGTTGGTCTAGTTTTTTCCTTAAATGATATTGAAACTGTCCTTGAGATAAGACTGGCTCAGAGCACTAAAGTTTGGGCCATTGTTATAGCTTCCTGGGGAGTACAAAAAAGCCATAACACAGGGGCTACAACCCCTCCCTGAAGTTTCAGATCCTCAGCATGAACAACATAGGGAAGTTTAGTTGTGTTCAACTGAGTCAATGCTTTGTCCTGGATGAATTCCTGTTATTCCCTGCTCTGGATGTACTTACCTTGATATGGTTAAGTGGTACAAAAGATAAATCATAGCTGGGTGGTGCCAGGCCTGCAGTCAGGAAGACTCGTCTTTCTGAGGTCAAATCTGGCCACAGACACTTACTAACTGTGTGACCCTTAGCAAGTCACTTAACTTTGTTTGCCTCAGTTTCCTCATAACTAGAGAAGGAAATGGCAAACTACTTCAGTATCTTTGCCAAGTAAACCCCAAATGGGGTCACGAAAAGTCAGACACAGCTGAATAACAACTGATAGACCACTGGACCTGGAGTCCCAAAGACCCGACTTCAAATCCAGTCGCAGATGCTCATTAGATGCGCGACTTTGGGAAAGCCACTTCCCCACTAGTCTAGGTTAGTTTCCTCAAGTATAAAATTGAGATAACAATAGGTGCTACCTCCCAGGATTGTGAAGGATCAAATGACATAATATTTGTAAAGTGCTTTGTGGACCTTAAGATGCTATATAAATACTAGTTGTCATCATCATTATTCTTTTGTTAATAGGTGTTTCATTTCATTCCAACTTTAGGACCAGACTACCAGGGCACCAGCAGGAGTCAGGCCTAAACCAAGACAGCTGTGCTCATTTGTAGACAAGAACTAATCAATACAGCTCTACTTGAGCCCCTAGAAAACTGTACGTATTTCATAGTAAGGGAAGAAGTCGTATATAAGGAAAGCCTCCAAAGAGTGGAGCTGGAGTGAAGATAAAACCCAGAAACAAATATATTAGATAGATAACTGAGGAAAATTTTGTTGTTGTTCAGTCATTCTGTCATGTCTGACTCTTTGTGACTGTAATGCCCATCACAGCAGCACAGCTGAGAACTGCTACTGTGAATACTTTCAAGGGTCTAATCACACAGTATGAAGAACTTTCTATTCATTCAGCAATAAATTAGAGCACAACATTTACAACAACATAACTTAACAACTTATTAGTAAGGTGAACAAATAGTCTTAAAGAAAACATAGCATTCAATATATCTTGTAGAATTCCCACACAGCACATAGTATTGCACCCCTAAAATTAAGGGGTCCCAGGGTAGAGTCTCCACTAGCACAACACATCCTTAAGGGGTAGCAGAAAATAGAAATGTCATCTATCTCTAGGGCACAGTAAGTCACAATCTTCTCAACCAATACACAGTGTCCAAGTCCTGACTCTCGCCTAGATTCACACATAGACAGTTCTCTGCTCCTGCTCCATATCTTAGCTCATGAGGACTACTCCACTACAAGTTTCTGTCCAAGAGCTAACTCCAGGAATTCCTGCCCACAGTTTCTGTTTCTAGGAAAACAATACTTAATAGGGCTACCGCGTTATTTATACACATTACCAGCCCTAGGATTTCTGTCTGAGAATTAACACAGACCAACAGACAAGGCTTCTGTCTGAGAAATTATTAGAAATTCTGTCTGATCAAGAGTGCTGACATCACGAACATTCTTTCTGTTAGACCTCTGCACAAGCAAATTCCTCTAGTCTGTTCATGCTCTCTTCTCTCTCTCAGCTCTGCTCCTCTCCTCCTCCTCCTCTCCCTCTAAGCAAAACAATATATACTGTTTCCAATCAAAGATTCTTGACTCAGTCAAACACTCTTGATTCAATCAAAGGCAATACTTAGTCAAATTACTTGATTAGCTAAAACTCAATCCAGAAAAACAACAAAAAGTCCTACTTTGCTTGCCTTTACAGTGATCCCATGGACCATAGCACACCAGGCCCTTCTATCCTCCACTATCTCTCGAAATCTGTCCAAGTTCATGTTTGCTGTTTCCCTGACACTATCGATTCATCTTATCCTCTGCTGTCTCCTTTTCCTTTTGTCTTCAATCTTTCCCAGCATCAGGGTCTTTTTTCAGAGTCCCATCTTCTCATTATGCGGCCTTTAAACTTCAGTTTCAGTATTTGACCTTCTAGTGAGTAGTCTGAAATAATTTCTTTAAGTATTGACTGATTTGATCTCCTTACTGTTCAAGGAACTCTCATAACTCTTCTCTAGCACTGCAATTAGAAAGGATTGATTCTATGGTATTCAGTTTTCCTTATAGTCCAACTCTTACAGTCATACATTTCTACTGGAAAAACCATGGCTTTGACTATCACCTTTGTCCAGATTTGGCATAGCTTTCCTTCCAAGGAACTAGTGTATTTTAATTTCATGGCTGCAGTTTCTATCTATAGTGATTTTTTGAGTGAATAGAGCACTGGCCCTGGAGTCAGGAGTCCATGAGTTCAAATCCAGCCTCAGACACAACACAAAAACTAGCCATGTGACCTTGGGCAAGTCATTTAACCCCAATTGCCCTCCAAAAAAAGCAAAAAAAAAAAAAGAATATAAAATCTGATACTGCTTCCATTTCTTCTCCCTCAACTTGCCAGGAAACAATGAGACCAGTTGCCAAGATATTAGGGTTTTTTTTCTTTTAATATTAAGCTTCAAACCAGCTTTTAAATTCTCCTCTTTTACATTCATCAAGAAGCTTCTTAATTCCTCTTCACTTTCTGCCATCTCAATAGTATCATCTGCATATCTGAGATTGTTCACATTTCTCCTGACAACCTTTATTTGACTTCTGATTTCTCCAGTCTGGCATTCACATGATATGCTCTGTATATACTCTAAATAAGTAAGGTGACAGAGAACAGTTTCGTCATACTTCTTTTCCAATCTTAAACCAGTCAATTGTTTCATGTTCAATTCTAACTGTTGCTTCTTGACCTGCATATAGGTGCCTGTAGCAGCAAGCACCCCAAGCGTCCTCAGGGTTTGCTGCCAACACAGGTTCTTGTATCTGCTTTGATAAAGGAAAGCAACTCAAAATGGGTTAACAAGCTTACTTTAATCAGTCAGACATATATCGTTTACCTCGTTCAGGGGAAAAAGGTCAGCACCCCGAACTTCAGAGTATACAGACAGAATTATCAAGACAGAAACAGATCAAGTAGACAGCTTTCCAAACTGCCCAACCATTATATCCATACCAAATCAACATCTGGGTTTCAATATCTGTGTTTTTCAAAGGGGGGGGGGCCTCTGGACAACAGCTTCCCAGAATCCAGATCAAATCACAGAACACTTCTCAAAGTGAGCCCCAAAACAAAGCTACACATCAGGGCTTATATAGCCTTCTCCTGGCTCAGAGAATGTAACAACCTTCTGGACCCACTGGCCAATCAAGAAGTATCTACTGAAAAACAAGCCTCCCACCCCAGGCTCCAGGTGCACTTTAGCCTAGGGGCAGGGAAGATCTTTAAATTTGCGTTTCCATTACAGTTTCTCAGAAGACAAGTAAGATGATCTGGTACTCCCAGATCTTTGAAGACATGCCACATTTTGTTGTGACCCACACAAGGCTTTAGTATAGTTAATGAAGCAGAAGTAGTGTTTTCTTAGAACCCCCTTGCTTTCTCCGTAATCCAGCAAATATAGGCAATTTGGTCTCTAGTTCTTCTGCCTCTTTGAAAACCAACCTGCTCTTCCGGTAATTCTCAGTTCATATATTGTTGAAGTCTAGCTTGCAGAATCTTAAGCATAACCTCACTGGTATGTGAAATGAATGCCTTTGTTCAGTAATTGGAATATTCCTTGTCATTGCTCTTATTCAGGATTGGGATATAAACTGATCTTTTCCAATCCAGAGGCCATTGTTGAGTTTTCTAAACTACCGAGAATGGCATTTTAACAGCATCATCTTTTAGGAGTTTAAACAACTCAGCTGGAATTTCATTACCTCCAATGGCCTTATTGTGAGCAATGCTTCCTAAGGTCCACTTGACTTCATTCCATAGGATGTCTGACTCTAGATCAGTGACCATACCATAGCGGTTATCAGTGATGTTAAAAAATTTCTTGTATGGTTCCTTTGTGTGTTCTTGCCACCTCTTCTTAATCTCTTCTGCTTCTGCTAAGTCCCTACTATTTTTGTCTTTTATCATGCCTGTTTTTGCATAAAAGATTCACTTGATCTTTCTCATTTTCTTGAAGAGGTCTCTTGTCTTTCCCATTTTATTCTTACCTTCTATTTCTTTGGGTTGCTCATTTAAGAAAACCTTCTTATCTCTCCTGGTTATTCCCTGGAGTTCTGCATTCATTTGGGTCTATCTGCCCTTTTCTTCTTTACTTTTCATTTTCCCTCTTTCCTCAGCTATTTGTAAAACCTCATCAGACAACTCAATCCACACCTTATGCAGCTGCTGCTACCTACCACCAAGGTCACAACCATGAATGCCTTGGCATGGAGACAAATGCTAAAAGGCTAAGGCAGTCTATAGACAAACTATTCAAAAAATTATCTAGAAGAGTTACAGAGTGGCTTAAGCCTATCATGCTGTTAAAGCAAAACTAATGAATTCACACTTTCCTGGCCTTTGTTTGACTGTCATCCTCTCTTAGGAGAGAAATGAGCTTGTTTCCTGATCTCAGTTTCTTAAGAGTTTGTTTTGCTTCCTGATTCATGGTTCCTCTGAGATAAAAATGGCTAACCATTGAATTATTGACTTATATGTATGTCCTTGGGTAACAGTGGTGGAAGGAAATCAGTGGTTAAATATCCAGAAGGGAGAGAGATCTTTTCCCCCTGCAAATACCATGACCTTTCCTGGAATAAGGGGAGTTTGGAACTGTATAGAAGGGAGACTCTATTGATTCATTTTTTAAAAAATCTTCCCAAAAGCCAAAGAGAAGAAAGTAGATCCAAACTGGTCCTAGACAAAATAATCCTAGCAGATTTTGATGCTGGAGAAAAGTTTGTAAGTGAGCTGGGAATTACTCTGTTTTAGGTAATGACCTCAGGCACTTCATCTTTTCCTTTGTTTCTTCCCAGTAAAAGGAATGGAGTCAAGGGAAGGACTAGAGAAAATGGTCTTGCCCAAAGGGAGGCCTGAGAGTAGAGGTGTGGAAAGTGAAGAGTATAAGGGAATAGCTATCCAGATTCTTGGGGGATAGTAGCATGTACTCCACCCAATAGCTAGACAAGGAATTAAAGGCATGACTTGGAAGGTCCATCATGGTTTGAACACAGTTGTGTGCTGGTAAACATTTAACAATTGGCTCTCAAAGGGAAAAAATAAGTATGTACTTTTACATTTAATGTGCTTTAACATTTCTTCATAACTTTATTAAGTCTGGACAACTGAGAAAACAATAAGTCCGGCCCTGAGTTATAGCATTTGCTGATTTCTGAGATGTAAACATTCACACTGAAAACTGAACAATGGATCTCCTGAGTTGGTTCCAAAGAGCTCTCTGTTGTACTCTGTTTAAACCTCATGTTCCTTTCATTTGCTTTCTGTGTGGGCACTTCCTTTGCTTAGGAAGAGGACAATCCCTTTTAGACTTAAATCTGGGTCATTATAAATAAGTCACTTCAACCCTCTGAGTTTCCATTTTTTTCATTTGCAAAATGAGGACATTAAGATTGAATGATCTTGAATGGGTCTCTTCCAATGCTATGATTCTATGAATTACCCTCATTATAAGCCTCTGGTCCTCAAAAGGAACAAAATCAATTACTGGGCCTATACCACAGACAAGATATATTGAAAAAATGAACAACAGATGAAGGCATCTTCCAACAAGTCTAACAGGAAGGGAAAAATAATTGATAGTGCCTACTGTATGTCAAGCACCATGGTAAGTGCTTTTTACAAATATTATCTCATCTGACCCTCACAACTTTATGGTGTAGGTGGTATTATTATCTCCATTCTGTAGTTGAGGAAACTGAGGCAAACATAGGTTAAGTGACTTACCCAGGATCACACAGTTAGTAAATGCCTGAGATTGGATTTGAACTCAGGGGTATTCCTAACATCCATTGTGCCACCAGCTACCTCCAGAGATCTATATAGACCATATGCTCCAATTCCAACATAAGAGTCACAGGTAATTTGTAAAGAAGAATTACTGAGGTTTTGTTTTATGAAGTTCTGCTTATTTGTTTGGAAATGACAAAGTCCTTCAGGAAGTAGTATGAAAATCTATGATCGTCGGGGCGGCTAGGTGGTGCAGTGAATAGAGCACCAGCCCTGGCATCAGGAGGACCTGAGTTCAAATCCTGCCTCAGACACTTAACACAAAAACTAGTTGTGTGACTTTGGGCAAGTCACTTAACCCCAATTGCCCTCCAAAAAGCAAAAAAAAAATCTATGATAGTGAGTGATCAATCTCACTCTCTTGGCAGTGCAACAATTGACTTATTAATTGAAGAAGAGATCAATGTCAATTGAAAACTTCTAGGATCAATTAAAAGGCCCTTAGATTTTTTCTGGATGCTAGTATATGCCCAAATGACCCTTTCAATTTGTATTTGGGAATCAAAGAGGAAAATGAAAAAGTAGTTACCCTTATGCTCGTGTTCTTAGACTCATCTTTTCAGCATACATCCCATTTTGCAACTGTATTTTATTGAGGACTAGAGATTAATTAAAGATAAATGACTTTCTTTTTCCTGCTCTTCCTTACCCTCTCACTAACCTACCCAGAGGTCACTGGTGCCTTCTGCCTCCGTTGGCACCAGGAACCATTGCCTTCTTCTGGACCATTTCTATGCCTAGTTATGCTTTTAAACATGTTTTTTTCCCTAAACTAAATCTTTGAAAGGTTCAATGATTAGCTAACTCTCTGACTGATTCCTTTCAATTTTCTCCCACTTGGTCAACATTCCCTATTTAGAGTCTTAAGGGCACTAATTTATCATTAGCACCTACAAGTCAAATATTTAGTAAGTCTTTCATAAGCAAGGAAATAAACAAATAACAGATTTAATCCCTTAAGTATCCATTATGATGAAACACATAATGGGCTTTTGAAGGCCTTGAAAGACTTCACCTCATATACTTTTCCAGTTATTAAGTCAAAATAATTATGAATATGTTTAAAACTATAATGTCTTTTCTACTTTAAAAGTAGAACTTGAAGAAACATGAATGCCTAGAACATTGCTACTGCTCATAAAATGTTAAATAATAATAAATATCCACAGAGTGACCTATTCTCTTTTTCCAAGTACATATTCCACATTTATCTCTGTTCATATGTCTGTCTCTGCACAATTATAGTTTGATGCATATGTCTACATATATGTTTCCACTTTGTTGCTGCCCACACCTTTATTTCTGAAGGACTATTTTCTCCACGTATCAGATTAGCAGCTCCTTGAGGACAAAGGTCATATTAGATTTTTCTTTGCATTGTACTTAGCTTAGGATTTGTCATATTGAAGGATATTTAATAAGCAATGAAGATGAATTCACAGAATCAAAGAGCTAGAAGGGACCTTAGACATCATTTAATTTCATGCCACATTTTATAGATAAAGAAACTGAAGCTCAGTTACTTATTTAAGATTTAAGATGTGAATCTTCGTTTCTCAAGTGTGTTTCTTGTAACAAAATAATGTTGAATTCTGTTTTCTAATCTACTCTGCTGTACTCATCTGACTTATGGGTAAGTTCTTCCCATTCAGTTATGATGACTAATTTTTCCAAGCATCTCTCTATCCTAATCTTTCATATTTTCATTTCTTTGCTTCCTTATACCTCTTTACAAATAAAAAGATAGAATGTGAAGGCAACCCAGAAGCACCAAATTTTAAACTATATTACAAAGTGGTAATCATAAAAACTAGGTACTCAATCAAAAATCTAGTACTAGCTAAGAAACAGACTGATGCATCAATGGAATAGAATAGGTACGTAATACACAGTAGCAAAAAATTATAGTAATCTATTGTTTTATAAACCCAAAGATCCAAGCTTTGGGGACAAGAATTTACTATTTGACAAAAGAAATCACTGGGAAAACTGGGTAGCAGTTTGGTAGAAACTAGGCATAGATCAACATCTTAAATCATATACCAAAATAAAACCAAAAATGGAGAGATGATTTAGACATAAATGGAGACATAAGTAAATTAGGGAAACATGGAAAAATGTATATGCCAGATACATGTATAAGGGAAGAGTTTATGACCAAACAAAAGATAGAGAGGATCATGAAAGGTAAAATTAATAATTTTGATCAGATGAAATTAAAAAGATTTTCACAAACAAAATGATTGCAGTCAAATTTATATGGAAAGAAAACTGGCAAAAAAATACACCAAGTTTTTCTGATATAGGCCTCATTTCTCAGATATATAGAACACTCAGTCAAGTTTATTAAAATATGAGCCATTCTTCAATTAATAAATGGGCAAAGGATACGAATAAGCAGTTTTCAGAAGAAGAAATCAAAGTTATCAATAGTCACATAAAAATGCTTTAAATCACTATTGAGTAGAGAAATAAAAATTGAAACAACTCAAATACCACCTCATACCTATCAGATTGGATAGTGTGACAAAAAAAGGACAAATTCTAGAGAGAAAGTGGGAGAAAAGGGACACTAATGCATTGCTGGTGGAGTTGTGAACTGGAGAACAATTTGGAACTATACCCAAAAAACCATAAAACTGTGCATACCTGTTGACCCAGCAATACCAGTACTAGGTCTGTATCCCAAAGAGACAAAATAAAAGGAGAAAGGACCTATTTGTACAAAAATATTTATAGCAGCAATTTTGGCAAAGACTTGGAAATGGAGGGGATACTCATCATTTGGAGAATAGCTGAACAAGGTGTAGTATAAGGTTGTAATTGAATATTATTGTGCTATAAAAATAACAGAGTCATTCCAGAAAACCTGAGGAGACTAAAATTAATTGATCCAAAATGAAGTGAGTAGAAGGGAACATTGTACACAGTAACAGCAATATTGTAACAATGATCAACTGTGAAAGATTTAGCTACTCTGATCAAGGCAACAATACAAGACAATTCCAAAGGACCCAGGATGAAAAATGTTATCCACCTCCAGAGAAAGAACTGATGAACTTTGAGTGCAGAGGGAAGCATATTTATTTTGTTTTCTTTATATTTCTGGGGAAGGAGTGGGGTTGTGTTTTCTTTTGCCACATGACTAATATGAAAATATGTTTTGCATGACTTCACATGTATAATCAATATCATATTGCTTACATTCTCAAGGAGTCAAGGAAGAAAAAGAGGGAGGGAAAGAATTTGAAACTCAAAATTTTTAAAAATCAATGTTAAACATTTTTAATGTAATTGGGAAATATATTACAAGATAAAAAAATATTTTTTTAAAGTAAAAGAGTTTACCTGACACTTATGACTTTATAGGTGAAACAGTCTATTTCCTCTCTGATACAACTCTTCTCTTATCTTTGCCCCATCTCTGATCTCAGGTTTTTAGTTTTTATTCCTGTCCCCTTCATCCTCTCCTTTACATTCCTTCTTCTAATACATGAGTTTGTTTCATTTTGGTTATTTCCTTACCTATTCTGTCCTGTCACTTCAGATCTTCTCTAGCTCTGAGAAGACATTTGCTTCTTATCCCCTATTAACATACAAACAATCCACCCCTACATGTTTTACTTCAATTAAACAAATATATATACTTTAAAAGGTGACTCTTGATACCTACATTACTATTTCAAAGTCTACTCAGTTTTGGTCTTTCTATCAGGGATAGAAACACATTAAAGGCTCATTTCCTTCCCTGTAGGATTATAAATAGTTTTTCCAAATCTCTTGCCTTTTGGAATATTATATTACAAACTCAACTCTGCTTTCTAGTGTCAGCTGTGACCCTGGTCACAGTTCCTAGAAATGCTTAAAAAGGACTTTAAAAATGTAATGGAAATGCAAATTTAAAGATCTTTCCTGCCCCTAGGCCCTTTGATAGGTTTAAGAGACTGAGAATCTTCCTTGATTTTAAAATATACTCTGCCTCCTAATGGGCTGAATGTGGTCACATGGAGCCTGTGGCAGGAGGCTTGGTTTTCAGGAATGCTCACACCTTGATGCTGTGTGATTGGGCAGTGGGTCAAGAGGGTGGTTACATTCTCTGACCCAGGAGAAGGCTATATAATCCCTGATGTGAGGCTTTGCTTTGGGGCTCACTTTGAGAAGTGTTGTGTGATTTGATCAGATGAGACTCTGGGAAGCCATTGTTGAGAGCCCCCTGGCTTTGAAAAACCCAGATGTTGATTTGGTATGGATGTAATGGTTGGACAGTTTGGAAACCTGTCTACTTGATCTGTTTCTCTGTCTTGATAATTCTGTCTGTATACTCTGAAGTTCGGGGTGCTGACCTTTTTCCCCTGAACTAGGTAAATTATATATATTTGACTGATTAAAGTAAGCTTGTTAATCCATTTTGAGTTGCTTTCCTTTAGCAAAGCAGATCCAAGAACCTGTGTTGGCAGCCACCCTGGGGATGCTGGGGTGCTTGCTGCTACAAAAAATCAAATAAGAGAGGTGGAGGAAAACTTGGGACAAGAAGTGAGAGAGATGCAGGAAAATAATGAAAAAAGCTTTGTAAAGGAGGGACAAAAATACTGAAGACAATAACACCTTAAAAATGGAATGGGTAAAATGGTTAAAAAAAAAGAGAGTGTCACAAAAATCCACTGAAGAAAGGAACTCCTTAAAAAAGTAGAATTGGTCAAATAAGAAAGGATGTACAAAAGTTCACTGAAGAAAATAATTCCTTAAAAATTAGAATTGGGCAAGTGAAGCTAATGACTCCATGAGAAATCAAGAAAAAATAAAATAAAATCAAAAGAATGAAAAAATACAAGCATATACGAAATATATGATTGGAAAAAACAACTTATGGGGAAGCTAGGTAGTGCAGTGAATAGACCACCAGCCCTGGAGTCAGGAAGACCTGAGTTCAAATATGGCCATAGACACTTAACACTTACAGTCATGTGACTTTGGGCAAATCACTTAACCCCAATTGCTCTGCCTTCTCCCCTCCAAAAAAAAAAAAAGAAAAACAACTTACTTGGAAAATCAAGGAAAGATAATTTAAGAATTATTGGAATACCTGAAAGCCATGATCAATCATCTTTCAATAAGTTATCGAGGAAAACTGTCCTACATTCTACATACACAGGGTAAAATGGAAATTGAAAGAGTTCACCAATCACCTCCTGAAAGATACCTCAAAATGAAAACTTTCAGGAAGATTATAGCCCAGGATAAAAAATTGGGTCAAGAAGAAAATATTGCATGGTTGTTGAACAAAGAGCTGTAGCAGCAAAACTTGTTAGCAATGTCAACTGCAGAAATTATTAAGCAAAATGCTCCAGAAACTCTTCTCTGTTCCAAATATAAGACCAAAACCCCCAAAATTTCCTAATCACTGTACATATTTTTCTTGATGATAGAGCAATGCACACTATACAAGTATTTCTAAGTGCTCAGAACAATCTGACTCTCCCTGTTAGCAAGAAAAATCTCTGTTTGACTTATGTGACTGTTATCAGTTTGGTTCATTGTCATATGTTATAGGGCAATTGTGACATTCCTCACAGTTCATATAAGAATCTATGCAAGGGGCGGCCAGGTGGCTCAGTGAGTAAGAGCACCGGCTCCAGTGTTGGGATGACCTGGGGTTCAAATCCAGTCTCAGACACTTAGCACCACACCCAGAAATAACTGGCCGTGTAACCTTGAGCAAGTTACTTAACCCCAATTGCTATTAAAAAAAATAAAAGAATCCATGCAAAGGGGAGAGAAAAAGGGAGAGAACTGGTGCAGGGGGAAAAATGAAGGATTGGGAATTGAAGGAAATCTATTCAAAATCTCAACTCTGCTTTTACCAGTATGACACTGGACAAGTTGTTCAACCTCTGGCAGTCTTAATTTTCCTATCTGTAAAGTGAAGAAATTGGTTTTGATAGTCACTAAGGTTCATTCTACTTTCCTCTCTAGTTCCTTCTAACATGATCTTCTTATCTTTTTTTATATATACCAGCCTGAGTCAGATCTATCCTGACAAACAGCATTGATTGAGGCCTTCAAATATTCCCTAGGTAGATTTGGCTTTCCTAGACTAATTCAAATCTATTCTGTAAACCAAGCCAGCCTCCTCCTAGGAGACATTACTTCATTCTCTCCAAACAGAATGTTCAAGCTGGTCTTTTGTTTTGTTCAATTTTCCATGCGGTAGGAGGTGTGATGGTTTTATGTAAGTAGTGAGTGGGCTCTGAGTATCAGTGAGGAGGAAGCTGTCTACATATTGCTGAGACCAAATTAAAGCTTGTTCCCCTTAGACCTAGCTGAAGCCCCTTCTCTCTCCTCTTCCTTTTGTCTGGCCCCCTTGCTCATCCTTCCCCTTTTTCTACAGACAGCCCTCTAGCAGTATTCCATATAATGGGCAATTCTTCCTGTAGCAGGTGCACAAGGTCTTTTAAGGGGATGGAGGGAGTTGAGCTTGAAGAGCAAGAAACCCAGCCTGGCAGAAAATTGAGTGAGACAATCCATCTGTCTTTCTATAGCCTGTGGAGATTTTCATGAGTTCCTGACTTTGGGATTAAGGAGGTATAGAAGGGGAAAGGGTTTTGTATCTTTTTTTTTTATTTTGAATTTGATTCTTTTAATCCCTTAATTAGTGAAGTGGACTCCAGAGCATTTTACAATTCACAGTGTATCACTGAATTTTAAATCTCAAGTCTGAATTATTGGACTGGCCCAGTTTAGGCCCGAGCCAGAATACTAGGAGTCACTAAATAAAAGAAAATGACCTCACCGACCCCATCAACCCTAACCATTCTTAACAACTGGGTACACTTACCACATGCCAACTGAATATGTTACATTGTGTAAAAGTACAGGATCAATAGAGTGTGCATCAGAAAAATGTTCCTCAGCCTAAATGAAAGAATTCATAGTCTGGATCAAGAAGGGCAGAAATAGGCAAGAATGGGGAGGAGGGAAACTGGGGAGAAAAAAGACAGGAGATCTGGGGCGAGATGAGACAAAAATGTTCTCAGAAAAACAATAATAACAACAAACATACACTTTTGAAAAAAGTGTGCAATAAAAATACACATTCCAACCTTTGCACTTCAGAATCCATTGTATAGAAGTTGAGCTTAAACATTCTTATTATTGCTATTTTATTAGAAATCTCAAAAGAGGAACTTGAACAAATTCAGTTCTGATCACTCTCCTGCCATGACTTGACTAGAACAATATACAGGGGAGAAAACATAATTCGCTATGGTTTTTGTGTCTTGTTTTGTCCTTTTGTGAAGCAGTAAGGATATTTTTAGACAGTTGGCAGAAATAGGAGTGGGAGAAAGAGAATCCTTTGGACTCCGCAGTTGTACCCTCGATACAAAGTTTAAGAGACAGCATGAGGCTCAGTGGCTAGAGTGATGGCTTGGGGAATTTGGAAGATTTGGGTTTAAACCTCCCCTCTGATACTTCCTAGGTGTATGAATAACCAAATAATGAAACACTAGAAGCATTGGACTTAGAGTCAGAAGAATTATATTCAAATATTGACTCTGCTACTTATCTTCTCAGAAGATTGGAACAGCTGTATATGACTTGAAAGGCTAAAAGATAGTGTGAGTTTTTGTGTTACTGGGCAAGTAAAACATAATCTCTCTAAGCTGCTCTGTCAGATGACCCACTTGCTTCAGTAATCCTAAAAGCCATTATAAAGGTCTAAATATTATTATTTCATGCTTAACTTTGCATTTAAAAAAAAAGTATGTCTAAAGATAATTTTCTCATTACCCTTATGCCCTGACCTTTCTTTTTCCCTCCAATAATGCAGTTCCTAAATATACCATACTTTCTCTACTGATTTCATTTATACTATTTTCATAGATTAAAAATAACTCTAAACTAGCTGCGTAACCTTGGGCAAGTTACTTAACCCCAACTGTCCTCCAAAAGGCAAATAATAATAATAACTCTACATACCTCATTGAAAAATCAAGTCAACAGCATGCCTTGTGTCTGAAAAGGATCAGTCTGGCTTTATATAAGAGCTCATAGTTGGCATGCACTGTTCCTTCCATTTACAAAATTTTCTGGATAAAGTTGTTTAGATTATTTCTCTACTCCAAAAGTTTTCTTGATTTGCTTGCCTCAAGCACACTGAGATTGCTGTCTGTTGTTATGTTATGTCTGTGCACCTCTTATTACTCTTTGGGTGGTTTGAGATTTATAATCATTAGGACAGATTATTCATTTAAAGATTCACTTACTTTCAGTGTATCTTCTCTCTATCTGAGATCTCAAAATTTCTCATTCTTATCTTTGGAATTATAGGTGAAAAATATCACTCAGCCTTTTCATTTAATGAATTAGGAGAAATTTTTCAGTTGTTTGAGAGACAGAGATCATTTGTCTTCAGTTTAATAATTGTGCTATAGTTTGATCCAACATTATCATCCTTAATTAGGATGAGTGACTTTGTGTCATTTATGGTTTTGCAGTTTTTACTAATTTAAAATAACATTTCTAGACATCATTTGTTTGTATGAAAAGTAGAAGCCTCTGACTTAAGAAATGTTGACAAGCCGTAGACATTACTCCAAGGATCCTTGAGTGAACAGCTCTGCTCAAGAAAACAAGAAATCTTCCTGCTATAACATCAATGAACAATCAACACATATTTATGAAGCACTTACTTTTTCATGGAATCATGTTAGGTGATATATTGTAGGATCATAGATCAGAAATCTGAGAGAGACCTCTGAGGCCATCTCAACCAACTCTCATTTCATAGATGAAGAAACGAAGTGTCAGAGCAATTAAATTACTTGTCCAAAGTCAGAAGAAGGCTTTGAATCCAGGTAGGTTTTTCTGACTCCCATTTTAGTACTCTAGCCATTTAAAAAATATGATCCTGCCCTCAAGTAGAGTATAACCTAGACAGAAATACATGAGATTTATAATTGGAAAGCATCCAAAGAAAAGCATCTATGACTATAGGACCATAGATACTAAAGCTGAAAGGAAATACAGAAATCCATCCAATCTATCTCTCTCATTTTATAGAGGAAAAGAGTAAGGCCCAAGAGATTAAATCACAAAAATCACACAGGCATTAAATTGGAAAGCCAATAGTGAAGCCCAGTTTCATTCAATTCCATTGCTCTTTCCTTCACAACACAATGTCTCTAAATTACTAATAGAACTCAACCTTACAAGAAATGCCATAATCAGTATATAATTATAATTAAATAAGTAGTATCAGCCCATTTTTGTCGTTCTTTCATTTCAGTCATGTCTGACTCTGTGACCCCATTTGGGGTTTTCTTGGCAAAGATAGTGGTTTGCCATTTCCTTCTCTAACTCATTTTACAGATGAGGAAACTGAGGCAAACAGGGTTAAGTGATTTGTGCAATGTCCCCTAGGTAGTAAGTGGCTGATGCCAGATTTGAACTCAGGAAAATGAATCTTCCTGACTCCAGGTCTGGCACTCCACTATGCCACTTAGCTGCCCATCAGTCCATTAGCTAAGAAGAAAAGGGAAACAGCAAAGTATAGTAGATGAGAAAGATGAGGGGAAGCTTTAGGAGATTGGTTCATCTATTCATTGAACAAAATAGCACTCATATAGTACTTTAGGGTTTGCAAAGTACCATATGTTTTATCTCACTTGATAAACAAATATTTAAGGTGGGTCTCAGTATGTACAAGGCAGTGTGACAAGGCAGTGACACCTTTTGCCCTCATGAAATTTATAGTCTATCTAAAGCTAACCTTGTTTGACTGTGTAATATGTTCTGCAGAATGTTAAACAAAGTCAATGATTATGAAAGACATAGTCAAAACCACTGCTCGCCCATCAAAATGATAGCAGAAGTTTATTGTAGTCAGCTGTGCAGCATGGAGAAGATTAGGGTGTTTTGTTAGAAGTCGATGCTGCTAACCCACAAAGTTATTACTTAACAGGCTATATCTCATCTTCCATCAATGTAGCCAGTGAGAAATCTAACTGGGAGTGGCTTACCGGTGAACTCAGTGCTAGAAAAATCAATTGATAGAGTCTAAAATATGGAAGAAAGGGAACCAACCTACATGGAATTAAAAGAAAGTAAGAGATCTGACGCTGAGAGATGACTTCTGTTTCAGTCTTCCTAATGGTGATCGGAGATGACACAAAGCCTGATTTGTAGAGCTATCTCTCCTTTTTGGTCCTGGGTAGAGGCTATAACTTTTAGGATCAAACATCTTGTTATAGACTTAAATGTTGATTTTGAAGAACATAGGTGCATAATCCAGTGTACCTCCACACTACAGGGTCTGAACTCCCATCATTATCAATTTGTTCAGCATCCAGAAAAACTAATGTGATCTTTTTTTTTTTTTTGCTTTTTGGAGGGAAATTGGGGTTAAGTAACTTGCCCAAGGTTACACAGCTAGTTTTTTAGTGTGTCTGTTAAGTGTCTGAGGCCGGAACCGAACTCGGGTCCTCCCGACTCCGGAACCACGCTTTACTTACTGCTCCACCTAGCCGCCCCCAAACTGATGTGATCTTTGACTGTGACACGGCAGCCAAAAAAGCCAATGTGATGCTGAGCTCCATCTGGAGACTCCCAGTCATAAGGTGATGAGAGTCCCTCTGTACGCATCCCTGGTTAGGCAGCAATTTGAGCACTGTGTTTAACTTTGGGACCACAGTTTAAGGAAAGCATTATAGGTTAGAGGCCATGTCATATTATGAAGATTTAAGGAACTAGGGACATTTAGCCTGTTTTCAGGTATTTGAAAGAAAGAGGGCTTAGACTTGTTCCATATGACCCCAGAGGGCAGCACTACGAGCAATGGGTAGAAGTCACAAAGAGGCAAATTTAGGTTTTGGAGTTGTCTAAAAGTGGAATAGGATGCCCCAGGAGGTAGTGGGTTCCCTTTCATTGGACACCTTCATGAAGGTGGCAGATAATTACTTGATGGTTATGTTAGAATAATGATTCTTTCAGATATGTTTGATTATGTGGCTTCTGAGGTCCCTTCTAAATCCCAAATTCTGTGATTGTTCTGGGACAAGGTGCTTTCCTTTCAAGGATATACCTACTAAAGTCAGATATTGCCATAGGAGTAACCTGTTTGGCTATCACCACTGGCACACATTAGTCACTATGCTGTATTGGTTATTGATTTGTTGGGGAAGTGAAGGAAAAAGAGGGAATATTACACAGAGCAGATAAGTTTTAATAAATGAAGAGTTTTATGTGCAGATGCATTGTTGTTGGGGAGGGCAGATTTGGGTGTGGGTGCTTCAGTGTGAGGGGCCCTGGACTGTATGAGGGAACCATATACTTGAGGAAACAGGATACCAACAAGCAGGAACAGGAAAAGGAGAAGGCAGAAAGTAATTAGAATATCTCACATTTATATGTGCCTCAAAGTTTACAAAACACTTTCTTTACCACCACCCTATAAGTTAGGTAAGTGAATTATTAACCCTGCCACATTGCAGATGAGGAAACAGAGACTCCAAGAGGTTAAGTGACTTGCCTAAGATGGTGTGGCTTGTACGTGGCAGAGGTGGGAGGTGAACCCAGACCTTCTATCTCCAAATACACCACTAGGTAACTACTTCACAACTATAACCGAAGCTGGTACTGCAGGCTACACCATCATTTGCCTGAGTAAAGTCTAGCCATAAAATTTCTGGATAGTTTGAAGATATGGGAAAAACTTTTTAAAAAGAAAAATACTAAACATACATATATAAATACTAAAAAGAAAAATACATTGAGAAAAATCTGAAATACATGTCAACTTTTTTTTTCCTTTTACACTCTCCATTTTCCATTAGGGAAAATGATGGATAGTGGTTTGGACATTATACCTCATACCCCATCCAGGATAAGCAAATCACCTGAAATCTCATCACCTTGCAGATAGACTCAGCTTTTGATACTCAACATCTCAGCTCCATCAGTCATCTCTCTCTTCTGATTGGAGGGCTAGAGGGCAGAGCTAAGAAACTCCTCCCAAAGCCTTCCTTTAGGGAGGGCTCAACGCTTTCCAGGAAACTCAGTTTTCCATCAGTGGCTAACTTGCTATTAACTCCATGAACATCATGCCTCCTTGCGGGATGCCCTGTAATGGTAATGGGAATTTGAAGATCTTCCCTGCCCCTTAATAAGCCTAAGGGAATTTGAAGACCTTCCCTGCTTTGAAGATATACTCTGTCCCTAAAAGGCTGAATGTAATCACATGGAACCTGTGGTGGGAGGAGTTGGCTGAAGGGTGGAGCAGAGCCCACAGGAAGCTGGGAGTCAGAATAGCTCCACAGAGGGAAAAGAGGACACATCTGAGGGAGACAGGCTTGTGAGTAAATGTTGGTTTGTGGGAAGGTTAAAGGATGCTGTGATTCTCTTTGCTGTTATGGCTTATTAACTTCTTTGCTACTATGATGGAATCATCTTTGGGGATTCAGTTTTCAGGTATCTGAATAAATGTTTCACTTCTGTCTTCTATATGGAGAGTCTGTTATATGTGTGATTGCTCACTATGCAGGCACATTTATAGTGACTGTTGGAGCTGTGAATATTGCATTGGCACTACATGCCCTCTGGTAGTCCTCTCTTTTTTGTGTGTGTTTGTGTGTATTTTCTTCCCTCATTAGAATATGAGTTCCTTGAGGACAGGGATTATCTTTCCTTTTCTTATTTTTCTCCATAGGACTTAGCACAGTGCCTGTCACATAGTAGGTGCTTAATAAATGTTTATTAAATTGAATTGAAAAATTTATCACCTTTTATAAATCTAGTAACTTCTATTAAAAATAGTTACATAGGATTTGGTTTATTGATCATATAATTGGGTATGATTCATTTGGAAAATATCTGCACCTATGATTTCACTGAAGTAGGGAATTCTTGTTGCTTAAATGATTATCCTTGAAGAGCACAGGTAAAGTTCCTGTACCAATGCAGATTTGCACTTGAAAAGTTACCCTTTGGAAAGTTGACAGTGGGCACTGAAAGGTTAAAGGCCCAAAATAACCAATATGTGTCAGAAGCAGGACTTGAACCTAGAATTCCTAACTCTGAGGACAGACATTACACTACTTTTTACAGAATCTCACATAAATTTTCAAATATAGTTTATTGATCTGATTATATATTGACTATTTAAATTGATTTGTATTTTAAAAAATTTTTTGTTACAAGTGGAGTTCCAAGCAATTGAACCTTTAGAAACCTAGCAGTTATGTACAGTCTCATCTAGTTCTAATGCACAATTCCATCATTTCTAATCCTATTATCCTATTCTGAGAAATAGGTAAGTTTTGAGAATGAAAGAAAGCTTCAGCATTATAGTATCACAAAGAAAGTTATTGTTTTTTCTAGACTTCCTATCTTCCATGATGTCAAGCAGATACAGAAAGGATTTAGTGTTTGGTTTACATAAAAATACTGTTCCAGCATGTATGTTTTGGTAATAGAATAGCAGCACCCCAGGAACTGAACCCAATGTTCTAGCCTGGAGGCTCTCCTTACCTTCCTGCTAAGGCTAGTTAGGTGCCGTAAAACCTAGGGGGAGTGCAAATCTGCTTATGATTCACTTAGATGTCACCATTCCTGCTCCAAGGCAGCTGCACGCCATGGAGAAGATCAGGAACTCAAGCTGGTTTAAACCATCACAAAATTAAGGTATGAAACTTCATCCGGGCCTTAACTTCCTTTGAACCTTTTACAAAGGGCACTGTAGGGTCCCTGAAAGATAAGAATATGGAATCAAAACCCAGAATTCAAGCCCCTGCTTTGGGATGTCCAACCTGAGTAACTTTCGGCAAGTCATTTTGCCTTTTGGTGTCTTGGTTTGAGTTGGACACAATTTCTAAAGTTCTTTAAAAACCACTAAAATTCTATGATCTTCCCACTGTGCTCCCTATCTGATTTTTTTAACATACTATTACAAAAATTAGATTGTTTTGAACTATTTTTATATCAGAGTCTAGCAGATGAGTTTCATACCCTGGAAGTCAAGGAAGATGAAGCCAGCATCCCACAAACATCCAAGGCTCTAGTCATTCACTTTGAAAATTTTATGCCATTCAAAAGTTTCTTGTCTCTTTTCCCTACATCCCAATTCCCTGCAGGTCCTCTCTTCACATGTGTCTGCTACCTTCTTCTGGAAGGGCCTTACACTGTTATGTAGTGTTGTGTCCAGCATTCTTTCAACCATTCAGGAGTCACGACTTCATCCATGTATGCAGCATGCAGCACGCAGCAGAAGGCTGTAAGTAACTGCCTCTGTTATATCAAGAAGGGACATAGACGGGGCGGCCAGGTAGCGCAGCGAGTAAGAGCACCGGCTCCAGTGTTGAGAAGACCTGGAGATCGAATCCCGGGCTCAGATACTTAGCACCAACCCAGAAACACCTGGCCGTGTAACCTTGAGCAAGTTACTTAACCCCAATTGTTTAGGGGCAGCCAGGTGGCTCAGCGAGTATGAGCACCGGTTCCAGTGTCGGGATGACCTGGATCAAATCCGGGCTCAGATACCCAGCACCACACCCAGAAATAACTGGCCATGTAACCTTGAGCAAGTTACTTAACCCCAATTGCTTTAAAAAAAAAAAAAAGGGGGACATAGAAAAAATTGTACCTAGTGGATATCTTGGGGCTTCCCAAAGGTCAGCCTATCAAAGTACCAAAAACACCCACCCCCCAGACAGGCAGCTAGGAGTTAAATTGTGGGAGGGGTACCATGAGGTAAAAAATGAATTTCCACCAGCAATGAAAGGAGATATTGAGAGTGAATTGTGGTGAGCTATAGTTCCCTCCTCCCACTTTGGTCTCTGAGACTGAAAAATCTTAATGGCATTTACACACACA